>NC_081373.1:600000-900000 GCF_030684315.1 Stegostoma tigrinum
ATCTCGCCCTCTGTTTCAGCCCCTCTGTTTCTCGCCCTCTGTTTCAGCCCCTCTGCTTCAGCCCCTCTGTTTCTGGCCCTCTGTTTCCCGACCTCTGTTTCAGCGCCTCTGTTTCTCGCCCTCTGTTACAGCCCCTCTGTTTTAGCCCCTCTGTTTCTCGCCCTCTGTTTCAGCTGGTCCGTTTCTCGCCCTCTGCTTCTCGCTCTCTGTTTCAGCCCCTCTGTTTCAGACCCTCTGTTTCAGACCCTCTGTTTCAGACCCTCTGTTTCAGCCCCTCTGTATCTCGCCCTCTGTTTCAGCCCTTCTGTTTCAGCCCCTCTGTTTCTCGCCCTCTGTTTCTCGCCCTCTGTTTCAGTCCCACTGTTTCTCGCCCTCTGTTTCAGCCCCTCTGTTTCAGCCCCTCTGTTTCTTTCACTCTGATTCAGCCCCTCTGTTTCTCGCCCTCTGTTTCAGCCCTTCTGTTTCAGCCCCTCTGTTTCAGCCCCTCTGTACCTCGCCTTCTGTTTCAGCCCCTCTGTTTCAGCCCCTCTGTTACTCGCCCTCTGATTCAGCCCCTCTGTTTCTCGCCCTCTGTTTCTCGCCCTCTGTTTCAACCCCTGTGTTTCTCGCCCTCTGTTTCAGCCCCTCTGTTTCAGCCCCTCTGTTTCTCGCCCTCTGTTTCTCGCCCTCTTTTTCAGCCCCTCTGTTTCTCGCACTCTGTTTCAGCCCCTGCCTTTCGCGCCCTCTGTTTCAGCCCCTCTGTTTCTCCCCCTATGTTTCAGCCACTCTGTTTCAGCCCATCTGTTTCTCGCCCTCTGTTTCAGCCCCTCTGTCTCAGCCCCTCTTTTTCTCTTCCTCTTTTTCAGCCCCTCTGTTTCTCGCCCTCTGTTTCAGCCCCTCTGTTTCAGCCCCTCTGTTTCTTTCACTCTGATTCAGCCCCTCTGTTTCTCGCCCTCTGTTTCAGCCCTTCTGTTTCAGCCCCTCTGTTTCAGCCCCTCTGTACCTCGCCTTCTGTTTCAGCCCCTCTGTTTCAGCCCCTCTGTTACTCGCCCTCTGATTCAGCCCCTCTGTTTCTCGCCCTCTGTTTCTCGCCCTCTGTTTCAACCCCTGTGTTTCTCGCCCTCTGTTTCAGCCCCTCTGTTTCAGCCCCTCTGTTTCTCGCCCTCTGTTTCTCGCCCTCTTTTTCAGCCCCTCTGTTTCTCGCACTCTGTTTCAGCCCCTGCCTTTCGCGCCCTCTGTTTCAGCCCCTCTGTTTCTCCCCCTATGTTTCAGCCACTCTGTTTCAGCCCATCTGTTTCTCGCCCTCTGTTTCAGCCCCTCTGTATCAGCCCCTCTTTTTCTCTACCTCTTTTTCAGCCCCTCTGTTTCTCGCCCTCTGTTTCAGCCCCTCTGTTTCAGCCTCTCTGTTTCTCGCCCTCTGTTTCTCGCCTTCTGATTCAGTTCCTCTGTTTCTCGACCTCTGTTTCAGGTCCACTGTTTCTCGACCTCTATTTCAGCCCCTCTGTTTCAGCCCCAATGTTTCTCGCCCTCTGTTTCCGCCCCTCTGTTTCTCGCCCTCTGTTTCTCACCCTCTCTTTCTCACCCTCTGTTTCAGACCCTCTCTTTCTTGCCCTCTGTTTCATCCCCCTGTTTCTGCCCCTCTATTTCAGCCCCTCTGTTTCACGCCCTCTCTTTCAGCCCCTCTGTTTGAGCCCCTCTATTTCACGCCCTCTGTTTCAGCCCCTCTGTTTCTCGCCCTCTGTTTCAGCCCCTCTGTTTCACCCACTCTGTTTCTCGCCCTCTGTTTCAGCCCCTCTGTTTCAGCCCCTATGTTTCTGGCCCTCTGTTTCTCACCCTCTGTTTCTCGACCTCTGTTTCAGTTCCGCTGTTTCTCGCCATCTGTTTCAGCCCCTCTGTTTCAGCCCCTCTGTTTCTCGCCCTCTGTTTCAGCCCAACTGCTTCAGCCCCTCTGTTTCTGGCCCTCTTTTCTCGCCCTCTGTTTCAGCGCCTCTGTTTCTCGCCCTCTGTTACAGCCCCTCTGTTTCTCGCCCTCTGTTTCAGCCCTTCTGTTTCAGCCCCTCTGTTTCAGCCCCTCTGTTCCTCGCCTTCTGTTTCAGCCCCTCTGTTTCAGCCCCTCTGTTTCTCGCCCTCTGTTTCAGCCCCTCTGCTTCAGCCCCTCTGTTTCTGGCCCTCTTTTCTCGCCCTCTGTTTCAGCGCCTCTGTTTCTCGCCCTCTGTTACAGCCCCTCTGTTTTAGACCCTCTGTTTCTCGCCCTCTGTTTCAGACCCTCTGTTTCAGACCCTCTGTTACAGCCCCTCTGTTTCTCGCCCTCTGTTTCAGCCCTTCTGTTTCAGCCCCTCTGTTTCAGCCCCTCTGTTCCTCGCCTTCTGTTTCAGCCCCTCTGTTTCAGCCCCTCTGTTTCTCGCCCTCTGTTTCAGCCCCTCTGCTTCAGCCCCTCTGTTTCTGGCCCTCTTTTCTCGCCCTCTGTTTCAGCGCCTCTGTTTCTCGCCCTCTGTTACAGCCCCTCTGTTTTAGACCCTCTGTTTCAGCCCCTCTGTTTCAGACCCTCTGTTTCAGACCCTCTGTTTCAGACCCTCTGTTTCAGCCCCTCTGTATCTCGCCCTCTGTTTCAGCCCTTCTGTTTCAGCCCCTCTGTTTCTCGCCCTCTGTTTCTCGCCCTCTGTTTCAGTCCCACTGTTTCTCGCCCTCTGTTTCAGCCCCTCTGTTTCAGCCCCTCTGTTTCTTTCACTCTGATTCAGCCCCTCTGTTTCTCGCCCTCTGTTTCAGCCCTTCTGTTTCAGCCCCTCTGTTTCAGCCCCTCTGTACCTCGCCTTCTGTTTCAGCCCCTCTGTTTCAGCCCCTCTGTTACTCGCCCTCTGATTCAGCCCCTCTGTTTCTCGCCCTCTGTTTCTCGCCCTCTGTTTCAACCCCTGTGTTTCTCGCCCTCTGTTTCAGCCCCTCTGTTTCAGCCCCTCTGTTTCTCGCCCTCTGTTTCTCGCCCTCTTTTTCAGCCCCTCTGTTTCTCGCACTCTGTTTCAGCCCCTGCCTTTCGCGCCCTCTGTTTCAGCCCCTCTGTTTCTCCCCCTATGTTTCAGCCACTCTGTTTCAGCCCATCTGTTTCTCGCCCTCTGTTTCAGCCCCTCTGTCTCAGCCCCTCTTTTTCTCTTCCTCTTTTTCAGCCCCTCTGTTTCTCGCCCTCTGTTTCAGCCCCTCTGTTTCAGCCCCTCTGTTTCTTTCACTCTGATTCAGCCCCTCTGTTTCTCGCCCTCTGTTTCAGCCCTTCTGTTTCAGCCCCTCTGTTTCAGCCCCTCTGTACCTCGCCTTCTGTTTCAGCCCCTCTGTTTCAGCCCCTCTGTTACTCGCCCTCTGATTCAGCCCCTCTGTTTCTCGCCCTCTGTTTCTCGCCCTCTGTTTCAACCCCTGTGTTTCTCGCCCTCTGTTTCAGCCCCTCTGTTTCAGCCCCTCTGTTTCTCGCCCTCTGTTTCTCGCCCTCTTTTTCAGCCCCTCTGTTTCTCGCACTCTGTTTCAGCCCCTGCCTTTCGCGCCCTCTGTTTCAGCCCCTCTGTTTCTCCCCCTATGTTTCAGCCACTCTGTTTCAGCCCATCTGTTTCTCGCCCTCTGTTTCAGCCCCTCTGTATCAGCCCCTCTTTTTCTCTACCTCTTTTTCAGCCCCTCTGTTTCTCGCCCTCTGTTTCAGCCCCTCTGTTTCAGCCTCTCTGTTTCTCGCCCTCTGTTTCTCGCCTTCTGATTCAGTTCCTCTGTTTCTCGACCTCTGTTTCAGGTCCACTGTTTCTCGACCTCTATTTCAGCCCCTCTGTTTCAGCCCCAATGTTTCTCGCCCTCTGTTTCCGCCCCTCTGTTTCTCGCCCTCTGTTTCTCACCCTCTCTTTCTCACCCTCTGTTTCAGACCCTCTCTTTCTTGCCCTCTGTTTCATCCCCCTGTTTCTGCCCCTCTATTTCAGCCCCTCTGTTTCACGCCCTCTCTTTCAGCCCCTCTGTTTGAGCCCCTCTATTTCACGCCCTCTGTTTCAGCCCCTCTGTTTCTCGCCCTCTGTTTCAGCCCCTCTGTTTCACCCACTCTGTTTCTCGCCCTCTGTTTCAGCCCCTCTGTTTCAGCCCCTATGTTTCTGGCCCTCTGTTTCTCACCCTCTGTTTCTCGACCTCTGTTTCAGTTCCGCTGTTTCTCGCCATCTGTTTCAGCCCCTCTGTTTCAGCCCCTCTGTTTCTCGCCCTCTGTTTCAGCCCAACTGCTTCAGCCCCTCTGTTTCTGGCCCTCTTTTCTCGCCCTCTGTTTCAGCGCCTCTGTTTCTCGCCCTCTGTTACAGCCCCTCTGTTTCTCGCCCTCTGTTTCAGCCCTTCTGTTTCAGCCCCTCTGTTTCAGCCCCTCTGTTCCTCGCCTTCTGTTTCAGCCCCTCTGTTTCAGCCCCTCTGTTTCTCGCCCTCTGTTTCAGCCCCTCTGCTTCAGCCCCTCTGTTTCTGGCCCTCTTTTCTCGCCCTCTGTTTCAGCGCCTCTGTTTCTCGCCCTCTGTTACAGCCCCTCTGTTTTAGACCCTCTGTTTCTCGCCCTCTGTTTCAGCCGGTCCGTTTCTCGCCCTCTGTTTCTCGCTCTCTGTTTCAGCCCCTCTGTTTCTCGCACTCTTTTTCTGCCCTTCTGTTTCAGACCCTCTGTTTCTCGCCCTCTGTTTCAGAAACTCTGTTTCTCACCCTCTGTTTCAGACCCTCTGTTTCTCACCCTCTGTTTCAGCCCCTCTGTATCTCGCCCTATGTTTCAGCCCTTCAGTTTCAGCCCCTCTGTTTCTTATCCTCTGTTTCTCGCCCTCTGTTTCAGTCCCACTGTTTCTCGCCCTCTGTTTCAGCCCCTCTGTTTCTCGCCCTCTGTTTCAGCCCTTCTGTTTCAGCCCCTCTGTTTCAGCCCCTCTGTTCCTCGCCTTCTGTTTCAGCCCCTCTGTTTCAGCCCCTCTGTTACTCGCCCTCTGATTCAGCCCCTCTGTTTCACGCCCTCTGTTTCTCGCCATCTGTTTCAACCCCTCCGTTTCTCGCCCTCTGTTTCAGCCCCTCTGTTTCAGCCCCTCTGTTTCTCGCCCTCTGTTTCTCGCCCTCTGTTTCAGCCCCTCTGTTTCTCGCACTTTGTTTCAGCCCCTGCCTTTTGCGCCCTCTGTTTCAGCCCCTCTGTTTCTCCCCCTGTGTTTCAGCCACTCTGTTTCAGCCCCTCTGTTTCTCTTCCTCTTTTTCAGCCCCGATGTTTCAGCCCCTCTGTTTCTCGCCCTCTGTTTCTCGCCCACTCATTCAGCCCCTCTGTTTCTCGCCCTCTGTTTCAGCCCCTCTGTTTCAGCCCCTCTGTTTCTCGCCCTCTGTTTCAGCCCCTCTGTTTCAGCCTCTCTGTTTCTCGCCCTCTGTTTCTTTCCTTCTGATTCAGTGCCACTGTTTCTCGCCCTCTGTTTCAGCCCCTCTGTTTCAGCCTCTCTGTTTCTCCCACACTGTTTCTCGCCCTCTGTTTCAGCCCCTCTGTTTCAGCTCCTCTGTTTCTCGCCCTCTGTTTCATCCCCTCTGTTTCAGCCCCTCTGTGTCAGCACCTCTGTATCTCGCCCTCTGTTTTAGCCCCTCTGTTTCTCGCCCTCTGTTTCAGCCGGTCCGTTTCTCGCCCTCTGTTTCTCGCTCTCTATTTCAGCCCCTCTGTTTCTCGCACTCTTTTTCTGCCCTTCTGTTTCAGACCCTCTGTTTCTCGCCCTCTGTTTCAGACCCTCTGTATCTCACCCTCTGTTTCAGACCCTCAGTTTCAGACCCACTGTTTCAGCCCCTCTGTATCTCGCCCACTGTTTCAGCCCTTCTGTTTCAGCCCCTCTGTTTCTCGCCCTCTGTTTCTCGCCCTCTGTTTCAGTCCCACTGTTTCTCGCCCTCTGTTTCAGCCCCTCTGTTTCAGCCCCTCTGTTTCTCGCACTCTAATTCAGCCCCTCTGTTTCTCGCCCTCTGTTTCAGCCCTTCTGTTTCAGCCCCTCTGTTTCAGCCCCTCTGTTCCTCGCCTTCTGTTTCAGCCCCTCTGTTTCATCCCCTCTGTTACTCGCCCTCTGATTCAGCCCCTCTGTTTCTCGCCCTCTGTTTCTCGCCCTCTGTTTCAACCCCTCTGTTTCTCGCACTCTGTTTCAGCCCCTCTGTTTCAGCCCCTCTGTTTCTCGCCCTCTGTTTCTCGCCCTCTGTTTCTCGCACTCTGTTTCAGCCCCTCTGTTTCCCGCACTCTGTTTCAGCCCCTGCCTTTCGCGCCCTCTGTTTCAGCCCCTCTGTTTCTCCCCCTGTGTTTCAGCCACTCTGTTTCAGCCCCTCTGTTTCTGGCCCTCTGTTTCAGCCCCTCTGTATCTGCCCCTCTGTTTCTCTTCCTCTTTTTCAGCCCCTATGTTTCAGCCCCTCTGTTTCTCACCCTCTGTTTCTCGCCCACTCATTCAGCCCCTCTGTTTCTCGCCCTCTGTTTCAGCCCCTCTGTTTCAGCCCCTCTGTTTCTCGCCCTCTGTTTCAGCCCCTCTGTTTCAGCCTCTCTGTTTCTCACCCTCTGTTTCTCGACCTCTGTTTCAGTTCCGCTGTTTCTCGCCATCTGTTTCAGCCCCTCTGTTTCAGCCCCTCTGTTTCTCGCCCTCTGTTTCAGCCCCTCTGCTTCAGCCCCTCTGTTTCTGGCCCTCTTTTCTCGCCCTCTGTTTCAGCGCCTCTGTTTCTCGCCCTCTGTTACAGCCCCTCTGTTTTAGCCCCTCTGTTTCTCGCCCTCTGTTTCAGCCGGTCCGTTTCTCGCCCTCTGTTTCTCGCTCTCTGTTTCAGCCCCTCTGTTTCTCGCACTCTTTTTCTGCCCTTCTGTTTCAGACCCTCTGTTTCTCGCCCTCTGTTTCAGAAACTCTGTTTCTCACCCTCTGTTTCAGACCCTCTGTTTCTCACCCTCTGTTTCAGCCCCTCTGTATCTCGCCCTATGTTTCAGCCCTTCAGTTTCAGCCCCTCTGTTTCTTATCCTCTGTTTCTCGCCCTCTGTTTCAGTCCCACTGTTTCTCGCCCTCTGTTTCAGCCCCTCTGTTTCTCGCCCTCTGTTTCAGCCCTTCTGTTTCAGCCCCTCTGTTTCAGCCCCTCTGTTCCTCGCCTTCTGTTTCAGCCCCTCTGTTTCAGCCCCTCTGTTACTCGCCCTCTGATTCAGCCCCTCTGTTTCACGCCCTCTGTTTCTCGCCATCTGTTTCAACCCCTCCGTTTCTCGCCCTCTGTTTCAGCCCCTCTGTTTCAGCCCCTCTGTTTCTCGCCCTCTGTTTCTCGCCCTCTGTTTCAGCCCCTCTGTTTCTCGCACTTTGTTTCAGCCCCTGCCTTTTGCGCCCTCTGTTTCAGCCCCTCTGTTTCTCCCCCTGTGTTTCAGCCACTCTGTTTCAGCCCCTCTGTTTCTCTTCCTCTTTTTCAGCCCCGATGTTTCAGCCCCTCTGTTTCTCGCCCTCTGTTTCTCGCCCACTCATTCAGCCCCTCTGTTTCTCGCCCTCTGTTTCAGCCCCTCTGTTTCAGCCCCTCTGTTTCTCGCCCTCTGTTTCAGCCCCTCTGTTTCAGCCTCTCTGTTTCTCGCCCTCTGTTTCTTTCCTTCTGATTCAGTGCCACTGTTTCTCGCCCTCTGTTTCAGCCCCTCTGTTTCAGCCTCTCTGTTTCTCCCACACTGTTTCTCGCCCTCTGTTTCAGCCCCTCTGTTTCAGCTCCTCTGTTTCTCGCCCTCTGTTTCATCCCCTCTGTTTCAGCCCCTCTGTGTCAGCACCTCTGTATCTCGCCCTCTGTTTTAGCCCCTCTGTTTCTCGCCCTCTGTTTCAGCCGGTCCGTTTCTCGCCCTCTGTTTCTCGCTCTCTATTTCAGCCCCTCTGTTTCTCGCACTCTTTTTCTGCCCTTCTGTTTCAGACCCTCTGTTTCTCGCCCTCTGTTTCAGACCCTCTGTATCTCACCCTCTGTTTCAGACCCTCAGTTTCAGACCCACTGTTTCAGCCCCTCTGTATCTCGCCCACTGTTTCAGCCCTTCTGTTTCAGCCCCTCTGTTTCTCGCCCTCTGTTTCTCGCCCTCTGTTTCAGTCCCACTGTTTCTCGCCCTCTGTTTCAGCCCCTCTGTTTCAGCCCCTCTGTTTCTCGCACTCTAATTCAGCCCCTCTGTTTCTCGCCCTCTGTTTCAGCCCTTCTGTTTCAGCCCCTCTGTTTCAGCCCCTCTGTTCCTCGCCTTCTGTTTCAGCCCCTCTGTTTCATCCCCTCTGTTACTCGCCCTCTGATTCAGCCCCTCTGTTTCTCGCCCTCTGTTTCTCGCCCTCTGTTTCAACCCCTCTGTTTCTCGCCCTCTGTTTCAGCCCCTCTGTTTCAGCCCCTCTGTTTCTCGCCCTCTGTTTCTCGCCCTCTGTTTCTCGCCCTCTGTTTCAGCCCCTCTGTTTCCCGCACTCTGTTTCAGCCCCTGCCTTTCGCGCCCTCTGTTTCAGCCCCTCTGTTTCTCCCCCTGTGTTTCAGCCACTCTGTTTCAGCCCCTCTGTTTCTGGCCCTCTGTTTCAGCCCCTCTGTATCTGCCCCTCTGTTTCTCTTCCTCTTTTTCAGCCCCTATGTTTCAGCCCCTCTGTTTCTCACCCTCTGTTTCTCGCCCACTCATTCAGCCCCTCTGTTTCTCGCCCTCTGTTTCAGCCCCTCTGTTTCAGCCCCTCTGTTTCTCGCCCTCTGTTTCAGCCCCTCTGTTTCAGCCTCTCTGTTTCTCACCCTCTGTTTCTCGACCTCTGTTTCAGTTCCGCTGTTTCTCGCCATCTGTTTCAGCCCCTCTGTTTCAGCCCCTCTGTTTCTCGCCCTCTGTTTCAGCCCCTCTGCTTCAGCCCCTCTGTTTCTGGCCCTCTTTTCTCGCCCTCTGTTTCAGCGCCTCTGTTTCTCGCCCTCTGTTACAGCCCCTCTGTTTTAGCCCCTCTGTTTCTCGCCCTCTGTTTCAGCCGGTCCGTTTCTCGCCCTCTGTTTCTCGCTCTCTGTTTCAGCCCCTCTGTTTCTCGCACTCTTTTTCTGCCCTTCTGTTTCAGACCCTCTGTTTCTCGCCCTCTGTTTCAGCCCCTCTGTATCTCGCCCTATGTTTCAGCCCTTCAGTTTCAGCCCCTCTGTTTCTTATCCTCTGTTTCTCGCCCTCTGTTTCAGTCCCACTGTTTCTCGCCCTCTGTTTCAGCCCCTCTGTTTCTCGCCCTCTGTTTCAGCCCTTCTGTTTCAGCCCCTCTGTTTCAGCCCCTCTGTTCCTCGCCTTCTGTTTCAGCCCCTCTGTTTCAGCCCCTCTGTTACTCGCCCTCTGATTCAGCCCCTCTGTTTCACGCCCTCTGTTTCTCGCCATCTGTTTCAACCCCTCCGTTTCTCGCCCTCTGTTTCAGCCCCTCTGTTTCAGCCCCTCTGTTTCTCGCCCTCTGTTTCTCGCCCTCTGTTTCAGCCCCTCTGTTTCTCGCACTTTGTTTCAGCCCCTGCCTTTTGCGCCCTCTGTTTCAGCCCCTCTGTTTCTCCCCCTGTGTTTCAGCCACTCTGTTTCAGCCCCTCTGTTTCTCTTCCTCTTTTTCAGCCCCGATGTTTCAGCCCCTCTGTTTCTCGCCCTCTGTTTCTCGCCCACTCATTCAGCCCCTCTGTTTCTCGCCCTCTGTTTCAGCCCCTCTGTTTCAGCCCCTCTGTTTCTCGCCCTCTGTTTCAGCCCCTCTGTTTCAGCCTCTCTGTTTCTCGCCCTCTGTTTCTTTCCTTCTGATTCAGTGCCACTGTTTCTCGCCCTCTGTTTCAGCCCCTCTGTTTCAGCCTCTCTGTTTCTCGCACACTGTTTCTCGCCCTCTGTTTCAGCCCCTCTGTTTCAGCTCCTCTGTTTCTCGCCCTCTGTTTCATCCCCTCTGTTTCAGCCCCTCTGTGTCAGCACCTCTGTATCTCGCCCTCTGTTTTAGCCCCTCTGTTTCTCGCCCTCTGTTTCAGCCGGTCCGTTTCTCGCCCTCTGTTTCTCGCTCTCTATTTCAGCCCCTCTGTTTCTCGCACTCTTTTTCTGCCCTTCTGTTTCAGACCCTCTGTTTCTCGCCCTCTGTTTCAGACCCTCTGTATCTCACCCTCTGTTTCAGACCCTCAGTTTCAGACCCACTGTTTCAGCCCCTCTGTATCTCGCCCACTGTTTCAGCCCTTCTGTTTCAGCCCCTCTGTTTCTCGCCCTCTGTTTCTCGCCCTCTGTTTCAGTCCCACTGTTTCTCGCCCTCTGTTTCAGCCCCTCTGTTTCAGCCCCTCTGTTTCTCGCACTCTAATTCAGCCCCTCTGTTTCTCGCCCTCTGTTTCAGCCCTTCTGTTTCAGCCCCTCTGTTTCAGCCCCTCTGTTCCTCGCCTTCTGTTTCAGCCCCTCTGTTTCATCCCCTCTGTTACTCGCCCTCTGATTCAGCCCCTCTGTTTCTCGCCCTCTGTTTCTCGCCCTCTGTTTCAACCCCTCTGTTTCTCGCCCTCTGTTTCAGCCCCTCTGTTTCAGCCCCTCTGTTTCTCGCCCTCTGTTTCTCGCCCTCTGTTTCTCGCCCTCTGTTTCAGCCCCTCTGTTTCCCGCACTCTGTTTCAGCCCCTGCCTTTCGCGCCCTCTGTTTCAGCCCCTCTGTTTCTCCCCCTGTGTTTCAGCCACTCTGTTTCAGCCCCTCTGTTTCTGGCCCTCTGTTTCAGCCCCTCTGTATCTGCCCCTCTGTTTCTCTTCCTCTTTTTCAGCCCCTATGTTTCAGCCCCTCTGTTTCTCACCCTCTGTTTCTCGCCCACTCATTCAGCCCCTCTGTTTCTCGCCCTCTGTTTCAGCCCCTCTGTTTCAGCCCCTCTGTTTCTCGCCCTCTGTTTCAGCCCCTCTGTTTCAGCCTCTCTGTTTCTCACCCTCTGTTTCTCGACCTCTGTTTCAGTTCCGCTGTTTCTCGCCATCTGTTTCAGCCCCTCTGTTTCAGCCCCTCTGTTTCTCGCCCTCTGTTTCAGCCCCTCTGCTTCAGCCCCTCTGTTTCTGGCCCTCTTTTCTCGCCCTCTGTTTCAGCGCCTCTGTTTCTCGCCCACTGTTACAGCCCCTCTGTTTTAGCCCCTCTGTTTCTCGCCCTCTGTTTCAGCCGGTCCGTTTCTCGCCCTCTGTTTCTCGCTCTCTGTTTCAGCCCCTCTGTTTCTCGCACTCTTTTTCTGCCCTTCTGTTTCAGACCCTCTGTTTCTCGCCCTCTGTTTCAGAAACTCTGTTTCTCACCCTCTGTTTCAGACCCTCTGTTTCTCACCCTCTGTTTCAGCCCCTCTGTATCTCGCCCTATGTTTCAGCCCTTCAGTTTCAGCCCCTCTGTTTCTTATCCTCTGTTTCTCGCCCTCTGTTTCAGTCCCACTGTTTCTCGCCCTCTGTTTCAGCCCCTCTGTTTCTCGCCCTCTGTTTCAGCCCTTCTGTTTCAGCCCCTCTGTTTCAGCCCCTCTGTTCCTCGCCTTCTGTTTCAGCCCCTCTGTTTCAGCCCCTCTGTTACTCGCCCTCTGATTCAGCCCCTCTGTTTCACGCCCTCTGTTTCTCGCCATCTGTTTCAACCCCTCCGTTTCTCGCCCTCTGTTTCAGCCCCTCTGTTTCAGCCCCTCTGTTTCTCGCCCTCTGTTTCTCGCCCTCTGTTTCAGCCCCTCTGTTTCTCGCACTTTGTTTCAGCCCCTGCCTTTTGCGCCCTCTGTTTCAGCCCCTCTGTTTCTCCCCCTGTGTTTCAGCCACTCTGTTTCAGCCCCTCTGTTTCTCCCCCTGTGTTTCAGCCACTCTGTTTCAGCCCCTCTGTTTCTGGCCCTCTGTTTCAGCCCCTCTGTATCTGCCCCTCTGTTTCTCTTCCTCTTTTTCAGCCCCTATGTTTCAGCCCCTCTGTTTCTCACCCTCTGTTTCTCGCCCACTCATTCAGCCCCTCTGTTTCTCGCCCTCTGTTTCAGCCCCTCTGTTTCAGCCCCTCTGTTTCTCGCCCTCTGTTTCAGCCCCTCTGTTTCAGCCTCTCTGTTTCTCACCCTCTGTTTCTCGACCTCTGTTTCAGTTCCGCTGTTTCTCGCCATCTGTTTCAGCCCCTCTGTTTCAGCCCCTCTGTTTCTCGCCCTCTGTTTCAGCCCCTCTGCTTCAGCCCCTCTGTTTCTGGCCCTCTTTTCTCGCCCTCTGTTTCAGCGCCTCTGTTTCTCGCCCTCTGTTACAGCCCCTCTGTTTTAGCCCCTCTGTTTCTCGCCCTCTGTTTCAGCCGGTCCGTTTCTCGCCCTCTGTTTCTCGCTCTCTGTTTCAGCCCCTCTGTTTCTCGCACTCTTTTTCTGCCCTTCTGTTTCAGACCCTCTGTTTCTCGCCCTCTGTTTCAGAAACTCTGTTTCTCACCCTCTGTTTCAGACCCTCTGTTTCTCACCCTCTGTTTCAGCCCCTCTGTATCTCGCCCTATGTTTCAGCCCTTCAGTTTCAGCCCCTCTGTTTCTTATCCTCTGTTTCTCGCCCTCTGTTTCAGTCCCACTGTTTCTCGCCCTCTGTTTCAGCCCCTCTGTTTCTCGCCCTCTGTTTCAGCCCTTCTGTTTCAGCCCCTCTGTTTCAGCCCCTCTGTTCCTCGCCTTCTGTTTCAGCCCCTCTGTTTCAGCCCCTCTGTTACTCGCCCTCTGATTCAGCCCCTCTGTTTCACGCCCTCTGTTTCTCGCCATCTGTTTCAACCCCTCCGTTTCTCGCCCTCTGTTTCAGCCCCTCTGTTTCAGCCCCTCTGTTTCTCGCCCTCTGTTTCTCGCCCTCTGTTTCAGCCCCTCTGTTTCTCGCACTTTGTTTCAGCCCCTGCCTTTTGCGCCCTCTGTTTCAGCCCCTCTGTTTCTCCCCCTGTGTTTCAGCCACTCTGTTTCAGCCCCTCTGTTTCTCTTCCTCTTTTTCAGCCCCGATGTTTCAGCCCCTCTGTTTCTCGCCCTCTGTTTCTCGCCCACTCATTCAGCCCCTCTGTTTCTCGCCCTCTGTTTCAGCCCCTCTGTTTCAGCCCCTCTGTTTCTCGCCCTCTGTTTCAGCCCCTCTGTTTCAGCCTCTCTGTTTCTCGCCCTCTGTTTCTTTCCTTCTGATTCAGTGCCACTGTTTCTCGCCCTCTGTTTCAGCCCCTCTGTTTCAGCCTCTCTGTTTCTCCCACACTGTTTCTCGCCCTCTGTTTCAGCCCCTCTGTTTCAGCTCCTCTGTTTCTCGCCCTCTGTTTCATCCCCTCTGTTTCAGCCCCTCTGTGTCAGCACCTCTGTATCTCGCCCTCTGTTTTAGCCCCTCTGTTTCTCGCCCTCTGTTTCAGCCGGTCCGTTTCTCGCCCTCTGTTTCTCGCTCTCTATTTCAGCCCCTCTGTTTCTCGCACTCTTTTTCTGCCCTTCTGTTTCAGACCCTCTGTTTCTCGCCCTCTGTTTCAGACCCTCTGTATCTCACCCTCTGTTTCAGACCCTCAGTTTCAGACCCACTGTTTCAGCCCCTCTGTATCTCGCCCACTGTTTCAGCCCTTCTGTTTCAGCCCCTCTGTTTCTCGCCCTCTGTTTCTCGCCCTCTGTTTCAGTCCCACTGTTTCTCGCCCTCTGTTTCAGCCCCTCTGTTTCAGCCCCTCTGTTTCTCGCACTCTAATTCAGCCCCTCTGTTTCTCGCCCTCTGTTTCAGCCCTTCTGTTTCAGCCCCTCTGTTTCAGCCCCTCTGTTCCTCGCCTTCTGTTTCAGCCCCTCTGTTTCATCCCCTCTGTTACTCGCCCTCTGATTCAGCCCCTCTGTTTCTCGCCCTCTGTTTCTCGCCCTCTGTTTCAACCCCTCTGTTTCTCGCCCTCTGTTTCAGCCCCTCTGTTTCAGCCCCTCTGTTTCTCGCCCTCTGTTTCTCGCCCTCTGTTTCTCGCCCTCTGTTTCAGCCCCTCTGTTTCCCGCACTCTGTTTCAGCCCCTGCCTTTCGCGCCCTCTGTTTCAGCCCCTCTGTTTCTCCCCCTGTGTTTCAGCCACTCTGTTTCAGCCCCTCTGTTTCTGGCCCTCTGTTTCAGCCCCTCTGTATCTGCCCCTCTGTTTCTCTTCCTCTTTTTCAGCCCCTATGTTTCAGCCCCTCTGTTTCTCACCCTCTGTTTCTCGCCCACTCATTCAGCCCCTCTGTTTCTCGCCCTCTGTTTCAGCCCCTCTGTTTCAGCCCCTCTGTTTCTCGCCCTCTGTTTCAGCCCCTCTGTTTCAGCCTCTCTGTTTCTCACCCTCTGTTTCTCGACCTCTGTTTCAGTTCCGCTGTTTCTCGCCATCTGTTTCAGCCCCTCTGTTTCAGCCCCTCTGTTTCTCGCCCTCTGTTTCAGCCCCTCTGCTTCAGCCCCTCTGTTTCTGGCCCTCTTTTCTCGCCCTCTGTTTCAGCGCCTCTGTTTCTCGCCCACTGTTACAGCCCCTCTGTTTTAGCCCCTCTGTTTCTCGCCCTCTGTTTCAGCCGGTCCGTTTCTCGCCCTCTGTTTCTCGCTCTCTGTTTCAGCCCCTCTGTTTCTCGCACTCTTTTTCTGCCCTTCTGTTTCAGACCCTCTGTTTCTCGCCCTCTGTTTCAGAAACTCTGTTTCTCACCCTCTGTTTCAGACCCTCTGTTTCTCACCCTCTGTTTCAGCCCCTCTGTATCTCGCCCTATGTTTCAGCCCTTCAGTTTCAGCCCCTCTGTTTCTTATCCTCTGTTTCTCGCCCTCTGTTTCAGTCCCACTGTTTCTCGCCCTCTGTTTCAGCCCCTCTGTTTCTCGCCCTCTGTTTCAGCCCTTCTGTTTCAGCCCCTCTGTTTCAGCCCCTCTGTTCCTCGCCTTCTGTTTCAGCCCCTCTGTTTCAGCCCCTCTGTTACTCGCCCTCTGATTCAGCCCCTCTGTTTCACGCCCTCTGTTTCTCGCCATCTGTTTCAACCCCTCCGTTTCTCGCCCTCTATTTCAGCCCCTCTGTTTCAGCCCCTCTGTTTCTCGCCCTCTGTTTCTCGCCCTCTGTTTCAGCCCCTCTGTTTCTCGCACTTTGTTTCAGCCCCTGCCTTTTGCGCCCTCTGTTTCAGCCCCTCTGTTTCTCCCCCTGTGTTTCAGCCACTCTGTTTCAGCCCCTCTGTTTCTCTTCCTCTTTTTCAGCCCCGATGTTTCAGCCCCTCTGTTTCTCGCCCTCTGTTTCTCGCCCACTCATTCAGCCCCTCTGTTTCTCGCCCTCTGTTTCAGCCCCTCTGTTTCAGCCCCTCTGTTTCTCGCCCTCTGTTTCAGCCCCTCTGTTTCAGCCTCTCTGTTTCTCGCCCTCTGTTTCTTTCCTTCTGATTCAGTGCCACTGTTTCTCGCCCTCTGTTTCAGCCCCTCTGTTTCAGCCTCTCTGTTTCTCGCACACTGTTTCTCGCCCTCTGTTTCAGCCCCTCTGTTTCAGCTCCTCTGTTTCTCGCCCTCTGTTTCATCCCCTCTGTTTCAGCCCCTCTGTGTCAGCACCTCTGTATCTCGCCCTCTGTTTTAGCCCCTCTGTTTCTCGCCCTCTGTTTCAGCCGGTCCGTTTCTCGCCCTCTGTTTCTCGCTCTCTATTTCAGCCCCTCTGTTTCTCGCACTCTTTTTCTGCCCTTCTGTTTCAGACCCTCTGTTTCTCGCCCTCTGTTTCAGACCCTCTGTATCTCACCCTCTGTTTCAGACCCTCAGTTTCAGACCCACTGTTTCAGCCCCTCTGTATCTCGCCCACTGTTTCAGCCCTTCTGTTTCAGCCCCTCTGTTTCTCGCCCTCTGTTTCTCGCCCTCTGTTTCAGTCCCACTGTTTCTCGCCCTCTGTTTCAGCCCCTCTGTTTCAGCCCCTCTGTTTCTCGCACTCTAATTCAGCCCCTCTGTTTCTCGCCCTCTGTTTCAGCCCTTCTGTTTCAGCCCCTCTGTTTCAGCCCCTCTGTTCCTCGCCTTCTGTTTCAGCCCCTCTGTTTCATCCCCTCTGTTACTCGCCCTCTGATTCAGCCCCTCTGTTTCTCGCCCTCTGTTTCTCGCCCTCTGTTTCAACCCCTCTGTTTCTCGCCCTCTGTTTCAGCCCCTCTGTTTCAGCCCCTCTGTTTCTCGCCCTCTGTTTCTCGCCCTCTGTTTCTCGCCCTCTGTTTCAGCCCCTCTGTTTCTCGCACTCTGTTTCAGCCCCTGCCTTTCGCGCCCTCTGTTTCAGCCCCTCTGTTTCTCCCCCTGTGTTTCAGCCACTCTGTTTCAGCCCCTCTGTTTCTGGCCCTCTGTTTCAGCCCCTCTGTATCTGCCCCTCTGTTTCTCTTCCTCTTTTTCAGCCCCTATGTTTCAGCCCCTCTGTTTCTCACCCTCTGTTTCTCGCCCACTCATTCAGCCCCTCTGTTTCTCGCCCTCTGTTTCAGCCCCTCTGTTTCAGCCCCTCTGTTTCTCGCCCTCTGTTTCAGCCCCTCTGTTTCAGCCTCTCTGTTTCACGCCCTCTGTTTCTCGCCTTCTGATTCAGTGCCTCTGTTTCTCGACCTCTGTTTCAGGTCCACTGTTTCTCGCCCTCTGTTTCAGCCCCTCTGTTCCTCGCCCTCTGTTTCCGCCCCTCTGTTTCTCGCCCTCTGTTTCTCACCCTCTCTTTCTCACCCTCTGTTTCAGACCCTCTCTTTCTTGCCCTCTGTTTCAGCCCCCTCTTTCTGCCCCTCTGTTTCAGCCCCTCTGTTTCTCGCCCTCTCTTTCAGCCCCTCTGTTTGAGCCCCTCTATTTCACGCCCTCTGTTTCAGCCCCTCTGTTTCTCGCCCTCTGTTTCAGCCCCTCTGTTTCACCCCCTCTGTTTCTCGCCCTCTGTTTCAGCCCCTCTGTATCAGCCCCTCTGTTTCTCTTCCTCTTTTTCAGCCCCTATGTTTCAGCCCCTCTGTTTCTCACCCTCTGTTTCTCGCCCACTCATTCAGCCCCTCTGTTTCTCGCCCTCTGTTTCAGCCCCTCTGTTTCAGCCCCTCTGTTTCTCGCCCTCTGTTTCAGCCCCTCTGTTTCAGCCTCTCTGTTTCTCGCCCTCTGTTTCTCGCCTTCTGATTCAGTGCCTCTGTTTCTCGACCTCTGTTTCAGGTCCACTGTTTCTCGCCCTCTGTTTCAGCCCCTCTGTTTCAGCCCCTCTGTTTCTCGCCCTCTGTTTCCGCCCCTCTGTTTCTCGCCCTCTGTTTCTCACCCTCTCTTTCTCACCCTCTGTTTCAGACACTCTCTTTCTTGCCCTCTGTTTCAGCCCCCTGTTTCTGCCCCTCTGTTTCAGCCGCTCTGTTTCTCGCCCTCTCTTTCAGCCCCTCTGTTTGAGCCCCTCTATTTCACGCCCTCTGTTTCAGCCCCTCTGTTTCTCGCCCTCTGTTTCAGCCCCTCTGTTTCACCCCCTCTGTTTCTCGCCCTCTGTTTCAGCCCCTTTGTTTCAGCCCCTCTGTTTCTGTCCCTCTGTTTCTCACCCTCTGTTTCTCGACCTCTGTTTCAGTTCCGCTGTTTCTCGCCATCTGTTTCAGCCCCTCTGTTTCAGCCCCTCTGTTTCTCGCCCTCTGTTTCAGCCCCTCTGTTTCTCGCCCTCTGTTTCAGCCCCACTGCTTCAGCCCCTCTGTTTCTGGCCCTCTTTTCTCGCCCTCTGTTTCAGCGCCTCTGTTTCTCGCCCTCTGTTACAGCCCCTCTGTTTTAGCCCCTCTGTTTCTCGCCCTCTGTTTCAGCCGGTCCGTTTCTCGCCCTCTGTTTCTCGCTCTCTGTTTCAGCCCCTCTGTTTCTCGCACTCTTTTTCTGCCCTTCTGTTTCAGACCCTCTGTTTCTCGCCCTCTGTTTCAGACCCTCTGTTTCTCACCCTCTGTTTCAGACCCTCTGTTTCAGACCCTCAGTTTCAGCCCCTCTGTATCTCGCCCACTGTTTCAGCCCTTCAGTTTCAGCCCCTCTGTTTCTTATCCTCTGTTTCTCGCCCTCTGTTTCAGTCCCACTGTTTCTCGCCCTCTGTTTCAGCCCCTCTGTTTCTCGCCCTCTGTTTCAGCCCTTCTGTTTCAGCCCCTGTGTTTCAGCCCCTCTGTTCCTCGCCTTCTGTTTCAGCACCTCTGTTTCAGCCCCTCTGTTAATCGCCCTCTGATTCAGCCCCTCTGCTTCTCGCCCTCTGTTTATCGCCATCTGTTTCAACCCCTCCGTTTCTACCCCTCTGTTTCAGCCCCTCTGTTTCAGCCCCTCTGTTTCTCGCCCTCTGTTTCTCGCTCTCTGTTTCAGCCCCTCTGTTTCTCGCACTCTTTTTCTGCCCTTCTGTTTCAGACCCTCTGTTTCTCGCCCTCTGTTTCAGACCCTCTGTTTCTCGCCCTCTGTTTCAGTCCCACTGTTTCTCGCCCTCTGTTTCAGCCCCTCTGTTTCTCGCCCTCTGTTTCAGCCCTTCGGTTTCAGCCCCTGTGTTTCAGCCCCTCTGTTCCTCGCCTTCTGTTTCAGCACCTCTGTTTCAGCCCCTCTGTTAATCGCCCTCTGATTCAGCCCCTCTGTTTCTCGCCCTCTGTTTATCGCCATCTGTTTCAAACCCTCCGTTTCTACCCCTCTGTTTCAGCCCCTCTGTTTCAGCCCCTCTGTTTCTCGCCCTCTGTTTCTCGCCCTCTGTTTCAGCCCCTCTGTTTCTCGCACCTCTGTATCTCGCCCTCTGTTTCAGCCCCTCTGTTTCTCGCACACTGATTCAGCCCCTCTGTTTCTCGCCCTCTGTTTCAGCCCTTCTGTTTCAGCCCCTCTGTTTCAGCCCCTCTGTTCCTCGCCTTCTGTTTCAGCCCCTCTGTTTCTCCCCCTGTGTTTCAGCCACTTTGTTTCAGCCCCTCTGTTTCTCGCCCTCTGTTTCAGCCCCTCTGTATCAGCCCCTCTGTTTCTCTTCCTCTTTTTCAGCCCCTATGTTTCAGCCCCTCTGTTTCTCACCCTCTGTTTCTCGCCCACTCATTCAGCCCCTCTGTTTCTCGCCCTCTGTTTCAGCCCCTCTGTTTCAGCCCCTCTGTTTCTCGCCCTCTGTTTCAGCCCCTCTGTTTCAGCCTCTCTGTTTCTCGCCCTCTGTTTCTCGCCCTCTGTTTCAGCCCCTCTGTTTCAGCCCCTCTGTTTCTCGCCCTCTGTTTCCGCCCCTCTGTTTCTCGCCCTCTGTTTAACACCCTCTCTTTCTCACCCTCTGTTTCAGACACTCTCTTTCTTGCCCTCTGTTTCAGCCCCCTGTTTCTGCCCCTCTGTTTCAGCCCCTCTGTTTCTCGCCCTCTCTTTCAGCCCCTCTGTTTGAGCCCATCTATTTCACGCCCTCTGTTTCAGCCCCTCTGTTTCTCGCCCTCTGTTTCAGCCCCTCTGTTTCACCCCCTCTGTTTCTCGCCCTCTGTTTCTCACCCTCTCTTTCTCACCCTCTGTTTCAGACACTCTCTTTCTTGCCCTCTGTTTCAGCCCCCTGTTTCTGCCCCTCTGTTTCAGCCCCTCTGTTTCTCGCCCTCTCTTTCAGCCCCTCTGTTTGAGCCCCTCTATTTCACGCCCTCTGTTTGAGCCCCTCTGTTTCTCGCCCTCTGTTTCAGCCCCTCTGTTTCACCCCCTCTGTTTCTCGCCCTCTGTTTCAGCCCCTCTGTTTCAGCCCCTCTGTTTCTGTCCCTCTGTTTCTCACCCTCTGTTTCTCGACCTCTGTTTCAGTTCCGCTGTTTCTCGCCATCTGTTTCAGCCCCTCTGTTTCAGCCCCTCTGTTTCTCGCCCTCTGTTTCAGCCCCTCTGTTTCTCGCCCTCTGTTTCAGCCCCACTGCTTCAGCCCCTCTGTTTCTGGCCCTCTTTTCTCGCCCTCTGTTTCAGCGCCTCTGTTTCTCGCCCTCTGTTACAGCCCCTCTGTTTTAGCCCCTCTGTTTCTCGCCCTCTGTTTCAGCCGGTCCGTTTCTCGCCCTCTGTTTCTCGCTCTCTGTTTCAGCCCCTCTGTTTCTCGCACTCTTTTTCTGCCCTTCTGTTTCAGCCCCTCTGTTTCTCGCCCTCTGTTTCAGACCCTCTGTTTCTCACCCTCTGTTTCAGACCCTCTGTTTCAGACCCTCTGTTTCAGCCCCTCTGTATCTCGCCCTCTGTTTCAGCCCTTCAGTTTCAGCCCCTCTGTTTCTTATCCTCTGTTTCTCGCCCTCTGTTTCAGTCCCACTGTTTCTCGCCCTCTGTTTCAGCCCCTCTGTTTCTCGCCCTCTGTTTCAGCCCTTCTGTTTCAGCCCCTGTGTTTCAGCCCCTCTGTTCCTCGCCTTCTGTTTAAGCACCTCTGTTTCAGCCCCTCTGTTACTCGCCCTCTGATTCAGCCCCTCTGTTTCTCGCCCTCTGTTTATCGCCATCTGTTTCAACCCCTCCGTTTCTACCCCTCTGTTTCAGCCCCTCTGTTTCAGCCCCTCTGTTTCTCGCCCTCTGTTTCTCGCCCTCTGTTTCAGCCCCTCTGTTTCTCGCACTTTGTTTCAGCCCCTGCATTTCGCGCCGTCTGTTTCAGCCCCTCTGTTTCTCCCCCTGTGTTTCAGCCACTCTGTTTCAGCCCCTCTGTTTCTCTTCCTCTTTTTCAGCCCCTATGTTTCAGCCCCTCTGTTTCTCGCCCTCTGTTTCTCGCCCACTCATTCAGCCCCTCTGTTTCTCGCCCTCTGTTTCAGCCCCTCTGTTTCATCCCCTCTGTTTCTCGCCCTCTGTTTCAGCCCCTCTGTTTCAGCCTCTCTGTTTCTCGCCCGCTGTTTCTCGCCTTCTGATTCAGTGCCACTGTTTCTCGCCCTCTGTTTCAGCCCCTCTGTTTTAGCCTCTCTGTTTCTCGCACACTGTTTCTCGCCCTCTGTTTCAGCCCTTCTGTTTCAGCCCCTGTGTTTCAGCCCCTCTGTTTCTCGCCATCTGTTTCAGCCCCTCTGTTTCAGACCCTCTGTTTCAGCCCCTCTGTATCTCGCCCTCTGTTTCAGCCCTTCAGTTTCAGCCCCTCTGTTTCTTATCCTCTGTTTCTCGCCCTCTGTTTCAGTCCCACTGTTTCTCGCCCTCTGTTTCACCCCCTCTGTTTCTCGCCCTCTGTTTCAGCCCTTCTGTTTCAGCCCCTGTGTTTCAGCCCCTCTGTTCCTCGCCTTCTGTTTAAGCACCTCTGTTTCAGCCCCTCTGTTACTCGCCCTCTGATTCAGCCCCTCTGTTTCTCGCCCTCTGTTTATCGCCATCTGTTTCAACCCCTCCGTTTCTACCCCTCTGTTTCAGCCCCTCTGTTTCAGCCCCTCTGTTTCTCGCCCTCTGTTTCTCGCCCTCTGTTTCAGCCCCTCTGTTTCTCGCACTTTGTTTCAGCCCCTGCATTTCGCGCCCTCTGTTTCAGCCCCTCTGTTTCTCCCCCTGTGTTTCAGCCACTCTGTTTCAGCCCCTCTGTTTCTCTTCCTCTTTTTCAGCCCCTATGTTTCAGCCCCTCTGTTTCTCGCCCTCTGTTTCTCGCCCACTCATTCAGCCCCTCTGTTTCTCGCCCTCTGTTTCAGCCCCTCTGTTTCATCCCCTCTGTTTCTCGCCCTCTGTTTCAGCCCCTCTGTTTCAGCCTCTCTGTTTTTCGCCTGCTGTTTCTCGCCTTCTGATTCAGTGCCACTGTTTCTCGCCCTCTGTTTCAGCCCCTCTGTTTTAGCCTCTCTGTTTCTCGCACACTGTTTCTCGCCCTCTGTTTCAGCCCCTCTGTTTCAGCTCCTCTGTTTCTCGCCCTCTGTTTCATCCCCTCTGTTTCAGCCCCTCTGTTTCAGCACCTCTGTATCTCGCCCTCTGTTTCAGCCCCTCTGTTTCTCGCCCTCTGATTCAGCCCCTCTGTTTCTCGCTCTCTGCTTCAGCCCCTCTGTTTCAGCCCCTCTGTTTCTCGCCCTCTATTTCAGACCCTCTGTTTCTCACCCTCTGTTTTAGACCCTCTGTTTCAGACCCTCTGTTTCAGCCCCTCTGTATCTCGCCCTCTGTTTCAGCCCCTCTGTTTCTCGCCCTCTGTTTCAGCCCCTCTGCTTCAGCCCCTCTGTTTCTGGCCCTCTGTTTCCCGACCTCTGTTTCAGCGCACCTGTTTCTCGCCCTCTGTTACAGCCCCTCTGTTTTAGCCCCTCTGTTTCTCGCCCTCTGTTTCAGCTGGTCCGTTTCTCGCCCTCTGTTTCTCGCTCTCTGTTTCAGCCCCTCTGTTTCTCACCCTCTGTTTCAGACCCTCTGTTTCAGACCCTCTGTTTCAGCCCCTCTGTATCTCGCCCTCTGTTTCAGCCCTTCTGTTTCAGCCCCTCTGTTTCTCGCCCTCTGTTTCTCGCCCACTCATTCAGCCCCTCTGTTTCTCGCCCTCTGTTTCAGCCCCTCTGTTTCATCCCCTCTGTTCCTCGCCCTCTGTTTCCGCCCCTCTGTTTCTCGCCCTCTGTTTCTCACCCTCTCTTTCTCACCCTCTGTTTCAGACCCTCTCTTTCTTGCCCTCTGTTTCAGCCCCCTCTTTCTGCCCCTCTGTTTCAGCCCCTCTGTTTCTCGCCCTCTCTTTCAGCCCCTCTGTTTGAGCCCCTCTATTTCACGCCCTCTGTTTCAGCCCCTCTGTTTCTCGCCCTCTGTTTCAGCCCTTCTGTTTCAGCCCCTGTGTTTCAGCCCCTCTGTTCCTCGCCTTCTGTTTAAGCACCTCTGTTTCAGCCCCTCTGTTACTCGCCCTCTGATTCAGCCCCTCTGTTTCTCGCCCTCTGTTTATCGCCATCTGTTTCAACCCCTCCGTTTCTACCCCTCGGTTTCAGCCCCTCTGTTTCAGCCCCTCTGTTTCTCGCCCTCTGTTTCTCGCCCTCTGTTTCAGCCCCTCTGTTTCTCGCACTTTGTTTCAGCCCCTGCATTTCGCGCCCTCTGTTTCAGCCCCTCTGTTTCTCCCCCTGTGTTTCAGCCACTCTGTTTCAGCCCCTCTGTTTCTCTTCCTCTTTTTCAGCCCCTATGTTTCAGCCCCTCTGTTTCTCGCCCTCTGTTTCTCGCCCACTCATTCAGCCCCTCTGTTTCTCGCCCTCTGTTTCAGCCCCTCTGTTTCATCCCCTCTGTTTCTCGCCCTCTGTTTCAGCCCCTCTGTTTCAGCCTCTCTGTTTCTCGCCCGCTGTTTCTCGCCTTCTGATTCAGTGCCAATGTTTCTCGCCCTCTGTTTCAGCCCCTCTGTTTTAGCCTCTCTGTTTCTCGCACACTGTTTCTCGCCCTCTGTTTCAGCCCCTCTGTTTCAGCTCCTCTGTTTCTCGCCCTCTGTTTCATCCCCTCTGTTTCAGCCCCTCTGTTTCAGCACCTCTGTATCTCGCCCTCTGTTTCAGCCCCTCTGTTTCTCGCCCTCTGATTCAGCCCCTCTGTTTCTCGCTCTCTGCTTCAGCCCCTCTGTTTCAGCCCCTCTGTTTCTCGCCCTCTATTTCAGACCCTCTGTTTCTCACCCTCTGTTTTAGACCCTCTGTTTCAGACCCTCTGTTTCAGCCCCTCTGTATCTCGCCCTCTGTTTCAGCCCCTCTGTTTCTCGCCCTCTGTTTCAGCCCCTCTGCTTCAGCCCCTCTGTTTCTGGCCCTCTGTTTCACCCCCTCTGTTTCTCACCCTCTTTTTCAGCCCCTCTGTTTCAGCCCCTCTGTTTCTGGCCCTCTGTTTCTCACCCTCTGTTTTAGACCATCTGTTTCAGACCCTCTGTTTCAGCCCCTCTGTATCTCGCCCTCTGTTTCAGCCCCTCTGTTTCTCGCCCTCTGTTTCAGCCCCTCTGCTTCAGCCCCTCTGTTTCTGGCCCTCTGTTTCCCGACCTCTGTTTCAGCGCACCTGTTTCTCGCCCTCTGTTACAGCCCCTCTGTTTTAGCCCCTCTGTTTCTCGCCCTCTGTTTCAGCTGGTCCGTTTCTCGCCCTCTGTTTCTCGCTCTCTGTTTCAGCCCCTCTGTTTCTCACCCTCTGTTTCAGACCCTCTGTTTCAGACCCTCTGTTTCAGCCCCTCTGTATCTCGCCCTCTGTTTCAGCCCTTCTGTTTCAGCCCCTCTGTTTCTCGCCCTCTGTTTCTCGCCCACTCATTCAGCCCCTCTGTTTCTCGCCCTCTGTTTCAGCCCCTCTGTTTCATCCCCTCTGTTCCTCGCCCTCTGTTTCCGCCCCTCTGTTTCTCGCCCTCTGTTTCTCACCCTCTCTTTCTCACCCTCTGTTTCAGACCCTCTCTTTCTTGCCCTCTGTTTCAGCCCCCTCTTTCTGCCCCTCTGTTTCAGCCCCTCTGTTTCTCGCCCTCTCTTTCAGCCCCTCTGTTTGAGCCCCTCTATTTCACGCCCTCTGTTTCAGCCCCTCTGTTTCTCGCCCTCTGTTTCAGCCCCTCTGTTTCACCCCCTCTGTTTCTCGCCCTCTGTTTCAGCCCCTCTGTATCAGCCCCTCTGTTTCTCTTCATCTTTTTCAGCCCCTATGTTTCAGCCCCTCTGTTTCTCACCCTCTGTTTCTCGCCCACTCATTCAGCCCCTCTGTTTCTCGCCCTCTGTTTCAGCCCCTCTGTTTCAGCCCCTCTGTTTCTCGCCCTCTGTTTCAGCCCCTCTGTTTCAGCCTCTCTGTTTCTCGCCCTCTGTTTCTCGCCTTCTGATTCAGTGCCTCTGTTTCTCGACCTCAGTTTCAGGTCCACTGTTTCTCGCACTCTGTTTCAGCCCCTCTGTTTCAGCCCCTCTGTTTCTCGCCCTCTGTTTCCGCCCCTCTGTTTCTCGCCCTCTGTTTCTCACCCTCTCTTTCTCACCCTCTGTTTCAGACACTCTCTTTCTTGCCCTCTGTTTCAGCCCCCTGTTTCTGCCCCTCTGTTTCAGCCCCTCTGTTTCTCGCCCTCTCTTTCAGCCCCTCTGTTTGAGCCCCTCTATTTCACGCCCTCTGTTTCAGCCCCTCTGTTTCTCGCCCTCTGTTTCAGCCCCTCTGTTTCACCCCCTCTGTTTCTCGCCCTCTGTTTCAGCCCCTTTGTTTCACACCCTCTGTTTCTGTCCCTCTGTTTCTCACCCTCTGTTTCTCGACCTCTGTTTCAGTTCCGCTGTTTCTCGCCATCTGTTTCAGCCCCTCTGTTTCAGCCCCTCTGTTTCTCGCCCTCTGTTTCAGCCCCTCTGTTTCTCGCCCTCTGTTTCAGCCCCACTGCTTCAGCCCCTCTGTTTCTGGCCCTCTTTTCTCGCCCTCTGTTTCAGCCCCACTGCTTCAGCCCCTCTGTTTCTCGCCCTCTGTTTCAGCCCCTCTGTTTCTCGCCCTCTGTTTCAGCCCCACTGCTTCAGCCCCTCTGTTTCTGGCCCTCTTTTCTCGCCCTCTGTTTCAGCGCCTCTGTTTCTCGCCCTCTGTTACAGCCCCTCTGTTTTAGCCCCTCTGTTTCTCGCCCTCTGTTTCAGCCGGTCCGTTTCTCGCCCTCTGTTTCTCGCTCTCTGTTTCAGCCCCTCTGTTTCTCGCACTCTTTTTCTGCCCTTCTGTTTCAGACCCTCTGTTTCTCGCCCTCTGTTTCAGACCCTCTGTTTCTCACCCTCTGTTTCAGACCCTCTGTTTCAGACCCTCTGTTTCAGCCCCTCTGTATCTCGCCCTCTGTTTCAGCCCTTCAGTTTCAGCCCCTCTGTTTCATATCCTCTGTTTCTCGCCCTCTGTTTCAGTCCCACTGTTTCTCGCCCTCTGTTTCAGCCCCTCTGTTTCTCGCCCTCTGTTTCAGCCCTTCTGTTTCAGCCCCTGTGTTTCAGCCCCTCTGTTTCTCACCCTCTGTTTCTCGCCCACTCATTCAGCCCCTCTGTTTCTCGCCCTCTGTTTCAGCCCCTCTGTTTCAGCCCCTCTGTTTCTCGCCCTCTGTTTCAGCCCCTCTGTTTCAGCCTCTCTGTTTCTCGCCCTCTGTTTCTCGCCTTCTGATTCAGTGCCTCTGTTTCTCGACCTCTGTTTCAGGTCCACTGTTTCTCGCCCTCTGTTTCAGCCCCTCTGTTTCAGCCCCTCTGTTTCTCGCCCTCTGTTTCCGCCCCTCTGTTTCTCGCCCTCTGTTTCTCACCCTCTCTTTCTCACCCTCTGTTTCAGACACTCTCTTTCTTGCCCTCTGTTTCAGCCCCCTGTTTCTGCCCCTCTGTTTCAGCCGCTCTGTTTCTCGCCCTCTCTTTCAGCCCCTCTGTTTGAGCCCCTCTATTTCACGCCCTCTGTTTCAGCCCCTCTGTTTCTCGCCCTCTCTTTCAGCCCCTCTGTTTCACCCCCTCTGTTTCTCGCCCTCTGTTTCAGCCCCTTTGTTTCAGCCCCTCTGTTTCTGTCCCTCTGTTTCTCACCCTCTGTTTCTCGACCTCTGTTTCAGTTCCGCTGTTTCTCGCCATCTGTTTCAGCCCCTCTGTTTCAGCCCCTCTGTTTCTCGCCCTCTGTTTCAGCCCCTCTGTTTCTCGCCCTCTGTTTCAGCCCCACTGCTTCAGCCCCTCTGTTTCTGGCCCTCTTTTCTCGCCCTCTGTTTCAGCGCCTCTGTTTCTCGCCCTCTGTTACAGCCCCTCTGTTTTAGCCCCTCTGTTTCTCGCCCTCTGTTTCAGCCGGTCCGTTTCTCGCCCTCTGTTTCTCGCTCTCTGTTTCAGCCCCTCTGTTTCTCGCACTCTTTTTCTGCCCTTCTGTTTCAGACCCTCTGTTTCTCGCCCTCTGTTTCAGACCCTCTGTTTCTCACCCTCTGTTTCAGACCCTCTGTTTCAGACCCTCTGTTTCAGCCCCTCTGTATCTCGCCCTCTGTTTCAGCCCTTCAGTTTCAGCCCCTCTGTTTCTTATCCTCTGTTTCTCGCCCTCTGTTTCAGTCCCACTGTTTCTCGCCCTCTGTTTCAGCCCCTCTGTTTCTCGCCCTCTGTTTCAGCCCTTCTGTTTCAGCCCCTGTGTTTCAGCCCCTCTGTTCCTCGCCTTCTGTTTCAGCACCTCTGTTTCAGCCCCTCTGTTAATCGCCCTCTGATTCAGCCCCTCTGTTTCTCGCCCTCTGTTTATCGCCATCTGTTTCAACCCCTCCGTTTCTACCCCTCTGTTTCAGCCCCTGTGTTTCAGCCCCTCTGTTTCTCGCCCTCTGTTTCTCGCTCTCTGTTTCAGCCCCTCTGTTTCTCGCACTCTTTTTCTGCCCTTCTGTTTCAGACCCTCTGTTTCTCGCCCTCTGTTTCAGACCCTCTGTTTCTCGCCCTCTGTTTCAGTCCCACTGTTTCTCGCCCTCTGTTTCAGCCCCTCTGTTTCTCGCCCTCTGTTTCAGCCCTTCTGTTTCAGCCCCTGTGTTTCAGCCCCTCTGTTCCTCGCCTTCTGTTTCAGCACCTCTGTTTCAGCCCCTCTGTTAATCGCCCTCTGATTCAGCCCCTCTGTTTCTCGCCCTCTGTTTATCGCCATCTGTTTCAAACCCTCCGTTTCTACCCCTCTGTTTCAGCCCCTCTGTTTCAGCCCCTCTGTTTCTCGCCCTCTGTTTCTCGCCCTCTGTTTCAGCCCCTCTGTTTCTCGCACCTCTGTATCTCGCCCTCTGTTTCAGCCCCTCTGTTTCTCGCACACTGATTCAGCCCCTCTGTTTCTCGCCCTCTGTTTCAGCCCTTCTGTTTCAGCCCCTCTGTTTCAGCCCCTCTGTTCCTCGCCTTCTGTTTCAGCCCCTCTGTTTCTCCCCCTGTGTTTCAGCCACTTTGTTTCAGCCCCTCTGTTTCTCGCCCTCTGTTTCAGCCCCTCTGTATCAGCCCCTCTGTTTCTCTTCCTCTTTTTCAGCCCCTATGTTTCAGCCCCTCTGTTTCTCACCCTCTGTTTCTCGCCCACTCATTCAGCCCCTCTGTTTCTCGCCCTCTGTTTCAGCCCCTCTGTTTCAGCCCCTCTGTTTCTCGCCCTCTGTTTCAGCCCCTCTGTTTTAGCCCCTCTGTTTCTCGCCCTCTGTTTCAGCCGGTCCGTTTCTCGCCCTCTGTTTCTCGCTCTCTGTTTCAGCCCCTCTGTTTCTCGCACTCTTTTTCTGCCCTTCTGTTTCAGACCCTCTGTTTCTCGCCCTCTGTTTCAGACCCTCTGTTTCTCACCCTCTGTTTCAGACCCTCTGTTTCAGACCCTCTGTTTCAGCCCCTCTGTATCTCGCCCACTGTTTCAGCCCTTCAGTTTCAGCCCCTCTGTTTCTTATCCTCTGTTTCTCGCCCTCTGTTTCAGTCCCACTGTTTCTCGCCCTCTGTTTCAGCCCCTCTGTTTCTCGCCCTCTGTTTCAGCCCTTCTGTTTCAGCCCCTGTGTTTCAGCCCCTCTGTTCCTCGCCTTCTGTTTCAGCACCTCTGTTTCAGCCCCTCTGTTAATCGCCCTCTGATTCAGCCCCTCTGTTTCTCGCCCTCTGTTTATCGCCATCTGTTTCAACCCCTCCGTTTCTACCCCTCTGTTTCAGCCCCTCTGTTTCAGCCCCTCTGTTTCTCGCCCTCTGTTTCTCGCTCTCTGTTTCAGCCCCTCTGTTTCTCGCACTCTTTTTCTGCCCTTCTGTTTCAGACCCTCTGTTTCTCGCCCTCTGTTTCAGACCCTCTGTTTCTCGCCCTCTGTTTCAGTCCCACTGTTTCTCGCCCTCTGTTTCAGCCCCTCTGTTTCTCGCCCTCTGTTTCAGCCCTTCTGTTTCAGCCCCTGTGTTTCAGCCCCTCTGTTCCTCGCCTTCTGTTTCAGCACCTCTGTTTCAGCCCCTCTGTTAATCGCCCTCTGATTCAGCCCCTCTGTTTCTCGCCCTCTGTTTATCGCCATCTGTTTCAAACCCTCCGTTTCTACCCCTCTGTTTCAGCCCCTCTGTTTCAGCCCCTCTGTTTCTCGCCCTCTGTTTCTCGCCCTCTGTTTCAGCCCCTCTGTTTCTCGCACCTCTGTATCTCGCCCTCTGTTTCAGCCCCTCTGTTTCTCGCACAGTGATTCAGCCCCTCTGTTTCTCGCCCTCTGTTTCAGCCCTTCTGTTTCAGCCCCTCTGTTTCAGCCCCTCTGTTCCTCGCCTTCTGTTTCAGCCCCTCTGTTTCTCCCCCTGTGTTTCAGCCACTTTGTTTCAGCCCCTCTGTTTCTCGCCCTCTGTTTCAGCCCCTCTGTATCAGCCCCTCTGTTTCTCTTCCTCTTTTTCAGCCCCTATGTTTCAGCCCCTCTGTTTCTCACCCTCTGTTTCTCGCCCACTCATTCAGCCCCTCTGTTTCTCGCCCTCTGTTTCAGCCCCTCTGTTTCAGCCCCTCTGTTTCTCGCCCTCTGTTTCAGCCCCTCTGTTTCAGCCTCTCTGTTTCTCGCCCTCTGTTTCTCGCCCTCTGTTTCAGCCCCTCTGTTTCAGCCCCTCTGTTTCTCGCCCTCTGTTTCCGCCCCTCTGTTTCTCGCCCTCTGTTTAACACCCTCTCTTTCTCACCCTCTGTTTCAGACACTCTCTTTCTTGCCCTCTGTTTCAGCCCCCTGTTTCTGCCCCTCTGTTTCAGCCCCTCTGTTTCTCGCCCTCTCTTTCAGCCCCTCTGTTTGAGCCCCTCTATTTCACGCCCTCTGTTTCAGCCCCTCTGTTTCTCGCCCTCTGTTTCAGCCCCTCTGTTTCACCCCCTCTGTTTCTCGCCCTCTGTTTCTCACCCTCTCTTTCTCACCCTCTGTTTCAGACACTCTCTTTCTTGCCCTCTGTTTCAGCCCCCTGTTTCTGCCCCTCTGTTTCAGCCCCTCTGTTTCTCGCCCTCTCTTTCAGCCCCTCTGTTTGAGCCCCTCTATTTCACGCCCTCTGTTTGAGCCCCTCTGTTTCTCGCCCTCTGTTTCAGCCCCTCTGTTTCACCCCCTCTGTTTCTCGCCCTCTGTTTCAGCCCCTCTGTTTCAGCCCCTCTGTTTCTGTCCCTCTGTTTCTCACCCTCTGTTTCTCGACCTCTGTTTCAGTTCCGCTGTTTCTCGCCATCTGTTTCAGCCCCTCTGTTTCAGCCCCTCTGTTTCTCGCCCTCTGTTTCAGCCCCTCTGTTTCTCGCCCTCTGTTTCAGCCCCACTGCTTCAGCCCCTCTGTTTCTGGCCCTCTTTTCTCGCCCTCTGTTTCAGCGCCTCTGTTTCTCGCCCTCTGTTACAGCCCCTCTGTTTTAGCCCCTCTGTTTCTCGCCCTCTGTTTCAGCCGGTCCGTTTCTCGCCCTCTGTTTCTCGCTCTCTGTTTCAGCCCCTCTGTTTCTCGCACTCTTTTTCTGCCCTTCTGTTTCAGCCCCTCTGTTTCTCGCCCTCTGTTTCAGACCCTCTGTTTCTCACCCTCTGTTTCAGACCCTCTGTTTCAGACCCTCTGTTTCAGCCCCTCTGTATCTCGCCCTCTGTTTCAGCCCTTCAGTTTCAGCCCCTCTGTTTCTTATCCTCTGTTTCTCGCCCTCTGTTTCAGTCCCACTGTTTCTCGCCCTCTGTTTCAGCCCCTCTGTTTCTCGCCCTCTGTTTCAGCCCTTCTGTTTCAGCCCCTGTGTTTCAGCCCCTCTGTTCCTCGCCTTCTGTTTAAGCACCTCTGTTTCAGCCCCTCTGTTTCTCGCCCTCTGATTCAGCCCCTCTGTTTCTCGCCCTCTGTTTATCGCCATCTGTTTCAACCCCTCCGTTTCTACCCCTCTGTTTCAGCCCCTCTGTTAGAGCCCCTCTGTTTCTCGCCCTCTGTTTCTCGCCCTCTGTTTCAGCCCCTCTGTTTCTCGCACTTTGTTTCAGCCCCTGCATTTCGCGCCCTCTGTTTCAGCCCCTCTGTTTCTCCCCCTGTGTTTCAGCCACTCTGTTTCAGCCCCTCTGTTTCTCTTCCTCTTTTTCAGCCCCTATGTTTCAGCCCCTCTGTTTCTCGCCCTCTGTTTCTCGCCCACTCATTCAGCCCCTCTGTTTCTCGCCCTCTGTTTCAGCCCCTCTGTTTCATCCCCTCTGTTTCTCGCCCTCTGTTTCAGCCCCTCTGTTTCAGCCTCTCTGTTTCTCGCCCGCTGTTTCTCGCCTTCTGATTCAGTGCCACTGTTTCTCGCCCTCTGTTTCAGCCCCTCTGTTTTAGCCTCTCTGTTTCTCGCACACTGTTTCTCGCCCTCTGTTTCAGCCCTTCTGTTTCAGCCCCTGTGTTTCAGCCCCTCTGTTTCTCGCCATCTGTTTCAGCCCCTCTGTTTCAGACCCTCTGTTTCAGCCCCTCTGTATCTCGCCCTCTGTTTCAACCCTTCAGTTTCAGCCCCTCTGTTTCTTATCCTCTGTTTCTCGCCCTCTGTTTCAGTCCCACTGTTTCTCGCCCTCTGTTTCAGCCCCTCTGTTTCTCGCCCTCTGTTTCAGCCCTTCTGTTTCAGCCCCTGTGTTTCAGCCCCTCTGTTCCTCGCCTTCTGTTTAAGCACCTCTGTTTCAGCCCCTCTGTTACTCGCCCTCTGATTCAGCCCCTCTGTTTCTCGCCCTCTGTTTCTCGCCATCTGTTTCAGCCCCTCTGTTTCTCGCACTTTGTTTCAGCCCCTGCATTTCGCGCCCTCTGTTTCAGCCCCTCTGTTTCTCCCCCTGTGTTTCAGCCACTCTGTTTCAGCCCCTCTGTTTCTCTTCCTCTTTTTCAGCCCCTATGTTTCAGCCCCTCTGTTTCTCGCCCTCTGTTTCTCGCCCACTCATTCAGCCCCTCTGTTTCTCGCCCTCTGTTTCAGCCCCTCTGTTTCATCCCCTCTGTTTCTCGCCCTCTGTTTCAGCCCCTCTGTTTCAGCCTCTCTGTTTCTCGCCCGCTGTTTCTCGCCTTCTGATTCAGTGCCACTGTTTCTCGCCCTCTGTTTCAGCCCCTCTGTTTTAGCCTCTCTGTTTCTCGCACACTGTTTCTCGCCCTCTGTTTCAGCCCCTCTGTTTCAGCTCCGCTGTTTCTCGCCCTCTGTTTCATCCCCTCTGTTTCAGCCCCTCTGTTTCAGCACCTCTGTATCTCGCCCTCTGTTTCAGCCCCTCTGTTTCTCGCCCTCTGATTCAGCCCCTCTGTTTCTCGCTCTCTGCTTCAGCCCCTCTGTTTCAGCCCCTCTGTTTCTCGCCCTCTATTTCAGACCCTCTGTTTCTCACTCCTCTGTTTTAGACCCTCTGTTTCAGACCCTCTGTTTCAGCCCCTCTGTATCTCGCCCTCTGTTTCAGCCCCTCTGTTTCTCGCCCTCTGTTTCAGCCCCTCTGCTTCAGCCCCTCAGTTTCTGGCCCTCTGTTTCCCGACCTCTGTTTCAGCGCACCTGTTTCTCGCCCTCTGTTACAGCCCCTCTGTTTTAGCCCCTCTGTTTCTCGCCCTCTGTTTCAGCTGGTCCGTTTCTCGCCCTCTGTTTCTCGCTCTCTGTTTCAGCCCCTCTGTTTCTCACCCTCTGTTTCAGACCCTCTGTTTCAGACCCTCTGTTTCAGCCCCTCTGTATCTCGCCCTCTGTTTCAGCCCTTCTGTTTCAGCCCCTCTGTTTCTCGCCCTCTGTTTCTCGCCCACTCATTCAGCCCCTCTGTTTCTCGCCCTCTGTTTCAGCCCCTCTGTTTCATCCCCTCTGTTCCTCGCCCTCTGTTTCCGCCCCTCTGTTTCTCGCCCTCTGTTTCTCACCCTCTCTTTCTCACCCTCTGTTTCAGACCCTCTCTTTCTTGCCCTCTGTTTCAGCCCCCTCTTTCTGCCCCTCTGTTTCAGCCCCTCTGTTTCTCGCCCTCTCTTTCAGCCCCTCTGTTTGAGCCCCTCTATTTCACGCCCTCTGTTTCAGCCCCTCTGTTTCTCGCCCTCTGTTTCAGCCCTTCTGTTTCAGCCCCTGTGTTTCAGCCCCTCTGTTCCTCGCCTTCTGTTTAAGCACCTCTGTTTCAGCCCCTCTGTTACTCGCCCTCTGATTCAGCCCCTCTGTTTCTCGCCCTCTGTTTATCGCCATCTGTTTCAACCCCTCCGTTTCTACCCCTCGGTTTCAGCCCCTCTGTTTCAGCCCCTCTGTTTCTCGCCCTCTGTTTCTCGCCCTCTGTTTCAGCCCCTCTGTTTCTCGCACTTTGTTTCAGCCCCTGCATTTCGCGCCCTCTGTTTCAGCCCCTCTGTTTCTCCCCCTGTGTTTCAGCCACTCTGTTTCAGCCCCTCTGTTTCTCTTCCTCTTTTTCAGCCCCTATGTTTCAGCCCCTCTGTTTCTCGCCCTCTGTTTCTCGCCCACTCATTCAGCCCCTCTGTTTCTCGCCCTCTGTTTCAGCCCCTCTGTTTCATCCCCTCTGTTTCTCGCCCTCTGTTTCAGCCCCTCTGTTTCAGCCTCTCTGTTTCTCGCCCGCTGTTTCTCGCCTTCTGATTCAGTGCCACTGTTTCTCGCCCTCTGTTTCAGCCCCTCTGTTTTAGCCTCTCTGTTTCTCGCACACTGTTTCTCGCCCTCTGTTTCAGCCCCTCTGTTTCAGCTCCTCTGTTTCTCGCCCTCTGTTTCATCCCCTCTGTTTCAGCCCCTCTGTTTCAGCACCTCTGTATCTCGCCCTCTGTTTCAGCCCCTCTGTTTCTCGCCCTCTGATTCAGCCCCTCTGTTTCTCGCTCTCTGCTTCAGCCCCTCTGTTTCAGCCCCTCTGTTTCTCGCCCTCTATTTCAGACCCTCTGTTTCTCACCCTCTGTTTTAGACCCTTTGTTTCAGACCCTCTGTTTCAGCCCCTCTGTATCTCGCCCTCTGTTTCAGCCCCTCTGTTTCTCGCCCTCTGTTTCAGCCCCTCTGCTTCAGCCCCTCTGTTTCTGGCCCTCTGTTTCACCCCCTCTGTTTCTCACCCTCTTTTTCAGCCCCTCTGTTTCAGCCCCTCTGTTTCTGGCCCTCTGTTTCTCACCCTCTGTTTTAGACCATCTGTTTCAGACCCTCTGTTTCAGCCCCTCTGTATCTCGCCCTCTGTTTCAGCCCCTCTGTTTCTCGCCCTCTGTTTCAGCCCCTCTGCTTCAGCCCCTCTGTTTCTGGCCCTCTGATTCCCGACCTCTGTTTCAGCGCACCTGTTTCTCGCCCTCTGTTACAGCCCCTCTGTTTTAGCCCCTCTGTTTCTCGCCCTCTGTTTCAGCTGGTCCGTTTCTCGCCCTCTGTTTCTCGCTCTCTGTTTCAGCCCCTCTGTTTCTCACCCTCTGTTTCAGACCCTCTGTTTCAGACCCTCTGTTTCAGCCCCTCTGTATCTCGCCCTCTGTTTCAGCCCTTCTGTTTCAGCCCCTCTGTTTCTCGCCCTCTGTTTCTCGCCCACTCATTCAGCCCCTCTGTTTCTCGCCCTCTGTTTCAGCCCCTCTGTTTCATCCCCTCTGTTCCTCGCCCTCTGTTTCCGCCCCTCTGTTTCTCGCCCTCTGTTTCTCACCCTCTCTTTCTCACCCTCTGTTTCAGACCCTCTCTTTCTTGCCCTCTGTTTAAGCCCCCTCTTTCTGCCCCTCTGTTTCAGCCCCTCTGTTTCTCGCCCTCTCTTTCAGCCCCTCTGTTTGAGCCCCTCTATTTCACGCCCTCTGTTTCAGCCCCTCTGTTTCTCGCCCTCTGTTTCAGCCCCTCTGTTTCACCCCCTCTGTTTCTCGCCCTCTGTTTCAGCCCCTCTGTATCAGCCCCTCTGTTTCTCTTCATCTTTTTCAGCCCCTATGTTTCAGCCCCTCTGTTTCTCACCCTCTGTTTCTCGCCCACTCATTCAGCCCCTCTGTTTCTCGCCCTCTGTTTCAGCCCCTCTGTTTCAGCCCCTCTGTTTCTCGCCCTCTGTTTCAGCCCCTCTGTTTCAGCCTCTCTGTTTCTCGCCCTCTGTTTCTCGCCTTCTGATTCAGTGCCTCTGTTTCTCGACCTCAGTTTCAGGTCCACTGTTTCTCGCCCTCTGTTTCAGCCCCTCTGTTTCAGCCCCTCTGTTTCTCGCCCTCTGTTTCCGCCCCTCTGTTTCTCGCCCTCTGTTTCTCGCCCTCTCTTTCTCACCCTCTGTTTCAGACACTCTCTTTCTTGCCCTCTGTTTCAGCCCCCTGTTTCTGCCCCTCTGTTTCAGCCCCTCTGTTTCTCGCCCTCTCTTTCAGCCCCTCTGTTTGAGCCCCTCTATTTCACGCCCTCTGTTTCAGCCCCTCTGTTTCTCGCCCTCTGTTTCAGCCCCTCTGTTTCACCCCCTCTGTTTCTCGCCCTCTGTTTCAGCCCCTTTGTTTCACACCCTCTGTTTCTGTCCCTCTGTTTCTCACCCTCTGTTTCTCGACCTCTGTTTCAGTTCCGCTGTTTCTCGCCATCTGTTTCAGCCCCTCTGTTTCAGCCCCTCTGTTTCTCGCCCTCTGTTTCAGCCCCTCTGTTTCTCGCCCTCTGTTTCAGCCCCACTGCTTCAGCCCCTCTGTTTCTGGCCCTCTTTTCTCGCCCTCTGTTTCAGCCCCACTGCTTCAGCCCCTCTGTTTCTCGCCCTCTGTTTCAGCCCCTCTGTTTCTCGCCCTCTGTTTCAGCCCCACTGCTTCAGCCCCTCTGTTTCTGGCCCTCTTTTCTCGCCCTCTGTTTCAGCGCCTCTGTTTCTCGCCCTCTGTTACAGCCCCTCTGTTTTAGCCCCTCTGTTTCTCGCCCTCTGTTTCAGCCGGTCCGTTTCTCGCCCTCTGTTTCTCGCTCTCTGTTTCAGCCCCTCTGTTTCTCGCACTCTTTTTCTGCCCTTCTGTTTCAGACCCTCTGTTTCTCGCCCTCTGTTTCAGACCCTCTGTTTCTCACCCTCTGTTTCAGACCCTCTGTTTCAGACCCTCTGTTTCAGCCCCTCTGTATCTCGCCCTCTGTTTCAGCCCTTCAGTTTCAGCCCCTCTGTTTCATATCCTCTGTTTCTCGCCCTCTGTTTCAGTCCCACTGTTTCTCGCCCTCTGTTTCAGCCCCTCTGTTTCTCGCCCTCTGTTTCAGCCCTTCTGTTTCAGCCCCTGTGTTTCAGCCCCTCTGTTCCTCGCCTTCTGTTTCAGCACCTCTGTTTCAGCCCCTCTGTTACTCGCCCTCTGATTCAGCCCCTCTGTTTCTCGCCCTCTGTTTATCGCCATCTGTTTCAACCCCTCCGTTTCTACCCCTCTGTTTCAGCCCCTCTGTTTCAGCCCCTCTGTTTCTCGCCCTCTGTTTCTCGCCCTCTGTTTCAGCCCCTCTGTTTCTCGCACCTCTGTATCTCGCCCTCTGTTTCAGCCCCTCTGTTTCTCGCACTCTGATTCAGCCCCTCTGTTTCTCGCCCTCTGTTTCAGCCCTTCTGTTTCAGCCCCTCTGTTTCAGCCCCTCTGTTCCTCGCCTTCTGTTTCAGCCCCTCTGTTTCAGCCCCTCTGTTACTCGCCCTCTGATTCAGCCCCTCTGTTTCTCGCCCTCTGTTTTTCGCTTTCTGTTTCAACCCCTCTGTTTCTCGCCCTCTGTTTCAGCCCCTCTGTTTCAGCCCCTCTGTTTCTGGCCCTCTGTTTCTCGCCCTCTGTTTCAGCCCCTCTGTTTCTCGCACTCTGTTTCAGCCCCTGCCTTTCGCGCCCTCTGTTTCAGCCCCTCTGTTTCTCCCCCTCTGTTGCAGCCACTCTGTTTCAGCCCCTCTGTTTCTCGCCCTCTGTTTCAGCCCCTCTGTATCAGCCCCTCTGTTTCTCTTCCTCTTTTTCAGCCCCTATGTTTCAGCCCCTCTGTTTCTCACCCTCTGTTTCTCGCCCACTCATTCAGCCCCTCTGTTTCTCGCCCTCTGTTTCAGCCCCTCTGTTTCAGCCCCTCTGTTTCAGCCTCTCTGTTTCTCGCCCTCTGTTTCTCGCCCTCTGTTTCAGCCCCTCTGTTTCAGCCCCTCTGTTTCTCGCCCTCTGTTTCCGCCCCTCTGTTTCTCGCCCTCTGTTTCTCACCCTCTCTTTCTCACCCTCTGTTTCAGACACTCTCTTTCTTGCCCTCTGTTTCAGCCCCCTGTTTCTGCCCCTCTGTTTCAGCCCCTCTGTTTCTCGCCCTCTCTTTCAGCCCCTCTGTTTGAGCCCCTCTATTTCACGCCCTCTGTTTCAGCCCCTCTGTTTCGCGCCCTCGGTTTCAGCCCCTCTGTTTCACCCCCTCTGTTTCTCGCCCTCTGTTTCAGCCCCTCTGTTTCAGCCCCTCTGTTTCTGGCCCTCTGTTTCTCACCCTCTGTTTCTCGACCTCTGTTTCAGTTCCGCTGTTTCTCGCCATCTGTTTCAGCCCCTCTGTTTCAGCCCCTCTGTTTCTCGCCCTCTGTTTCAGCCCCTCTGTTTCTCGCCCTCTGTTTCAGCCCCACTGCTTCAGCCCCTCTGTTTCTGGCCCTCTTTTCTCGCTCTCTGTTTCAGCCCCTCTGTTTCTCGCACTCTTTTTCTGCCCTTCTGTTTCAGACCCTCTGTTTCTCGCCCTCTGTTTCAGACCCTCTGTTTCTCACCCTCTGTTTCAGACCCTCTGTTTCAGACCCTCTGTTTCAGCTCCTCTGTATCTCGCCCTCTGTTTCAGCCCTTCAGTTTCAGCCCCTCTGTTTCTTATCCTCTGTTTCTCGCCCTCTGTTTCAGTCCCACTGTTTCTCTCCCTCTGTTTCAGCCCCTCTGTTTCTCGCCCTCTGTTTCAGCCCTTCTGTTTCAGCCCCTGTCTTACAGACCCTCTGTTCCTCGCCTTCTGTTTAAGCACCTCTGTTTCAGCCCCTCTGTTACTCGCACTCTGATTCAGCCCCTCTGTTTCTCGCCCTCTGTTTATCGCCATCTGTTTCAACCCCTCCGTTTCTACCCCTCTGTTTCAGCCCCTCTGTTTCAGCCCCTCTGTTTCTCGCCCTCTGTTTCTCGCCCTCTGTTTCAGCCCCTCTGTTTCTCGCACGTTGTTTCAGCCCCTGCATTTCGCGCCCTCTGTTTCAGCCCCTCTGTTTCTCCCCCTGTGTTTCAGCCACTCTGTTTCAGCCCCTCTGTTTCTCTTCCTCTTTTTCAGCCCCTATGTTTCAGCCCCTCTGTTTCTCGCCCTCTGTATCTCGCCCACTCATTCAGCCCCTCTGTTTCTCGCCCTCTGTTTCAGCCCCTCTGTTTCATCCCCTCTGTTTCTCGCCCTCTGTTTCAGCCCCTCTGTTTCAGCCTCTCTGTTTCTCGCCCGCTGTTTCTCGCCTTCTGATTCAGTGCCACTGTTTCTCGCCCTCTGTTTCAGCCCCTCTGTTTTAGCCTCTCTGTTTCTCGCACACTGTTTCTCGCCCTCTGTTTCAGCCCTTCTGTTTCAGCCCCTGTGTTTCAGCCCCTCTGTTTCTCGCCATCTGTTTCAGCCCCTCTGTTTCAGACCCTCTGTTTCAGCCCCTCTGTATCTCGCCCTCTGTTTCAGCCCTTCAGTTTCAGCCCCTCTGTTTCTTATCCTCTGTTTCTCGCCCTCTGTTTCAGTCCCACTGTTTCTCGCCCTCTGTTTCAGCCCCTCTGTTTCTCGCCCTCTGTTTCAGCCCTTCTGTTTCAGCCCCTGTGTTTCAGCCCCTCTGTTCCTCGCCTTCTGTTTAAGCACCTCTGTTTCAGCCCCTCTGTTACTCGCCCTCTGATTCAGCCCCTCTGTTTCTCGCCCTCTGTTTATCGCCATCTGTTTCAACCCCTCTGTTTCTCGCCCTCTGTTTCAGCCCCTCTGTTTCAGCCCCTCTGTTTCTCGCCCTCTGTTTCTCGCCCTCTGTTTCAGCCCCTCTGTTTCTCGCACTTTGTTTCAGCCCCTGCATTTCGCGCCCTCTGTTTCAGCCCCTCTGTTTCTCCCCCTGTGTTTCAGCCACTCTGTTTCAGCCCCTCTGTTTCACTTCCTCTTTTTCAGCCCCAATGTTTCAGCCCCTCTGTTTCTCGCCCTCTGTTTCTCGCCCACTCATTCAGCCCCTCTGTTTCTCGCCCTCTGTTTCAGCCCCTCTGTTTCATCCCCTCTGTTTCTCGCCCTCTGTTTCAGCCCCTCTGTTTCAGCCTCTCTGTTTCTCGCCCGCTGTTTCTCGCCTTCTGATTCAGTGCCACTGTTTCTCGCCCTCTGTTTCAGCCCCTCTGTTTTAGCCTCTCTGTTTCTCGCACACTGTTTCTCGCCCTCTGTTTCAGCTCCTCTGTTTCAGCTCCTCTGTTTCTCGCCCTCTGTTTCATCCCCTCTGTTTCAGCCCCTCTGTTTCAGCACCTCTGTATCTCGCCCTCTGTTTCAGCCCCTCTGTTTCTCGCCCTCTGATTCAGCCCCTCTGTTTCAGCCCCTCTGTTTCTCGCCCTCTGTTTCAGCCCCTCTGTTTCTCGCTCTCTGCTTCAGCCCCTCTGTTTCAGCCCCTCTGTTTCTCGCCCTCTATTTCAGACCCTCTGTTTCTCACCCTCTGTTTTAGACCCTCTGTTTCAGACCCTCTGTTTCAGCCCCTCTGTATCTCGCCCTCTGTTTCAGCCCCTCTGTTTCTCGCCCTCTGTTTCAGCCCCTCTGCTTCAGCCCCTCTGCTTCTGGCCCTCTGTTTCCCGACCTCTGTTTCAGCGCACCTGTTTCTCGCCCTCTGTTACAGCCCCTCTGTTTTAGCCCCTCTGTTTCTCGCCCTCTGTTTCAGCTGGTCTGTTTCTCGCCCTCTGTTTCTCGCTCTCTGTTTCAGCCCCTCTGTTTCTCACCCTCTGTTTCAGACCCTCTGTTTCAGACCCTCTGTTTCAGCCCCTCTGTATCTCGCCCTCTGTTTCAGCCCTTCTGTTTCAGCCCCTCTGTTTCTCGCCCTCTGTTTCTCGCCCTCTGTTTCAGTCCCACTGTTTCTCGCCCTCTGTTTCAGCCCCTCTGTTTCAGCCCCTCTGTTTCTTTCACTCTGATTCAGCCCCTCTGTTTCTCGCCCTCTGTTTCAGCCCTTCTGTTTCAGCCCCTCTGTTTCAGCCCCTCTGTACCTCGCCTTCTGTTTCAGCCCCTCTGTTTCAGCCCCTCAGTTACTCGCCCTCTGATTCAGCCCCTCTGTTTCTCGCCCTCTGTTTCTCGCCCTCTGTTTCAACCCCTGTGTTTCTCGCCCTCTGTTTCAGCCCCTCTGTTTCAGCCCCTCTGTTTCTCGCCCTCTGTTTCTCGCCCTCTTTTTCAGCCCCTCTGTTTCTCGCACTCTGTTTCAGCCCCTGCCTTTCGCGCCCTCTGTTTCAGCCCCTCTGTTTCTCCCCCTATGTTTCAGCCACTCTGTTTCAGCCCCTCTGTTTCTCGCCCTCTGTTTCAGCCCCTCTGTATCAGCCCCTCTGTTTCTCTTCCTCTTTTTCAGCCCCTCTGTTTCTCGCCCTCTGTTTCAGCCCCTCTGTTTCAGCCTCTCTGTTTCTCGCCCTCTGTTTCTCGCCTTCTGATTCAGTGCCTCTGTTTCTCAACCTCTGTTTCAGCTCCACTGTTTCTCGACCTCTATTTCCGCCCCTCTGTTTCAGCCCCAATGTTTCTCGCACTCTGTTTCTGCCCCTCTGTTTCTCGCCCTCTGTTTCTCACCCTCTCTTTCTCACCCTCTGTTTCAGACCCTCTCTTTCTTGCCCTCTGTTTCATCCCCCTGTTTCTGCCCCTCTATTTCAGCCCCTCTGTTTCTCGCCCTCTCTTTCAGCCACTCTGTTTGAGTCCCTCTATTTCACGCCCTCTGTTTCAGCCCCTCTGTTTCTCGCCCTCTGTTTCAGCCCCTCTGTTTCACCCCCTCTGTTTCTCGCCCTCTGTTTCAGCCCCTCTGTTTCAGCCCCTCTGTTTCTGGCCCTCTGTTTCTCACCCTCTGTTTCTCGACCTCTGTTTCAGTTCCGCTGTTTCTCGCCATCTGTTTCAGCCCCTCTGTTTCAGCCCCTCTGTTTCTCGCCCTCTGTTTCAGCCCCTCTGTTTCTCGCCCTCTGTTTCAGCCCCTCTGCTTCAGCCCCTCTGTTTCTGGCCCTCTTTTCTCGCCCTCTGTTTCAGCGCCTCTGTTTCTCGCCCTCTGTTACAGCCCCTCTGTTTTAGCCCCTCTGTTTCTCGCCCTCTGTTTCAGCCGGTCCGTTTCTCGCCCTCTGTTTCTCGCTCTCTGTTTCAGCCCCTCTGTTTCTCGCACTCTTTTTCTGCCCTTCTGTTTCAGACCCTCTGTTTCTCGCCCTCTGTTTCAGAAACTCTGTTTCTCACCCTCTGTTTCAGACCCTCTGTTTCTCACCCTCTGTTTCAGCCCCTCTGTATCTCGCCCTCTGTTTCAGCCCTTCAGTTTCAGCCCCTCTGTTTCTTATCCTCTGTTTCTCGCCCTCTGTTTCAGTCCCACTGTTTCTCGCCCTCTGTTTCAGCCCCTCTGTTTCTCGCCCTCTGTTTCAGCCCTTCTGTTTCAGCCCCTCTGTTTCATCCCCTCTGTTCCTCGCCTTCTGTTTCAGCCCCTCTGTTTCAGCCCCTCTGTTACTCGCCCTCTGATTCAGCCCCTCTGTTTCTCGCCCTCTGTTTCTCGCCATCTGTTTCAACCCCTCCGTTTCTCGCCCTCTGTTTCAGCCCCTCTGTTTCAGCCCCTCTGTTTCTCGCCCTCTGTTTCTCGCCCTCTGTTTCAGCCCCTCTGTTTCTCGCACTTTGTTTCAGCCCCTGCCTTTTGCGCCCTCTGTTTCAGCCCCTCTGTTTCTCCCCCTGTGTTTCAGCCACTCTGTTTCAGCCCCTCTGTTTCTCTTCCTCTTTTTCAGCAACCATGTTTCAGCCCCTCTGTTTCTCGCCCTCTGTTTCTCGCCCACTCATTCAGCCCCTCTGTTTCTCGCCCTCTGTTTCAGCCCCTCTGTTTCAGCCCCTCTGTTTCTCGCCCTCTGTTTCAGCCCCTCTGTTTCAGCCTCTCTGTTTCTCGCCCTCTGTTACTCGCCTTCTGATTCAGTGCCACTGTTTCTCGCCCTCTGTTTCAGCCCCTCTGTTTCAGCCTCTCTGTTTCTCCCACACTGTTTCTCGCCCTCTGTTTCAGCCCCTCTGTTTCAGCTCCTCTGTTTCTCGCCCTCTGTTTCATCCCCTCTGTTTCAGCCCCTCTGTGTCAGCACCTCTGTATCTCGCCCTCTGTTTTAGCCCCTCTGTTTCTCGCCCTCTGTTTCAGCCGGTCCGTTTCTCGCCCTCTGTTTCTCGCTCTCTGTTTCAGCCCCTCTGTGTCAGCACCTCTGTATCTCGCCCTCTGTTTTAGCCCCTCTGTTTCTCGCCCTCTGTTTCAGCCGGTCCGTTTCTCGCCCTCTGTTTCTCGCCCTCTGTTTCAGACCCTCTGTATCTCACCCTCTGTTTCAGACCCTCAGTTTCAGACCCACTGTTTCAGCCCCTCTGTATCTCGCCCACTGTTTCAGCCCTTCTGTTTCAGCCCCTCTGTTTCTCGCCCTCTGTTTCTCGCCCTCTGTTTCAGTCCCACTGTTTCTCGCCCTCTGTTTCAGCCCCTCTGTTTCAGCCCCTCTGTTTCTCGCACTCTAATTCAGCCCCTCTGTTTCTCGCCCTCTGTTTCAGCCCTTCTGTTTCAGCCCCTCTGTTTCAGCCCCTCTGTTCCTCGCCTTCTGTATCAGCCCCTCTGTTTCATCCCCTCTGTTACTCGCCCTCTGATTCAGCCCCTCTGTTTCTCGCCCTCTGTTTCTCGCCCTCTGTTTCAACCCCTCTGTTTCTCGCCCTCTGTTTCAGCCCCTCTGTTTCAGCCCCTCTGTTTCTCGCCCTCTGTTTCTCGCCCTCTGTTTCTCGCCCTCTGTTTCAGCCCCTCTGTTTCTCGCACTCTGTTTCAGCCCCTGCCTTTCGCGCCCTCTGTTTCAGCCCATCTGTTTCTCCCCCTGTGTTTCAGCCACTCTGTTTCAGCCCCTCTGTTTCTGGCCCTCTGTTTCAGCCCCTCTGTATCTGCCCCTCTGTTTCTCTTCCTCTTTTTCAGCCCCTATGTTTCAGACCCTCTGTTTCTCACCCTCTGTTTCTCGCCCACTCATTCAGCCCCTCTGTTTCTCGCCCTCTGTTTCAGCCCCTCTGTTTCAGCCCCTCTGTTTCTCGCCCTCTGTTTCAGCCCCTCTGTTTCATCCTCTCTGTTTCACGCCCTCTGTTTCTCGCCTTCTGATTCAGTGCCTCTGTTTCTCGACCTCTGTTTCAGGTCCACTGTTTCTCGCCCTCTGTTTCAGCCCCTCTGTTCCTCGCCCTCTGTTTCCGCCCCTCTGTTTCTCGCCCTCTGTTTCTCACCCTCTCTTTCTCACCCTCTGTTTCAGACCCTCTCTTTCTTGCCCTCTGTTTCAGCCCCCTCTTTCTGCCCCTCTGTTTCAGCCCCTCTGTTTCTCGCCCTCTCTTTCAGCCCCTCTGTTTGAGCCCCTCTATTTCACGCCCTCTGTTTCAGCCCCTCTGTTTCTCGCCCTCTGTTTCAGCCCCTCTGTTTCACCCCCTCTGTTTCTCGACCTCTGTTTCAGCCCCTCTGTATCAGCCCCTCTGTTTCTCTTCCTCTTTTTCAGCCCCTATGTTTCAGCCCCTCTGTTTCTCACCATCTGTTTCTCGCCCACTCATTCAGCCCCTCTGTTTCTCGCCCTCTGTTTCTCGCCCTCTGTTTCAGTCCCACTGTTTGTCGCCCTCTGTTTCAGCCCCTCTGTTTCAGCCCCTCTGTTTCTCGCACTCTAATTCAGCCCCTCTGTTTCTCGCCCTCTGTTTCAGCCCTTCTGTTTCAGCCCCTCTGTTTCAGCCCCTCTGTTCCTCGCCTTCTGTTTCAGCCCCTCTGTTTCATCCCCTCTGTTACTCGCCCTCTGATTCAGCCCCTCTGTTTCTCGCCCTCTGTTTCTCGCCCTCTGTTTCAACCCCTCTGTTTCTCGCCCTCTGTTTCAGCCCCTCTGTTTCAGCCCCTCTGTTTCTCGCCCTCTGTTTCTCGCCCTCTGTTTCTCGCCCTCTGTTTCAGCCCCTCTGTTTCTCGCACTCTGTTTCAGCCCCTGCCTTTCGCGCCCTCTGTTTCAGCCCCTCTGTTTCTACCCCTGTGTTTCAGCCACTCTGTTTCAGCCCCTCTGTTTCTGGCCCTCTGTTTCAGCCCCTCTGTATCTGCCCCTCTGTTTCTCTTCCTCTTTTTCAGCCCCTATGTTTCAGCCCCTCTGTTTCTCACCCTCTGTTTCTCGCCCACTCATTCAGCCCCTCTGTCTCTCGCCCTCTGTTTCAGTCCCTCTGTTTCAGCCCCTCTGTTTCTCGCCCTCTGTTTCAGCCCCTCTGTTTCAGCCTCTCTGTTTCACGCCCTCTATTTCTCGCCTTCTGATTCAGTGCCTCTGTTTCTCGACCTCTGTTTCAGGTCCACTGTTTCTCGCCCTCTGTTTCAGCCCCTCTGTTCCTCGCCCTCTGTTTCCGCCCCTCTGTTTCTCGCCCTCTGTTTCTCACCCTCTCTTTCTCACCCTCTGTTTCAGACCCTCTCTTTCTTGCCCTCTGTTTCAGCCCCCTCTTTCTGCCCCTCTGTTTCAGCCCCTCTGTTTCTCGCCCTCTCTTTCAGCCCCTCTGTTTGAGCCCCTCTATTTCACGCCCTCTGTTTCAGCCCCTCTGTTTCTCGCCCTCTGTTTCAGCCCCTCTGTTTCACCCCCTCTGTTTCTCGCCCTCTGTTTCAGCCCCTCTGTATCAGCCCCTCTGTTTCTCTTCCTCTTTTTCAGCCCCTATGTTTCAGCCCCTCTGTTTCTCACCCTCTGTTTCTCGCCCACTCATTCAGCCCCTCTGTTTCTCGCCCTCTGTTTCAGCCACTCTGTTTCAGCCCCTCTGTTTCTCGCCCTCTGTTTCAGCCCCTCTGTTTCAGCCTCTCTGTTTCTCGCCCTCTGTTTCTCGCCTTCTGATTCAGTGCCTCTGTTTCTCGACCTCTGTTTCAGGTCCACTGTTTCTCGCCCTCTGTTTCAGCCCCTCTGTTTCAGCCCCTCTGTTTCTCGCCCTCTGTTTCCGCCCCTCTGTTTCTCGCCCTCTGTTTCTCACCCTCTCTTTCTCACCCTCTGTTTCAGACACTCTCTTTCTTGCCCTCTGTTTCAGCCCCCTGTTTCTGCCCCTCTGTTTCAGCCCCTCTGTTTCTCGCCCTCTCTTTCAGCCCCTCTGTTTGAGCCCCTCTATTTCACCCACTCTGTTTCAGCCCCTCTGTTTCTCGCCCTTTGTTTCAGCCCCTCTGTTTCTGTCTCTCTGTTTCTCACCCTCTGTTTCTCGACCTCTGTTTCAGTTCCGCTGTTTCTCGCCATCTGTTTCAGCCCGTCTGTTTCAGCCCCTCTGTTTCTCGCCCTCTGTTTCAGCCCCTCTGTTTCTCGCCCTCTGTTTCAGCCCCACTGCTTCAGCCCCTCTGTTTCTGGCCCTCTTTTCTCGCCCTCTGTTTCAGCGCCTCTGTTTCTCGCCCTCTGTTACAGCCCCTCTGTTTTAGCCCCTCTGTTTCTCGCCCTCTGTTTCAGCCGGTCCGTTTCTCGCCCTCTGTTTCTCGCTCTCTGTTTCAGCCCCTCTGTTTCCTCCACTCTTTTTCTGCCCTTCTGTTTCAGACCCTCTGTTTCTCGTCCTCTGTTTCAGACCCTCTGTTTCTCACCCTCTGTTTCAGACCCTCTCTTTCAGACCCTCTGTTTCAGCCCCTCTGTATCTCGCCCTCTGTTTCAGCCCTTCAGTTTCAGCCCCTCTGTTTCTTATCCTCTGTTTCTCGCCCTCTGTTTCAGTCCCACTGTTTCTCGCCCTCTGTTTCAGCCCCTCTGTTTCTCGCCCTCTGTTTCAGCCCTTCTGTTTCAGCCCCTGTGTTTCAGCCCCTCTGTTCCTCGCTTTCTGTTTCAGCACCTCTGTTTCAGCCCCTCTGTTACTCGCCCTCTGATTCAGCCCCTCTGTTTCTCGCCCTCTGTTTATCGCCATCTGTTTCAACCCCTCCGTTTCTACCCCTCTGTTTCAGCCCCTCTGTTTCAGCCCCTCTGTTTCTCGCCCTCTTTTTCTCGCCCTCTGTTTCAGCCCCTCTGTTTCTCGCACTTTGTTTCAGCCCCTGCATTTCGCGCCCTCTGTTTCAGCCCCTCTGTTTCTCCCCCTGTGTTTCAGCCACTCTGTTTCAGCCCCTCTGTTTCTCTTCCTCTTTTTCAGCCCCTATGTTTCAGCCCCTCTGTTTCTCGCCCTCTGTTTCTCGCCCACTCATTCAGCCCCTCTGTTTCTCGCCCTCTGTTTCAGCCCCTCTGTTTCATCCCCTCTGTTTCTCGCCCTCTGTTTCAGCCCCTCTGTTTCAGCCTCTCTGTTTCTCGCCTGCTGTTTCTCGCCTTCTGATTCAGTGCCACTGTTTCTCGCCCTCTGTTTCAGCCCCTCTGTTTTAGCCTCTCTGTTTCTCGCACACTGTTTCTCGCCCTCTGTTTCAGCCCCTCTGTTTCAGCTCCTCTGTTTCTCGCCCTCTGTTTCATCCCCTCTGTTTCAGCCCCTCTGTTTCAGCACCTCTGTATCTCGCCCTCTGTTTCAGCCCCTCTGTTTCTCGCCCTCTGATTCAGCCCCTCTGTTTCTCGCCCTCTGCTTCAGCCCCTCTGTTTCAGCCCCTCTGTTTCTCGCCCTCTATTTCAGACCCTCTGTTTCTCACCCTCTGTTTTAGACCCTCTGTTTCAGACCCTCTGTTTCAGCCCCTCTGTATCTCGCCCTCTGTTTCAGCCCCTCTGTTTCTCGCCCGCTGTTTCAGCCCCTCTGCTTCAGCCCCTCTGTTTCTGGCCCTCTGTTTCCCGACCTCTGTTTCAGCGCACCTGTTTCTCGCCCTCTGTTACAGCCCCTCTGTTTTAGCCCCTCTGTTTCTCGCCCTCTGTTTCAGCTGGTCCGTTTCTCGCCCTCTGTTTCTCGCTCTCTGTTTCAGCCCCTCTGTTTCTCACCCTCTGTTTCAGACCCTCTGTTTCAGACCCTCTGTTTCAGCCCCTCTGTATCTCGCCCTCTGTTTCAGCCCTTCTGTTTCAGCCCCTCTGTTTCTCGCCCTCTGTTTCTCGCCCTCTGTTTCAGTCCCACTGTTTCTCGCCCTCTGTTTCAGCCCCTCTGTTTCAGCCCCTCTGTTTCTTTCACTCTGATTCAGCCCCTCTGTTTCTCGCCCTCTGTTTCAGCCCTTCTGTTTCAGCCCCTCTGTTTCAGCCCCTCTGTACCTCGCCTTCTGTTTCAGCCCCTCTGTTTCAGCCCCTCTGTTACTCGCCCTCTGATTCAGCCCCTCTGTTTCTCGCCCTCTGTTTCTCGCCCTCTGTTTCAACCCCTGTGTTTCTCGCCCTCTGTTTCAGCCCCTCTGTTTCAGCCCCTCTGTTTCTCGCCCTCTGTTTCTCGCCCTCTTTTTCAGCCCCTCTGTTTCTCGCACTCTGTTTCAGCCCCTGCCTTTCGCGCCCTCTGTTTCAGCCCCTCTGTTTCTCCCCCTATGTTTCAGCCACTCTGTTTCAGCCCCTCTGTTTCTCGCCCTCTGTTTCAGCCCCTCTGTATCAGCCCCTCTGTTTCTCTTCCTCTTTTTCAGCCCCTCTGTTTCTCGCCCTCTGTTTCAGCCCCTCTGTTTCAGCCTCTCTGTTTCTCGCCCTCTGTTTCTCGCCTTCTGATTCAGTGCCTCTGTTTCTCGACCTCTGTTTCAGGTCCACTGTTTCTCGACCTCTATTTCCGCCCCTCTGTTTTAGCCCCAATGTTTCTCGCCCTCTGTTTACGCCCCTCTGTTTCTCGCCCTCTGTTTCTCACCCTCTCTTTCTCACCCTCTGTTTCAGACCCTCTCTTTCTTGCCCTCTGTTTCATCCCCCTGTTTCTGCCCCTCTATTTCAGCCCCTCTGTTTCTCGCCCTCTCTTTCAGCCCCTCTGTTTGAGCCCCTCTATTTCACGCCCTCTGTTTCAGCCCCTCTGTTTCTCGCCCTCTGTTTCAGCCCCTCTGTTTCACCCCCTCTGTTTCTCGCCCTCTGTTTCAGCCCCTCTGTTTCAGCCCCTCTGTTTCTGGCCCACTGTTTCTCACCCTCTGTTTCTCGACCTCTGTTTCAGTTCCGCTGTTTCTCGCCATCTGTTTCAGCCCCTCTGTTTCAGCCCCTCTGTTTCTCGCCCTCTGTTTCAGCCCCTCTGTTTCTCGCCCTCTGTTTCAGCCCCTCTGCTTCAGCCCCTCTGTTTCTGGCCCTCTTTTCTCACCCTCTGTTTCAGCGCCTCTGTTTCTCGCCCTCTGTTACAGCCCCTCTGTTTTAGCCCCTCTGTTTCTCGCCCTCTGTTTCAGCCGGTCCGTTTCTCGCCCTCTGTTTCTCGCTCTCTGTTTCAGCCCCTCTGTTTCTCGCACTCTTTTTCTGCCCTTCTGTTTCAGCCCCTCTGTTTCTCGCCCTCTGTTTCAGCCCCTCTGTTTCAGCCCCTCTGTTTCAGCCCCTCTGTTTCTCGCCCTCTGTTTCTCGCCCTCTGTTTCAACCCCTGTGTTTCTCGCCCTCTGTTTCAGCCCCTCTGTTTCAGCCCCTCTGTTTCTCCCCCTATGTTTCAGCCACTCTGTTTCAGCCCCTCTGTTTCTCGCCCTCTGTTTCAGCCACTCTGTATCAGCCCCTCTGTTTCTCTTCCTCTTTTTCAGCCCCTATGTTTCAGCCCCTCTGTTTCTCACCCTCTGTTTCTCGCCCACTCATTCAGCCCCTCTGTTTGAGCCCCTCTATTTCACGCCCTCTGTTTCAGCCCCTCTGTTTCTCGCCCTCTCTTTCAGCCCCTCTGTTTGAGCCCCTCTATTTCACGCCCTCTGTTTCAGCCCCTCTGTTTCTCGCCCTCTCTTTCAGCCCCTCTGTTTGAGCCCCTCTATTTCTCGCCCTCTGTTTCAGCCCCTCTGTTTCAGCCCCTCTGTTTCTGGCCCTCTGTTTCTCACCCTCTGTTTCTCGACCTCCGTTTCAGTTCCGCTGTTTCTCGCCATCTGTTTCAGCCCCTCTGTTTCACCCCCTCTGTTTCTCACCCTCTGTTTCAGCCCCTCTATTTCAGCCCCTCTGTTTCTGGCCCTCTGTTTCTCACCCTCTGTTTCTCGACCTCTGCTTCAGTTCCACTGTTTCTCGCCATCTGTTTCAGCCCCTCTGTTTCAGCCCCTCTGTTTCTCGCCCTCTTTTTCAGCCCCTCTGTTTCTCGCCCTCTGTTTCAGCCCCTCTGCTTCAGCCCCTCTGTTTCTGGCCCTTTGTTTCTCGCCCTCTGTTTCAGCGCCTCTGTTTCTCGCCCTCTGTTACAGCCCCTCTGTTTTAGCCCCTCTGTTTCTCGCCCTCTGTTTCAGCCGGTCCGTTTCTCGCCCTCTGATTCTCGCTCTCTGTTTCAGCCCCTCTGTTTCTCGCACTCTTTTTCTGCCCTTCTGTTTCAGACCCTCTGTTTCTCGCCCTCTGTTTCAGACCCTCTGTTTCTCACCCTCTGTTTCAGACCCTCTGTTTCAGACCCTCTGTTTCAGCCCCTGTGTATCTCGCCCTCTGTTTCAGCCCCTCTGTTTCTTATCCTCTGTTTCTCGCCCTCTGTTTCAGTCCCACTGTTTCTCGCCCTCTGTTTCAGCCCCTCTGTTTCAGCCCCTCTGTTTCACGCACTCTGATTCAGCCCCTCTGTTTCTCGCCCTCTGTTTCAGCCCTTCTGTTTCAGCCCCTCTGTTTCAGCCCCTCTGTTCCTCGCCTTCTGTTTCAGCCCCTCTGTTTCAGCCCCTCTGTTACTCGCCCTCTGATTCAGCCCCTCTGTTTCTCGCCCGCTGTTTCTCGCCCTCTGTTTCAACCCCTCCGATTTCTCGCCCTCTGTTTCAGTCCCTCTGTTTCTCGCCCTCTGTTTCTCGCCCTCTGTTTCAGCCCCTCTGTTTCTCGCACTCTGTTTCAGCCCCAGCCTTTTGCGCCCTCTGTTTCAGCCCCTCTGTTTCTCCCCCTGTGTTTCAGCCACTCTGTTTCAGCCCCTCTGTTTCTCTTCCTCTTTTTCAGCCCCTATGTTTCAGCCCCTCTGTTTCTCGCCCTCTGTTTCTCGCCCACTCATTCAGCCCCTCTGTTTCTCGCCCTCTGTTTCAGCCCCTCTGTTTCAGCCCCTCTGTTTCTCGCCCTCTGTTTCAGCCCCTCTGTTTCAGCCTCTCTGTTTCTCGCCCTCTGTTTCTCGCCTTCTGATTCAGTGCCTCTGTTTCTCGCCCTCTGTTTCAGCCCCTCTGTTTCAGCCTCTCTGTGTCTCGCACACTGTTTCTCGCCCTCTGTTTCAGCCCCTCTGTTTCAGCTCCTCTGTTTCTCGCCCTCTGTTTCTCGCCCTCTGTTTCAGCCCCTCTGTTTCAGCACCTCTGTATCTCGCCCTCTGTTTCAGCCCCTTTGTTTCTCGCCCTCTGATTCAGCCCCTCTGTTTCTCGCCCTCTGTTTCAGCCCCTCTGTTTCCGCCCCTCTGTATCTCGCCCTCTGTTTCAGCGCCTCTGTTTCTCGCCCTCTGTTTCAGCCCCTCTGCTTCAGCCCCTCTGTTTCTGGCCCTCTGTTTCTCGCCCTCTGTTTCAGCGCCTCTGTTTCTCGCCCTCTGTTACAGCCCCTCTGTTTTAGCCCCTCTGGTTATCGACCTCTGTTTCAGCCGGTCCGTTTCTCGCCCTCTGTTTCTCGCTCTCTGTTACAGGCCCTCTGTTTCTCGCACTCTTTTTCTGCCCTTCTGTTTCAGACCCTGTGTTTCTCGCCCTCTGTTTCAGACCCTCTATTTCTCACCCTCTGTTTCAGACCCTCTGTTTCAGACCCTCTGTTTCAGCCCCTCTGTATCTCGCCCTCTGTTTCAGCCCTTTTGTTTCAGCCCCTCTGTTTCTCGCCCTCTGTTTCTCGCACTCTGATTCAGCCCCTCTGTTTCTCGCCCTCTGTTTCAGCCCTTCTGTTTCAGCCCCTCTGTTTCAGCACCTCTGTTCCTCGCCTTCTGTTTCAGCTCCTGTGTTTCAGCCCTTCTGTTTCAGCCCTTCTGTTTCAGCCCCTCTGTTTCTCGCCCTCTGTTTCTCGCCCTCTGTTTCTCGCCCTCTGTTTCTGCCCCTCTGTTTCTCGCACTCTGTTTCAGCCCCTGCCTTTCGCGCCCTCTGTTTCAGCCCCTCTGTTTCTCCCCCTGTGTTTCAGCCACTCTGTTTCAGCCCCTCTGTTTCTCGCCCTCTGTTTCAGCCCCTCTGTATCAGCCCCTCTGTATCTCTTCCTCTTTTTCAGCCCCTATGTTTCAGCCCCTCTGTTTCTCGCCCTCTGTTTCTCGCCCACTCATTCAGCCCTTCAGTTTCTCGCCCTCTGTTTCAGCCCCTCTGTTTCCGCCACTCTGTTTCTCGCCCTCTGTTTCAGCCCCTCTGTTTCATCCTCTCTGTTTCTCGCCCTCTGTTTCTCGCCTTCTGATTCAGTGCCTCTGTTTCTCGACCTCTGTTTCAGGTCCACTGTTTCTCGCCCTCTGTTTCAGCCCCTCTGTTTCAGCCCCTCTGTTTCTCGCCCTCTGCTTCCGCCCCTCTGTTTCTCGCCCTCTGTTTCTCACCCTCTCTTTCTCACCCACTGTTTCAGACCCTCTCTTTCTTGCCCTCTGTTTCAGCCCCCTGTTTCTGCCAGTCTGTTTCAGCCCCTCTGTTTCTCGCCCTCTCTTTCAGCCCCTCTGTTTGAGCCCCTCTATTTCACGCCCTCTGTTTCAGACCCTCTGTTTCTCGCCCTCTGTTTCAGACCCTCTGTTTCACCCCCTCTGTTTCTCGCCCTCTGTTTCAGCCCCTCTGTTTCAGCCCCTCTGTTTCTGGCCCTCTGTTTCTCACCCTCTGTTTCTCGACCTCTGTTTCAGTTCCGCTGTTTCTCGCCATCTGTTTCAGCCCCTCTGTTTCAGCCCCTCTGTTTCTCGCCCTCTGTTTCAGCCCCTCTGTTTCTCGCCCTCTGTTTCAGCCCCTCTGCTTCAGCCCCTCTGTTTCTGGCCCTCTGTTTCTCGCCCTCTGTTTCAGCGCCTCTGTTTCTCGCCCTCTGTTACAGCCCCTCTGTTTTAGCCCCTCTGTTTCTCGCCCTCTGTTTCAGCCGGTCCGTTTCTCGCCCTCTGTTTCTCGCTCTCTGTTTCAGCCCCTCTGTTTCCCGCACTCTTTTTCTGCCCATCTGTTTCAGACCCTCTGTTTCTCGCCCTCTGTTTCAGACCTTCTGTTTCTCACCCTCTGTTTCAGACCCTCTGTTTCAGACCCTCTGTTTCAGCCCCTCTGTATCTCGCCCTCTGTTTCAGCCCTTCAGTTTCAGCCCCTCTGTTTCTTATCCTCTGTTTCTCGCCCTCTGTTTCAGTCCCACTGTTTCTCGCTCTCTGATTCAGCCCCTCTGTTTCTCGCCCTCTGTTTCTCGCCCTCTGGTTCAACCCCTCCGTTTCTCGCCCTCTGTTTCAGCCCCTCGGTTTCAGCCCCTCTGTTTCTCGCCCTCTGTTTCTCGCACTCTGTTTCTCGCCCTCTGTGTCAGCCCCTCTGTTTCTCGCACTCTTTTTCTGCCCTTCTGTTTCAGACCCTCTGTTTCTCGCCCTCTGTTACAGACCCTCTGTTTCTCACCCTCTGTTTCAGACCCTCTGTTTCAGACCCTCTGTTTCAGCCCCTCTGCTTCAGACCCTCTGTTTCTGGCCCTCTGTTTCTCGCCCTCTGTTTCAGCACCTCTGTCTCTCGCCCTCTGTTACAGCCCCTCTGTTTTAGCCCCTCTGTTTCTCGCCCTCTGTTTCAGCCCCTCTGTTTCTCGCCCTCTGTTTCTCGCACTCTGATTCAGCCCCTCTGTTTCTCGCCCTCTGTTTCAGCCCTTCTGTTTCAGCCCCTCTGTTTCAGCACCTCTGTTCCTCGCCTTCTGTTTCAGCTCCTCTGTTTCAGCCCTTCTGTTTCAGCCCCTCTGTTTCAGCCCCTCTCTTTCTCGCCCTCTGTTTCTCGCCCTCTGTTTCTCGCCCTCTGTTTCAGCCCCTCTGTTTCTCGCACTCTGTTTCAGCCCCTGCCTTTCGCGCCCTCTGTTTCAGCCCCTCTGTTTCTCCCCCTGTGTTTCAGCCACTCTGTTTCAGCCCCTCTGTATCAGCCCCTCTGTATCTCTTCCTCTTTTTCAGCCCCTATGTTTCAGCCCCTCTGTTTCTCGCCCTCTGTTTCTCGCCCACTCATTCAGCCCTTCAGTTTCTCGCCCACTGTTTCAGCCCCTCTGTTTCCGCCACTCTGTTTCTCGCCCTCTGTTTCAGCCCCTCTGTTTCAGCCTCTCTGTTTCTCGCCCTCTGTTTCTCGCCTTCTGATTCAGTGCCTCTGTTTCTCGACATCTGTTTCAGGCCCACTGTTTCTCGCCCTCTGTTTCAGCCCCTCTGTTTCAGACCCTCTGTTTCTCGCCCTCTGTTTCCGCCCCTCTGTTTCTCGCCCTCTGTTTCTCACCCTCTCTTTCTCACCCTCTGTTTCAGACCCTCTTTTTCTTGCCCTCTGTTTCAGCCCCCTGTTTCAGCCTCTCTGTTTCAGCCCCTCTGTTTCTCGCCCTCTCTTTCAGCCCCTCTGTTTGAGCCCCTCTATTTCACGCCCTCTGTTTCAGCCCCTTGTTTCTCGCCCTCTGTCTCAGCCCCTCTGTTTCACCCCCTCTGTTTGTCGCCCTCTGTTTCAGCCCCTCTGTTTCTGGCCCTCTGTTTCTCACCCTCTGTTTCTCGACCTCTGTTTCAGTTCCACTGTTTCTCGCCATCTGTTTCAGCCCCTCTGTTTCAGCCCCTCTGTTTCTCGCCCTCTGTTTCAGCCCCTCTGTTTCTCGCCCTCTGTTTCAGCCCCTCTGCTTCAGCCCCTCTGTTTCTGGCCCTCTGTTTCTCGCCCTCTGTTTCAGCGCCTCTGTTTCTCGCCCTCTGTTACAGCCCCTCTGTTTTAGCCCCTCTGTTTCTCGCCCTCTGTTTCAGCCGGTCCGTTTCTCGCCCTCTGTTTCTCGCTCTCTGTTTCAGCCCCTCTGTTTCTCGCACTCTTTTTCTGCCCTTCTGTTTCAGACCCTCTGTTTCTCGCCCTCTGTTTCAGACCTTCTGTTTCTCACCCTCTGTTTCAGACCCTCAGTTTCAGACCCTCTGTTTCAGCCCCTCTGTTTCTCGCCCTCTGTTTCAGCCCTTCTGTTTCAGCCCCTCTGTTTCTTATCCTCTGTTTCTCGCCCTCTGTTTCAGTCCCACTGTTTCTCGCCCTCTGATTCAGCCCCTCTGTTTCTCGTCCTCTGTTTCTCGCCCTCTGTTTCAACCCCTCCGTTTCTCGCCCTCTGTTTCAGCCCCTCGGTTTCAGCCCCTCTGTTTCTCGCCCTCTGTTACTCGCCCTCTGTTTCTCGCCCTCTGTGTCAGCCCCTCTGTTTCTCGCACTCTTTTTCTGCCCTTCTGTTTCAGACCCTCTGTTTCTCGCCCTCTGTTACAGACCCTCTGTTTCTCACCCTCTGTTTCAGACCCTCTGTTTCAGACCCTCTGTTTCAGCCCCTCTGCTTCAGCCCCTCTGTTTCTGGCCCTCTGTTTCTCGCCCTCTGTTTCTCGCCCTCTGGTTCAACCCCTCCGTTTCTCGCCCTCTGTTTCAGCCCCTCGATTTCAGCCCCTCTGTTTCTCGCCCTCTGTTTCTAGCCCTCTGTTTCTCGCCCTCTGTGTCAGCCCCTCTGTTTCTCGCACTCTTTTTCTGCCCTTCTGTTTCAGACCCTCTGTTTCTCGCCCTCTGTTACAGACCCTCTGTTTCTCACCCTCTGTTTCAGACCCTCTGTTTCAGACCGTCTGTTTCAGCCCCTCTGCTTCAGACCCTCTGTTTCTGGCCCTCTGTTTCTCGCCCTCTGTTTCAGCACCTCTGTCTCTCGCCCTCTGTTACAGCCCCTCTGTTTTAGCCCCTCTGTTTCTCGCCCTCTGTTTCAGCCCCTCTGTTTCTCGCCCTCTGTTTCTCGCACTCTGATTCAGCCCCTCTGTTTCTCGCCCTCTGTTTCAGTCCTTCTGTTTCAGCCCCTCTGTTTCAGCACCTCTGTTCCTCGCCTTCTGTTTCAGCTCCTCTGTTTCAGCCCCTCTGTTTCAGCGCCTCTGTTCCTCGCCTTCTGTTTCAGCTCCTCTGTTTCAGCCCTTCTGTTTCAGCCCCTCTGTTTCAGCCCCTCTCTTTCTCGCCCTCTGTTTCTCGCCCTCTGTTTCTCGCCCTCTGTTTCAGCCCCTCTGTTTCTCGCACTCTGTTTCAGCCCCTGCCTTTCGCGCCCTCTGTTTCAGCCCCTCTGTTTCTCCCCCTGTGTTTCAGCCACTCTGTTTCAGCCCCTCTGTTTCTCGCACTCTGTTTCAGCCCCTCTGTATCAGCCCCTCTGTATCTCTTCCTCTTTTTCAGCCCCTATGTTTCAGCCCCTCTGTTTCTCGCCCTCTGTTTCTCGCCCACTCATTCAGCCCTTCAGTTTCTCGCCCTCTGTTTCAGCCCCTCTGTTTCCGCCACTCTGTTTCTCGCCCTCTGTTTCAGCCCCTCTGTTTCAGCCTCTCTGTTTCTCGCCCTCTGTTTCTCGCCTTCTGATTCAGTGCCTCTGTTTCTCGACCTCTGTTTCAGGCCCACTGTTTCTCGCCCTCTGTTTCAGCCCCTCTGTTTCAGACCCTCTGTTTCTCGCCCTCTGTTTCCGCCCCTCTGTTTCTCGCCCTCTGTTTCTCACCCTCTCTTTCTCACCCTCTGTTTCAGACCCTCTTTTTCTTGCCCTCTGTTTCAGCCCCCTGTTTCAGCCTCTCTGTTTCAGCCCCTCTGTTTCTCGCCCTCTCTTTCAGCCCCTCTGTTTGAGCCCCTCTATTTCACGCCCTCTGTTTCAGCCCCTTGTTTCTCGCCCTCTGTCTCAGCCCCTCTGTTTCACCCCCTCTGTTTGTCGCCCTCTGTTTCAGCCCCTCTGTTTCTGGCCCTCTGTTTCTCACCCTCTGTTTCTCGACCTCTGTTTCAGTTCCGCTGTTTCTCGCCATCTGTTTCAGCCCCTCTGTTTCAGCCCCTCTGTTTCAGCCCCTCTGTTTCAGCCCCTCTGTTTCTCGCCCTCTGTTTCAGCCCCTCTGCTTCAGCCCCTCTGTTTCTGGCCCTCTGTTTCTCGCCCTCTGTTTCAGCGCCTCTGTTTCTCGCCCTCTGTTACAGCCCCTCTGTTTTAGCCCCTCTGTTTCTCGCCCTCTGTTTCAGCCGGTCCGTTTCTCGCCCTCTGTTTCTCGCTCTCAGTTTCAGCCCCTCTGTTTCTCGCACTCTTTTTCTGCCCTTCTGTTTCAGACCCTCTGTTTCTCGCCCTCTGTTTCAGACCTTCTGTTTCTCACCCTCTGTTTCAGACCCTCAGTTTCAGACCCTCTGTTTCAGCCCCTCTGTTTCTCGCCCTCTGTTTCAGCCCTTCTGTTTCAGCCCCTCTGTTTCTTATCCTCTGTTTCTCGCCCTCTGTTTCAGTCCCACTGTTTCTCGCCCTCTGATTCAGCCCCTCTGTTTCTCGCCCTCTGTTTCTCGCCCTCTGTTTCAACCCCTCCGTTTCTCGCCCTCTGTTTCAGCCCCTCGGTTTCAGCCCCTCTGTTTCTCGCCCTCTGTTACTCGCCCTCTGTTTCTCGCCCTCTGTGTCAGCCCCTCTGTTTCTCGCACTCTTTTTCTGCCCTTCTGTTTCAGACCCTGTTTCTCGCCCTCTGTTACAGACCCTCTGTTTCTCACCCTCTGTTTCAGACCCTCTGTTTCAGACCCTCTGTTTCAGCCCCTCTGCTTCAGCCCCTCTGTTTCTGGCCCTCTGTTTCTCGCCCTCTGTTTCAGCGCCTCTGTTTCTCGCCCTCTGTTACAGCCCCTCTGTTTTATCCCCTCTGTTTCTCGCCCTCTGTTTCAGCCCCTCTGTTTCTCGCCCTCTGTTTCTCGCACTCTGATTCAGCCCCTCTGTTTCTCGCCCTCTGTTTAACCCTTCTGTTTCAGCCCCTCTGTTTCAGCACCTCTGTTCCTCGCCTTCTGTTTCAGCTCCTCTGTTTCAGCCCTTCTGTTTCAGCCCCCCTGTTTCACCCCCTCTGTTTCTCGCCCTCTGTTTCTCGCCCTCTGTTTCTCGCCCTCCGTTTCAGCCCCTCTGTTTCTCGCACTCTGTTTCATCCCCTGCCTTTCGCGCCCTCTGTTTCAGCCCCTCTGTTTCTCCCCCTGTGTTTCAGCCACTCTGTTTCAGCTCCTCTGTTTCTCGCCCTCTGTTTCAGCCCCTCTGTATCAGCCCCTCTGTTTCGCTTCCTCTTTTTCAGCCCCTATGTTTCAGCCCCTCTGTTTCTCTCCCTCTGTTTCTCGCCCACTCATTCAGCCCTTCAGTTTCTCGCCCTCTGTTTCATCCCCTCTGTTTCAGCCCCTCTGTTTCTCGCCCTCTGTTTCAGCCCCTCTGTTTCAGCCTCTCTGTTTCTCGCCCTCTGTTTCTCGCCTTCTGATTCAGTGCCTCTGTTTCTCGCCCTCTGTTACAGCCCCTCTGTTTTAGCCCCTCTGTTTCTCGCCCTCTGTTTCAGCCGGTCCGTTTCTCGCCCTCTGTTTCTCGCTCTCTGTTTCAGCCCCTCTGTTTCTCGCACTCTTTTTCTGCCCTTCTGTTTCAGACCCTCTGTTTCTCGCCCTCTGTTTCAGACCTTCTGTTTCTCACCCTCTGTTTCAGACCCTCAGTTTCAGACCCACTGTTTCAGCCCCTCTGTATCTCGCCCTCTGTTTCAGCCCTTCTGTTTCAGTCCCTCTGTTTCTTATCCTCTGTTTCTCGCCCTCTGTTTCAGTCCCACTGTTTCTCGCCCTCTGATTCAGCCCCTCTGTTTCTCGCCCTCTGTTTCTCGCCCACTGTTTCAACCCCTCCGTTTCTCGCCCTCTGTTTCAGACCCTCGGTTTCAGCCCCTCTGTTTCTCGCCCTCTGTTTCTCGCCCTCTGTTTCTCGCCCTCTGTGTCAGCCCCTCTGTTTCTCGCACTCTTTTTCTGCCCTTCTGTTTCAGACCCTCTGTTTCTCGCCCTCTGTTACAGACCCTCTGTTTCTCACCCTCTGTTTCTGACCCTCTGTTTCAGACCCTCTGTTTCAGCCCCTCTGCTTCAGCCCCTCTGTTTCAGTCCCACTGTTTCTCGCCCTCTGATTCAGCCCCTCTGTTTCTCGCCCTCTGTTTCTCGCCCTCTGGTTCAACCCCTCCGTTTCTCGCCCTCTGTTTCAGCACCTCGGTTTCAGCCCCTCTGTTTCTCGCCCTCTGTTTCTCGCCCTCTGTTTCTCGCCCTCTGTGTCAGCCCCTCTGTTTCTCGCACTCTTTTTCTGCCCTTCTGTTTCAGACCCTCTGTTTCTCGCCCTCTGTTACAGACCCTCTGTTTCTCACCCTCTGTTTCAGACCCTCTGTTTCAGACCCTCTGTTTCAGCCCCTCTGCTTCAGCCCCTCTGTTTCTGGCCCTCTGTTTCTCGCCCTCTGTTTCAGCGCCTCTGTTTCTCGCCCTCTGTTACAGCCCCTCTGTTTTAGCCCCTCTGTTTCTCGCCCTCTGTTTCAGCCCCTCTGTTTCTCGCCCTCTGTTTCTCGCACTCTGATTCAGCCCCTCTGTTTCTCGCCCTCTGTTTAACCCATCTGTTTCAGCCCCTCTGTTTCGGCACATCTGTTCCTCGCCTTCTGTTTCAGCTCCTCTGTTTCAGTCCTTCTGCTTCAGCCCCTCTGTTTCAGCCCCTCTGTTTATCGCCCTCTGTTTCTCGCCCTCTGTTTCTCGCCCTCTGTTTCAGCCCCTCTGTTTCTCGCACTCTGTTTCAGCCCCTGCCTTTCGCACCCTCTGTTTCAGCCCCTCTGTTTCTCCCCCTGTGTTTCAGCCACTCTGTTTCAGCTCCTCTGTTTCTCGCCCTCTGTTTCAGCCCCTCTGTATCAGCCCCTCTGTTTCTCTACCTCTTTTAAAGCCCCTATGTTTCAGCCTCTCTGTTTCTCGCCCTCTGTTTCTCGCCCACTCATTCAGCCCTTCAGTTTCTCGCCCTCTGTTTCATCCCCTCTGTTTCAGCCCCTCTGTTTCTCGCCCTCTGTTTCAGCCCCTGTGTTTCAGCCTCTCTGTTTCTCGCCCTCTGTTTCTCGCCTTCTGATTCAGTGCCTCTGTTTCTCGACCTCTGTTTCAGGTCCACTGTTTCTCGCCCTCTGTTTCAGCCCCTCTGTTTCAGCCCCGCTGTTTCTCGCCCTCTGTTTCTCACCCTCTCTTTCTCACCCTCTGTTTCAGATCCTATTTTTGTTGCCCTCTGTTTCAGCCCCCTGTTTCAGCCCCTCTGTTTCAGCCCCTCTGTTTCTCGCACTCTCTTTCAGCCCCTCTGTTTGAGCCCCTCTCTTTCACGCCCTCTGTTTCAGCCCCTCTGTTTCTCGCCCTCTGTTTCAGCCCCTCTGTTTCACCCCCTCTGTTTCTCGCCCTCTGTTTCAGCCCCTCTGTTTCAGCCCCTCTGTTTCTGGCCCTCTGTTTCTCACCCTCTGTTTCTCGACCTCTGTTTCAGTTCCGCTGTTTCTCGCCATCTGTTTCAGCCCCTCTGTTTCAGCCCCTCTGTTTCTCGCCCTCTGTTTCAGCCCCTCTGTTTCTCGCCCTCTGTTTCAGCCCCTCTGCTTCAGCCCCTCTGTTTCTGGCCCTCTGTTTCTCGCCCTCTGTTTCAGCGCCTCTGTTTCTCGCCCTCTGTTACAGCCCCTCTGTTTTAGCCCCTCTGTTTCTCGCCCTCTGTTTCAGCCGGTCCGTTTCTCGCCCTCTGTTTCTCGCTCTCTGTTTCAGCCCCTCTGTTTCTCGCACTCTTTTTCTGCCCTTCTGTTTCAGACCCTCTGTTTCTCGCCCTCTGTTTCAGACCTTCTGTTTCTCACCCTCTGTTTCAGACCCTCTGTTTCAGACCCTCTGTTTCAGCCCCTCTGTTTCTCGCCCTCTGTTTCAGCCCTTCAGTTTCAGCCCCTCTGATTCTTATCCTCTGTTTCTCGCCCTCACTTTCAGTCCCACTGTTTCTCGCCCTCTGTTTCAGCCCCTCCGTTTCTCGCCCTCTGTTTCTCGCCCTCTGTTTCAGCCCCTCTGTTTCTCGCCCTCTGTTTCTCGCCCTCTGTTTCTCGCCCTCTGTTTCAGCCCCTCTGTTTCTCGCCCTCTGTTACAGCCCCTCTGTTTCACCCCCTCTGTTTCTCGCCCTCTGTTTCAGCCCCTCTGTTTCAGCCCCTCTGTTTCTGGCCCTCTGTTTCTCACCCTCTGTTTCTCGACCTCTGTTACAGTTCCGCTGTTTCTCGCCATCTGTTTCTCACCCTCTGTTTCAGCCCCTCTGTTTCTCGCCCTCTGTTTCAGCACCTCCGTTTCTCGCCCTCTGTTTCTCGCCCTCTGTTTCAGCCCCTCTGTTTCTCGCCCTCTGTTTCTCGCCCTCTGTTTCTCGCCCTCTGTTTCAGCCCCTCTGTTTCTCGCCCTCTGTTTCAGCCCCTCTGTTTCACCCCCTCTGTTTCTCGCCCTCTGTTTCAGCCCCTCTGTTTCAGCCCCTCTGTTTCTGGCCCTCTGTTTCTCACAATCTGTTTCTCGACCTCTGTTTCAGTTCCGCTGTTTCTCGCCATCTGTTTCAGCCCCTCTGTTTCAGCCCCTCTGTTTCTCGCCCTCTGTTTCAGCCCCTCTGTTTCTCGCCCTCTGTTTCAGCCCCTGTGCTTCAGCCCCTCTGTTTCTGGCCCTCTGATTCTCGCCCTCTGTTTCAGCGCCTCTGTTTCTCGCCCTCTGTTACAGCCCCTCTGTTTCAGCCCCTCTGTTTCACCCCCTCTGTTTCTCGCCCTCTGTTTCAGCCCCTCTGTTTCAGCCCCTCTGTTTCTGGCCCTCTGTTTCTCACCCTCTGTTTCTCGACCTCTTTTTCAGTTCCGCTGTTTCTCGCCATCTGTTTCAGCCCCTCTGTTTCAGCCCCTCTGTTTCTCGCACTCTGTTTCAGCCCCTCTGTTTCTTGTCCTCTGTTTCAGCCCCTGTGCTTCAGCCCCTCTGTTTCTGGCCCTCTGTTTCTCGCCCTCTGTTTCAGCGCCTCTGTTTCTCGCCCTCTGTTACAGCCCCTCTGTTTTAGCCCCTCTGTTTCTCGCCCTCTGTTTCAGCCGGTCCGTTTCTCGCCCTCTGTTTCTCGCTCTCTGTTTCAGCCCCTCTGTTTCTCGCACTCTTTTTCTGCCCTTCTGTTTCAGACCCTCTGTTTCTCGCCCTCTGTTTCAGACCTTCTGTTTCTCACCCTCTGTTTCAGACCCTCTGTTTCAGACCCTCTGTTTCAGGCCCTCTGTATCTCGCCCTCAGTTTCTGCCCTTCAGTTTCAGCCCCTCTGATTCTTATCCTCTGTTTCTCGCCCTCTGTTTCAGTCCCACTGTTTCTCGCCCTCTGATTCAGCCCCTCTGTTTCTCGCCCTCTGTTTCTCGCCCTCTGTTTCAGCCCCTCCGTTTCTCGCCCTCTGTTTCTCGCCATCTGTTTCAGCCCCTCTGTTTCTCGCCCTCTGTTTCTCGCCCTCTGTTTCTCGCCCTCTGTTTCAGCCCCTCTGTTTCTCGGCCTCTGTTTCAGCCCCTCTGTTTCACCCCCTCTGTTTCTCACCCTCTTTTTCAGCCCCTCTGTTTCAGCCCCGCTGTTTCTGGCCCTCTGTTTCTCACCCTCTGTTTCTCGACCTCTGTTTCAGTTCCGCTGTTTCTCGCCATCTGTTTCAGCCCCTCTGTTTCAGCCCCTCTGTTTCTCGCCCTCTGTTTCAGCCCCTCTGTTTCTCGCCCTCTGTTTCAGCCCCTGTGCTTCACACCCTCTGTTTCTGGCCCTCTGATTCTCGCCCTCTGTTTCAGCGCCTCTGTTTCTCGCCCTCTGTTACAGCCCCTCTGTTTCAGCCCCTCTGTTTCACCCCCTCTGTTTCTCGCCCTCTGTTTAAGCCCCTCTGTTTCAGCCCCTCTGTTTCTGGCCCTCTGTTTCTCACCCTGTGTTTCTCGACCTCTGTTTCAGTTCCGCTGTTTCTCGCCATCTGTTTCAGCCCTTCTGTTTCAGCCCCTCTGTTTCTCGCCCTCTGTTTCAGCCCCTCTGTTTCTCGCCCTCTGTTTCAGCCCCTGTGCTTCAGCCCCTCTGTTTCTGGCCCTCTGTTTCTCGCCCTCTGTTTCAGCGCCTCTGTTTCTCGCCCTCTGTTACAGCCCCTCTGTTTTAGCCCCTCTGTTTCTCGCCCTCTGTTTCAGCCGGTCCGTTTCTCGCCCTCTGTTTCTCGCTCTCTGTTTCAGCCCCTCTGTTTCTCGCACTCTTTTTCTGCCCTTCTGTTTCAGACCCTCTGTTTCTCGCCCTCTGTTTCAGACCTTCTGTTTCTCACCCTCTGTTTCAGACCCTCTGTTTCAGACCCTCTGTTTCAGCCCCTCTGTATCTCGCCCTCTGTTTCAGCCCTAAAGTTTCAGCCCCTCTGATTCTTATCCTCTGTTTCTCGCCCTCTGTTTCTCGCCCTCTGTTTCAGCCCCTCTGTTTCTCGGCCTCTGTTTCAGCCCCTCTGTTTCACCCCCTCTGTTTCTCACCCTCTGTTTCAGCCCCTCTGTTTCAGCCCCTCTGTTTCTGGCCCTCTGTTTCTCACCCTCTGTTTCTCGACCTCTGTTTCAGTTCCGCTGTTTCTCGCCATCTGTTTCAGCCCCTCTGTTTCAGCCCCTCTGTTTCTCGCCCTCTGTTTCAGCCCCTCTGTTTCTCGCCCTCTGTTTCAGCCCCTGTGCTTCACCCCCTCTGTTTCTGGCCCTCTGATTCTCGCCCTCTGTTTCAGCGCCTCTGTTTCTCGCCCTCTGTTACAGCCCCTCTGTTTTAGCCCCTCTGTTTCTCGCCCTCTGTTTCAGCCTCTCTGTTTCTCGCCCTCTGTTTCTCGCCTTCTGATTCAGTGCCACTGTTTCTCGCCCTCTGTTTCAGCCCCTCTGTTTCAGACTCTCTGTTTCTCGCACACTGTTTCTCGCCCTCTGTTTCAGCCCCTCTGTTTCAGCTCCTCTGTTTCTCGCCCTCTGTTTCATCCCCTCTGTTTCAGCCCCTCTGTTTCAGCACCTCTGTATCTCGCCCTCTGTTTCAGCCCCTCTGTTTCTCGCCCTCTGATTCAGCCCCTCTGTTTCTCGCCCTCTGCTTCAGCCCCTCTGTTTCAGCCCCTCTGTTTCTCGCCCTCTATTTCAGACCCTCTGTTTCTCACCCTCTGTTTTAGACCCTCTGTTTCAGACCCTCTGTTTCAGCCCCTCTGTATCTCGCCCTCTGTTTCAGCCCCTCTGTTTCTCGCCCTCTGTTTCAGCCCCTGTGCTTCAGCCCCTCTGTTTCTGGCCCTCTGTTTCTCTCCCTCTGTTTCAGCGCCTCTGTTTCTCGCCCTCTGTTACAGCCCCTCTGTTTTAGCCCCTCTGTTTCTCGCCCTCTGTTTCAGCCGGTCCGTTTCTTGCCCTCTGTTTCTCGCTCTCTGTTTCAGCCCCTCTGTTTCAGCACCTCTGTTCCTCGCCTTCTGTTTCAGCTCCTCTGTTTCAGCCCTTCTGTTTCAACCCCTCTGTTTCAGCCCCTCTGTTTCTCGCCCTCTGTTTCTCGCCCTCTGTTTCTCGCCCTCTGTTTCAGCCCCTCTGTTTCTCGCACTCTGTTTCAGCCCCTGCCTTTCGCGCCCTCTGTTTCAGCCCCTCTGTTTCTCCCCCTGTGTTTCATCCACTCTGTTTCAGCTCCTCTGTTTCTCGCCCTCTGTTTCAGCCCCTCTGTATCAGCCCCTCTGTTTCTCTTCCTCTTTTTCAGCCCCTATGTTTCAGCCCCTCTGTTTCTCGCCCTCTGTTTCTCGCCCACTCATTCAGCCCTTCAGTTTCTCGCCCTCTGTTTCATCCCCTCTGTTTCAGCCCCTCTGTTTCTCGCCCTCTGTTTCAGCCCCTGTGTTTCAGCCTCTCTGTTTCTCGCCCTCTGTTTCTCGCCTTCTGATTCAGTGCCTCTGTTTCTCGACCTCTGTTTCAGGTCCACTGTTTCTCGCCCTCTGTTTCAGCCCCTCTGTTTCAGCCCCTCTGTTTCTCGCCCTCTGTTTCTCACCCTCTCTTTCTCACCCTCTGTTTCAGACCCTATTTTTCTTGCCCTCTGTTTCAGCCCCCTGTTTCAGCCCCTCTGTTTCAGCCCCTCTGTTTCTCGCACTCTCTATCAGCCCCTCTGTTTGAGCCCCTCTCTTTCACGCCCTCTGTTTCAGCCCCTCTGTTTCTCGCCCTCTGTTTCAGCCCCTCTGTTTCACCCCCTCTGTTTCTCGCCCTCTGTTTCAGCCCCTCTGTTTCTCGCCCTCTGTTTCAGCCCCTGTGCTTCACACCCTCTGTTTCTGGCCCTCTGATTCTCGCCCTCTGTTTCAGCGCCTCTGTTTCTCGCCCTCTGTTACAGCCCCTCTGTTTCAGCCCCTCTGTTTCACCCCCTCTGTTTCTCGCCCTCTGTTTCAGCGCCTCTGTTTCAGCCCCTCTGTTTCTGGCCCTCTGTTTCTCACCCTCTGTTTCTCGACCTCTGTTTCAGTTCCGCTGTTTCTCGCCATCTGTTTCAGCCCTTCTGTTTCAGCCCCTCTGTTTCTCGCCCTCTGTTTCAGCCCCTCTGTTTCTCGCCCTCTGTTTCAGCCCCTGTGCTTCAGCCCCTCTGTTTCTGGCCCTCTGTTTCTATCCCTCTGTTTCAGCGCCTCTGTTTCTCGCCCTCTGTTACAGCCCCTCTGTTTTAGCCCCTCTGTTTCTGGCCCTCTGTTTCAGCCGGTCCGTTTCTCGCCCTCTGTTTCTCGCTCTCTGTTTCAGCCCCTCTGTTTCTCGCACTCTTTTTCTGCCCTTCTGTTTCAGACCCTCTGTTTCTCGCCCTCTGTTTCAGACCTTCTGTTTCTCACCCTCTGTTTCAGACCCTCTGTTTCAGACCCTCTGTTTCAGCCCCTCTGTATCTCGCCCTCTGTTTCAGCCCTTCAGTTTCAGCCCCTCTGATTCTTATCCTCTGTTTCTCGCCCTCTCTTTCAGTCCCACTGTTTCTCGCCCTCTGTTTCAGCCCCTCCGTTTCTCGCCCTCTGTTTCTCGCCCTCTGTTTCAGCCCCTCTGTTTCTCGCCCTCTGTTTCTCGCCCTCTGTTTCTCGCCCTCTGTTTCAGCCCCTCTGTTTCTCGCCCTCTGTTACAGCCCCTCTGTTTCACCCCCTCTGTTTCTCGCCCTCTGTTTCAGCTCCTCTGTTTCAGCCCCTCTGTTTCTGGCCCTCTGTTTCTCACCCTCTGTTTCTCGACCTCTGTTTCAGTTCCGCTGTTTCTCGCCATCTGTTTCTCACCCTCTGTTTCAGCCCCTCTGTTTCTCGCCCTCTGTTTCAGCCCCTCCGTTTCTCGCCCTCTGTTTCTCGCCCTCTGTTTCAGCCCCTCTGTTTCTCGCCCTCTGTTTCTCGCCCTCTGTTTCTCGCCCTCTGTTTCAGCCCCTCTGTTTCTCGACCTCTGTTTCAGACCCTCTGTTTCACCCCCTCTGTTTCTCGCCCTCTGTTTCAGCCCCTCTGTTTCAGCCCCTCTGTTTCTGGCCCTCTGTTTCTCACCCTCTGTTTCTCGACCTCTGTTTCAGTTCCGCTGTTTCTCGCCATCTGTTTCAGCCCCTCTGTTTCAGCCCCTCTGTTACTCGCCCTCTGTTTCAGCCCCTCTGTTTCTCGCCCTCTGTTTCAGCCCCTGTGCTTCAGCCCCTCTGTTTCTGGCCCTCTGATTCTCGCCCTCTGTTTCAGCGCCTCTGTTTCTCGCCCTCTGTTACAGCCCCTCTGTTTCAGCCCCTCTGTTTCACCCCCTCTGTTTCTCGCCCTCTGTTTCAGCCCCTCTGTTTCAGCCCCTCTGTTTCTGGCCCTCTGTTTCTCACCCTCTGTTTCTCGACCTCTGTTTCAGTTCCGCTGTTTCTCGCCATCTGTTTCAGCCCCTCTGTTTCAGCCCCTCTGTTTCTCGCCCTCTGTTTCAGCCCCTCTGTTTCTCGCCCTCTGTTTCAGCCCCTCTGCTTCAGCCCCTCTGTTTCTGGCCCTCTGTTTCTCGCCCTCTGTTTCAGCGCCTCTGTTTCTCGCCCTCTGTTACAGCCCCTCTGTTTTAGCCCCTCTGTTTCTCGCCCTCTGTTTCAGCCGGTCCGTTTCTCGCCCTCTGTTTCTCGCTCTCTGTTTCAGCCCCTCTGTTTCTCGCACTCTTTTTCTGCCCTTCTGTTTCAGACCCTCTGTTTCTCGCCCTCTGTTTCAGACCTTCTGTTTCTCACCCTCTGTTTCAGACCCTCTGTTTCAGACCCTCTGTTTCAGGCCCTCTGTATCTCGCCCTCTGTTTCTGCCCTTCAGTTTCAGCCCCTCTGATTCTTATCCTCTGTTTCTCGCCCTCTGTTTCAGTCCCACTGTTTCTCGCCCTCTGATTCAGCCCCTCTGTTTCTCGCCCTCTGTTTCTCGCCCTCTGTTTCAGCCCCTCCGTTTCTCGCCCTCTGTTTCTCGCCATCTGTTTCAGCCCCTCTGTTTCTCGCCCTCTGTTTCTCGCCCTCTGTTTCAGCCCCTCTGTTTCTCGACCTCTGTTTCAGCCCCTCTGTTTCACCCCCTCTGTTTCTCACCCTCTGTTTCAGCCCCTCTGTTTCAGCCCCTCTGTTTCTGGCCCTCTGTTTCTCACCCTCTGTTTCTCGACCTCTGTTTCAGTTCCGCTGTTTCTCGCCATCTGTTTCAGCCCCTCTGTTTCAGCCCCTCTGTTTCTTGCCCTCTGTTTCAGCCCCTCTGTTTCTCGCCCTCTGTTTCAGCCCCTGTGCTTCACACCCTCTGTTTCTGGCCCTCTGATTCTCGCCCTCTGTTTCAGCGCCTCTGTTTCTCGCCCTCTGTTACAGCCCCTCTGTTTCAGCCCCTCTGTTTCACCCCCTCTGTTTCTCGCCCTCTGTTTCAGCGCCTCTGTTTCAGCCCCTCTGTTTCTGGCCCTCTGTTTCTCACCCTCTGTTTCTCGACCTCTGTTTCAGTTCCGCTGTTTCTCGCCATCTGTTTCAGCCCTTCTGTTTCAGCCCCTCTGTTTCTCGCCCTCTGTTTCAGCCCCTCTGTTTCTCGCCCTCTGTTTCAGCCCCTGTGCTTCAGCCCCTCTGTTTCTGGCCCTCTGCTCTCGCCCTCTGTTTCAGCGCCTCTGTTTCTCGCCCTCTGTTACAGCCCCTCTGTTTTAGCCCCTCTGTTTCTCGCCCTCTGTTTCAGCCGGTCCGTTTCTCGCCCTCTGTTTCTCGCTCTCTGTTTCAGCCCCTCTGTTTCTCGCACTCTTTTTCTGCCCTTCTGTTTCAGACCCTCTGTTTCTCGCCCTCTGTTTCAGACCTTCTGTTTCTCACCCTCTGTTTCAGACCCTCTGTTTCAGCCCCTCTGTATCTCGCCCTCTGTTTCAGCCCTTCAGTTTCAGCCCCTCTGATTCTTATCCTCTGTTTCTCGCCCTCTGTTTCTCGCCCTCTGTTTGGGCCCCTCTGTTTCTCGGCCACTGTTTCAGCCCCTCTGTTTCACCCCCTCTGTTTCTCACCCTCTGTTTCAGCCCCTCTGTTTCAGCCCCTCTGTTTCTGGCCCTCTGTTTCTCACCCTCTGTTTCTCGACCTCTGTTTCAGTTCCGCTGTTTCTCGCCATCTGTTTCAGCCCCTCTGTTTCAGCCCCTCTGTTTCTCGCCCTCTGTTTCAGCCCCTCTGTTTCTCGCCCTCTGTTTCAGCCCCTGTGCTTCACCCCCTCTGTTTCTGGCCCTGTGATTCTCGCCCTCTGTTTCAGCGCCTCTGTTTCTCGCCCTCTGTTACAGCCCCTCTGTTTTAGCCCCTCTGTTTCTCGCCCTCTGTTTCAGCCTCTCTGTTCCTCGCCCTCTGTTTCTCGCCTTCTGATTCAGTGCCACTGTTTCTCGCCCTCTGTTTCAGCCCCTCTGTTTCAGCCTCTCTGTTTCTCGCACACTGTTTCTCGCCCTCTGTTTCAGCCCCTCTGTTTCAGCTCCTCTGTTTCTCGCCCTCTGTTTCATCCCCTCTGTTTCAGCCCCTCTGTTTCAGCACCTCTGTATCTCGCCCTCTGTTTCAGCCCCTCTGTTTCTCGCCCTCTGATTCAGCCCCTCTGTTTCTCGCCCTCTGCTTCAGCCCCTCTATTTCAGCCCCTCTGTTTCTCGCCCTCTATTTCAGACCCTCTGTTTCTCACCCTCTGTTTTAGACCCTCTGTTTCAGACCCTCTGTTTCAGCCCCTCTGTATCTGGCCCTCAGTTTCAGCCCCTCTGTTTCTCACCCTCTGTTTCAGCCCCTGTGCTTCAGCCCCTCTGTTTCTGGCCCTCTGTTTCTCGCCCTCTGTTTCAGCGCCTCTGTTTCTCGCCCTCTGTTACAGCCCCTCTGTTTTAGCCCCTCTGTTTCTCGCACTCTGTTTCAGCCGGTCCGTTTCTTGCCCTCTGTTTCTCGCTCTCTGTTTCAGCCCCTCTGTTTCAGCACCTCTGTTCCTCGCCTTCTGTTTCAGCTCCTTGTTTCAGCCCTTCTGTTTCAGCCCCTCTGTTTCAGCCCCTCTGTTTCTCGCCCTCTGTTTCTCGCCCTCTGTTTCTCGCCCTCTGTTTCAGCCCCTCTGTTTCTCGCACTCTGTTTCAGCCCCTGCCTTTCGCGCCCTCTGTTTCAGCCCCTCTGTTTCTCCCCCTGTGTTTCAGCCACTCTGTTTCAGCTCCTCTGTTTCTCGCCCTCTGTTTCAGCCCCTCTGTATCAGCCCCTCTGTTTCTCTTCCTCTTTTTCAGCCCCTATGTTTCAGCCCCTCTGTTTCTCGCCCTCTGTTTCTCGCCCACTCATTCAGCCCTTCAGTTTCTCGCCCTCTGTTTCATCCCCTCTGTTTCAGCCCCTCTGTTTCTCGCCCTCTGTTTCAGCCCCTGTGTTTCAGCCTCTCTGTTTCTCGCCCTCTGTTTCTCGCCTTCTGATTCAGTGCCTCTGTTTCTCGACCTCTGTTTCAGGTCCACTGTTTCTCGCCCTCTGTTTCAGCCCCTCTGTTTCAGCCCCTCTGTTTCTCGCCCTCTGTTTTCACCCTCTCTTTCTCACCCTCTGTTTCAGACCCTATTTTTCTTGCCCTCTGTTTCAGCCCCCTGTTTCAGCCCCTCTGTTTCAGCCCCTCTGTTTCTCGCACTCTCTTTCAGCCCCTCTGTTTGAGCCCCTCTCTTTCACGCCCTCTGTTTCAGCCCCTCTGTTTCTCGCCCTCTGTTTCAGCCCCTCTGTTTCACCCCCTCTGTTTCTCGCCCTCTGTTTCAGCCCCTCTGTTTCAGCCCCTCTGTTTCTGGCCCTCTGTTTCTCACCCTCTGTTTCTCGACCTCTGTTTCAGTTCCGCTGTTTCTCGCCATCTGTTTCAGCCCCTCTGTTTCAGCCCCTCTGTTTCTCGCCCACTGTTTCAGCCCCTCTGTTTCTCGCCCTCTGTTTCAGCCCCTCTGCTTCAGCCCCTCTGTTTCTGGCCCTCTGTTTCTCGCCCTCTGTTTCAGCGCCTCTGTTTCTCGCCCTCTGTTACAGCCCCTCTGTTTTAGCCCCTCTGTTTCTCGCCCTCTGTTTCAGCCGGTCCGTTTCTCGCCCTCTGTTTCTCGCTCTCTGTTTCAGCCCCTCTGTTTCTCGCACTCTTTTTCTGCCCTTCTGTTTCAGACCCTCTGTTTCTCGCCCTCTGTTTCAGACCTTCTGTTTCTCACCCTCTGTTTCAGACCCTCTGTTTCAGACCCTCTGTTTCAGCCCCTCTGTATCTCGCCCTCTGTTTCAGCCCTTCAGTTTCAGCCCCTCTGATTCTTATCCTCTGTTTCTCGCCCTCTCTTTCAGCCCCACTGTTTCTCGCCCTCTGATTCAGCCCCTCTGTTTCTCGCCCTCTGTTTCTCGCCCTCTGTTTCAGCCCCACCGTTTCTCGCCCTCTGTTTCTCGCCCTCTGTTTCAGCCCCTCTGTTTCTCGCCCTCTGTTTCTCGCCCTCTGTTTCTCGCCCTCTGTTTCAGCCCCTCTGTTTCTCGCCCTCTGTTTCAGCCCCTCTGTTTCAGCCCCTCTGTTTCTGGCCCTCTGTTTCTCACCCTCTGTTTCTCGACCTCTGTTTCAGTTCCGCTGTTTCTCGCCATCTGTTTCTCACCCTCTGTTTCAGCCCCTCTGTTTCTCGCCCTCTGTTTCAGCCCCTCCGTTTCTCGCCCTCTGTTTCTCGCCCTCTGTTTCAGCCCCTCTGTTTCTCGCCCTCTGTTTCTCGCCATCTGTTTCTCGCCCTCTGTTTCAGCCCCTCTGTTTCTCGCCCTCTGTTTCAGCCCCTCTGTTTCACCCCCTCTGTTTCTCGCCCTCTGTTTCAGCCCCTCTGTTTCAGCCCCTCTGTTTCTGGCCCTCTGTTTCTCGCCCTCTGTTTCTCGACCTCTGTTTCAGTTCCGCTGTTTCTCGCCATCTGTTTCAGCCCCTCTGTTTCAGCCCCTCTGTTTCTCGCCCTCTGTTTCAGCCCCTCTGTTTCTCGCCCTCTGTTTCAGCCCCTGTGCTTCAGCCCCTCTGTTTCTGGCCCTCTGATTCTCGCCCTCTGTTTCAGCGCCTCTGTTTCTCGCCCTCTGTTACAGCCCCTCTGTTTCAGCCCCTCTGTTTCACCCCCTCTGTTTCTCGCCCTCTGTTTCAGCCCCTCTGTTTCAGCCCCTCTGTTTCTGGCCCTCTGTTTCTCACCCTCTGTTTCTCGACCTCTGTTTCAGTTCCGCTGTTTCTCGCCATCTGTTTCAGCCCCTCTGTTTCAGCCCCTCTGTTTCTCGCCCTCTGTTTCAGCCCCTCTGTTTCTCGCCCTATGTTTCAGCCCCTGTGCTTCAGCCCCTCTGTTTCTGGCCCTCTGTTTCTCGCCCTCTGTTTCAGCGCCTCTGTTTCTCGCCCTCTGTTACAGCCCCTCTGTTTTAGCCCCTCTGTTTCTCGCCCTCTGTTTCAGCCGGTCCGTTTCTCGCCCTCTGTTTCTCGCTCTCTGTTTCAGCCCCTCTGTTTCTCGCACTCTTTTTCTGCCCTTCTGTTTCAGACCCTCTGTTTCTCGGCCTCTGTTTCAGACCTTCTGTTTCTCACCCTCTGTTTCAGACCCTCTGTTTCAGGCCCTCTGTTTCAGGCCCTCTGTATCTCGCCCTCTGTTTCTGCCCTTCAGTTTCAGCCCCTCTGATTCTTATCCTCTGTTTCTCGCCCTCTGTTTCAGTCCCACTGTTTCTCGCCCTCTGATTCAGCCCCTCTGTTTCTCGCCCTCTGTTTCTCGCCCTCTGTTTCAGCCCCTCCGTTTCTCGCCCTCTGTTTCTCGCCATCTGTTTCAGCCCCTCTGTTTCTCGCCCTCTGTTTCTCGCCCTCTGTATCAGCCCCTCTGTTTGGCGCCCTCTGTTTCAGCCCCTCTGTTTCACCCCCTCTGTTTCTCACCCTCTGTTTCAGCCCCTCTGTTTCAGCCCCTCTGTTTCTGGCCCTCTGTTTCTCACCCTCTGTTTCTCGACTCTCTGTTTCAGTTCCGCTGTTTCTCGCCATCTGTTTCAGCCCCTCTGTTTCAGCCCCTCTGTTTCTCGCCCTCTGTTTCAGCCCCTCTGTTTCTCGCCCTCTGTTTCAGCCCCTGTGCTTCACACCCTCTGTTTCTGGCCCTCTGATTCTCGCCCTCTGTTTCAGCGCCTCTGTTTCTCGCCCTCTGTTACAGCCCCTCTGTTTCACCCCCTCTGTTTCTCGCCCTCTGTTTCTCGCCCTCTGTTTCAGCCCCTCTGTTTCAGCCCCTCTGTTTCTGGCCCTCTGTTTCTCACCCTCTGTTTCTCGACCTCTGTTTCAGTTCCGCTGTTTCTCGCCATCTGTTTCAGCCCTTCTGTTTCAGCCCCTCTGTTTCTCGCCCTCTGTTTCAGCCCCTCTGTTTCTCGCCCTCTGTTTCAGCCCCTGTGCTTCAGCCCCTCTGTTTCTGGCCCTCTGTTTCTCGCCCTCTGTTTCAGCGCCTCTGTTTCTCGCCCTCTGTTACAGCCCCTCTGTTTTAGCCCCTCTGTTTCTCGCCCTCTGTTTCAGCCGGTCCGTTTCTCGCCCTCTGTTTCTCGCTCTCTGTTTCAGCCCCTCTGTTTCTCGCACTCTTTTTCTGCCCTTCTGTTTCAGACCCTCTGTTTCTCGCCCTCTGTTTCAGACCTTCTGTTTCTCACCCTCTGTTTCAGACCCTCTGTTTCAGCCCCTCTGTATCTCGCCCTCTGTTTCAGCCCTTCAGTTTCAGCCCCTCTGATTCTTATCCTCTGTTTCTCGCCCTCTGTTTCTCGCCCTCTGTTTCAGCCCCTCTGTTTCTCGGCCTCTGTTTCAGCCCCTCTGTTTCACCCCCTCTGTTTCTCACCCTCTGTTTCAGCCCCTCTGTTTCAGCCCCTCTGTTTCTGGCCCTCTGTTTCTCACCCTCTGTTTCTCGACCTCTGTTTCAGTTCCGCTGTTTCTCGCCATCTGTTTCAGCCCCTCTGTTTCAGCCCCTCTGTTTCTCGCCCTCTGTTTCAGCCCCTCTGTTTCTCGCCCTCTCTTTCAGCCCCTGTGCTTCACCCCCTCTGTTTCTGGCCCTGTGATTCTCGCCCTCTGTTTCAGCGCCTCTGTTTCTCGCCCTCTGTTACAGCCCCTCTGTTTTAGCCCCTCTGTTTCTCGCCCTCTGTTTCAGCCTCTCTGTTTCTCGCCCTCTGTTTCTCGCCTTCTGATTCAGTGCCACTGTTTCTCGCCCTCTGTTTCAGCCCCTCTGTTTCAGCCTCTCTGTTTCTCGCACACTGTTTCTCGCCCTCTGTTTCAGCCCCTCTCTTTCAGCTCCTCTGTTTCTCGCCCTCTGTTTCATCCCCTCTGTTTCAGCCCCTCTGTTTCAGCACCTCTGTATCTCGCCCTCTGTTTCAGCACCTCTGTTTCTCGCCCTCTGATTCAGCCCCTCTGTTTCTCGCCCTCTGCTTCAGCCCCTCTGTTTCAGCCCCTCTGTTTCTCGCCCTCTATTTCAGACCCTCTGTTTCTCACCCTCTGTTTTAGACCCTCTGTTTCAGACCCTCTGTTTCAGCCCCTCTGTATCTCGCCCTCAGTTTCAGCCCCTCTGTTTCTCGCCCTCTGTTTCAGCCCCTGTGCTTCAGCCCCTCTGTTTCTGGCCCTCTGTTTCTCGCCCTCTGTTTCAGCGCCTCTGTTTCTCGCCCTCTGTTACAGCCCCTCTGTTTTAGCCCCTCTGTTTCTCGCCCTCTGTTTCAGCCGGTCCGTTTCTTGCCCTCTGTTTCTCGCTCTCTGTTTCAGCCCCTCTGTTTCAGCACCTCTGTTCCTCGCCTTCTGTTTCAGCTCCTCTGTTTCAGCCCTTCTGTTTCAGCCCCTCTGTTTCAGCCCCTCTGTTTCTCGCCCTCTGTTTCTCGCCCTCTGTTTCTCGCCCTCTGTTTCAGCCCCTCTGTTTCTCGCACTCTGTTTCAGCCCCTGCCTTTCGCGCCCTCTGTTTCAGCCCCTCTGTTTCTCCCCCTGTGTTTCAGCCACTCTGTTTCAGCTCCTCTGTTTCTCGCCCTCTGTTTCAGCCCCTCTGTATCAGCCCCTCTGTTTCTCTTCCTCTTTTTCAGCCCCTATGTTTCAGCCCCTCTGTTTCTCGCCCTCTGTTTCTCGCCCACTCATTCAGCCCTTCAGTTTCTCGCCCTCTGTTTCATCACCTCTGTTTCAGCCCCTCTGTTTCTCGCCCTCTGTTTCAGCCCCTGTGTTTCAGCCTCTCTGTTTCTCGCCCTCTGTTTCTCGCCTTCTGATTCAGTGCCTCTGTTTCTCGACCTCTGTTTCAGGTCCACTGTTTCTCGCCCTCTGTTTCAGCCCCTCTGTTTCAGCCCCTCTGTTTCTCGCCCTCTGTTTTCACCCTCTCTTTCTCACCCTCTGTTTCAGACCCTATTTTTCTTGCCCTCTGTTTTTTTGCCCCCTGTTTCAGCCCCTCTGTTTCAGCCCCTCTGTTTCTCGCACTCTCTTTCAGCCCCTCTGTTTGAGCCCCTCTCTTTCACGCCCTCTGTTTCAGCCCCTCTGTTTCTCGCCCTCTGTTTCAGCCCCTCTGTTTCACCCCCTCTGTTTCTGGCCCTCTGTTTCAGCCCCTCTGTTTCAGCCCCTCTGTTTCTGGCCCTCTGTTTCTCACCCTCTGTTTCTCGACCTCTGTTTCAGTTCCGCTGTTTCTCGCCATCTGTTTCAGCCCCTCTGTTTCAGCCCCTCTGTTTCTCGCCCACTGTTTCAGCCCCTCTGTTTCTCGCCCTCTGTTTCAGCCCCTCTGCTTCAGCCCGTCTGTTTCTGGCCCTCTGTTTCTCGCCCTCTGTTTCAGCGCCTCTGTTTCTCGCCCTCTGTAACAGCCCCTCTGTTTTAGCCCCTCTGTTTCTCGCCCTCTGTTTCAGCCGGTCCGTTTCTCGCCCTCTGTTTCTCGCTCTCTGTTTCAGACCCTCTGTTTCTCGCCCTCTGTTTCAGACATTCTGTTTCTCACCCTCTGTTTCAGACCCTCTGTTTCAGACCCTCTGTTTCAGCCCCTCTGTATCTCGCCCTCTGTTTCAGCCCTTCAGTTTCAGCCCCTCTGATTCTTATCCTCTGTTTCTCGCCCTCTCTTTCAGTCCCACTGTTTCTCGCCCTCTGATTCAGCCCCTCTGTTTCTCGCCCTCTGTTTCTCGCCCTCTGTTTCAGCCCCACCGTTTCTCGCCCTCTGTTTCTCGCCCTCTGTTTCAGCCCCTCTGTTTCTCGCCCTCTGTTTCTCGCCCTCTGTTTCTCGCCCTCTGTTTCAGCCCCTCTGTTTCTCGCCCTCTGTTTCAGCCCCTCTGTTTCACCCCCTCTGTTTCTCACCCTCTGTTTCAGCCCCTCTGTTTCAGCCCCTCTGTTTCTGGCCCTCTGTTTCTCACCCTCTGTTTCTCGACCTCTGTTTCAGTTCCGCTGTTTCTCGCCATCTGTTTCAGCCCCTCTGTTTCAGCCCCTCTGTTTCTCGCCCTCTGTTTCAGCCCCTCTGTTTCTCGCCCTCTGTTTCAGCCCCTGTGCTTCAGCCCCTCTGTTTCTGGCCCTCTGTTTCTCGCCCTCTGTTTCAGCGCCTCTGTTTCTCGCCCTCTGTTACAGCCCCTCTGTTTTAGCCCCTCTGTTTCTCGCCCTCTGTTTCAGCCGGTCCGTTTCTCGCCCTCTGTTTCTCGCTCTCTGTTTCAGCCCCTCTGTTTCTCGCACTCTTTTTCTGCCCTTCTGTTTCAGACCCTCTGTTTCTCGCCCTCTGTTTCAGACCTTCTGTTTCTCACCCTCTGTTTCAGACCCTCTGTTTCAGACCCTCTGTTTCAGCCCCTCTGTATCTCGCCCTCTGTTTCAGCCCTTCAGTTTCAGCCCCTCTGATTCTTATCCTCTGTTTCTCGCCCTCTGTTTCAGTCCCACTGTTTCTCGCCCTCTGATTCAGCACCTCTGTTTCTCGCCCTCTGTTTCTCGCCCTCTGTTTCAGCCCCTCCGTTTCTCGCCCTCTGTTTCTCGCCCTCTGTTTCAGCCCCTCTGTTTCTCGCCCTCTGTTTCTCGCCCTCTGTTTCTCGCCCTCTGTTTCAGCCCCTCTGTTTCTCGGCCTCTGTTTCAGCCCCTCTGTTTCACCCCCTCTGTTTCTCACCCTCTGTTTCAGCCCCTCTATTTCAGCCCCTCTGTTTCTGGCCCTCTGTTTCTCACCCTCTGTTTCTCGACCTCTGTTTCAGTTCCGCTGTTTCTCGCCATCTGTTTCAGCCCCTCTGTTTCAGCCCCTCTGTTTCTCGCCCTCTGTTTCAGCCCCTCTGTTTCTCGCCCTCTGTTTCAGCCCCTGTGCTTCACCCCCTCTGTTTCTGGCCCTCTGATTCTCGCCCTCTGTTTCAGCGCCTCTGTTTCTCGCCCTCTGTTAGAGCCCCTCTGTTTTAGCCTCTCTGTTTCTCGCCCTCTGTTTCAGCCTCTCTGTTTCTCGCCCTCTGTTTCTCGCCTTCTGATTCAGTGCCACTGTTTCTCGCCCTCTGTTTCAGCCCCTCTGTTTCAGCCTCTCTGTTTCTCGCATACTGTTTCTCGCCCTCTGTTTCAGCCCCTCTGTTTCAGCTCCTCTGTTTCTCGCCCTCTGTTTCATCCCCTCTGTTTCAGCCCATCTGTTTCAGCACCTCTGTATCTCGCCCTCTGTTTCAGCCCCTCTGTTTCTCGCCCTCTGATTCAGCCCCTCTGTTTCTCGCCCGCTGCTTCAGCCCCTCTGTTTCAGCCCCTCTGTTTCTCGCCCTCTATTCCAGACCCTCTGTTTCTCACCCTCTGTTTTAGACCCTCTGTTTCAGACCCTCTGTTTCAGCCCCTCTGTTTCTCGCCCTCTGTTTCAGCCCCTCTGTTTCTCGCCCTCTGTTTCAGCCCCTGTGCTTCAGCCCCTCTGTTTCTGGCCCTCTCTTTCTCGCCCTCTGTTTCAGCGCCTCTGTTTCTCGCCCTCTGTTACAGCCCGTCTGTTTTAGCCCCTCTGTTTCTCGCCCTCTGTTTCAGCCGGTCCGTTTCTTGCCCTCTGTTTCTCGCTCTCTGTTTCAGCCCCTCTGTTTCTCGCACTCTTTTTCTGCCCTTCTGTTTCATACCCTCTGTTTCTCGCCCTCTGTTTCAGCCCCACCGTTTCTCGCCCACTGTTTCTCGCCCTCTGTTTCAGCCCCTCTGTTTCTCGCCCTCTGTTTCTCGCCCTCTGTTTCTCGCCCTCTGTTTCAGCCCCTCTGTTTCTCGCCCTCTGTTTCAGCCCCTCTGTTTCACCCCCTCTGTTTCTCGCCCTCTGTTTCAGCCCCTCTGTTTCAGCCCCTCTGTTTCTGGCCCTCTGTTTCTCACCCTCTGTTTCTCGACCTCTGTTTCAGTTCCACTGTTTCTCGCCATCTGTTTCAGCCCCTCTGTTTCAGCCCCTCTGTTTCTCGCCCTCTGTTTCAGCCCCTCTGTTTCTCGCCCTCTGTTTCAGCCCCTCTGCTTCAGCCCCTCTGTTTCTGGCCCTCTGTTTCTCGCCCTCTGTTTCAGCGCCTCTGTTTCTCGCCCTCTGTTACAGCCCCTCTGTTTTAGCCCCTCTGTTTCTCGCCCTCTGTTTCAGCCGGTCCGTTTCTCGCCCTCTGTTTCTCGCTCTCTGTTTCAGCCCCTCTGTTTCTCGCACTCTTTTTCTGCCCTTCTGTTTCAGACCCTCTGTTTCTCGCCCTCTGTTTCAGACCTTCTGTTTCTCACCCTCTGTTTCAGACCCTCTGTTTCAGACCCTCTGTTTCAGCCCCTCTGTATCTCGCCCTCTGTTTCAGCCCTTCAGTTTCAGCCCCTCTGATTCTTATCCTCTGTTTCTCGCCCTCTGTTTCAGTCCCACTGTTTCTCGCCCTCTGATTCAGCCCCTCTGTTTCTCGCCCTCTGTTTCTCGCCCTCTGTTTCAGCCCCTCCGTTTCTCGCCCTCTGTTTCTCGCCCTCTGTTTCAGCCCCTCTGTTTCTCGCCCTCTGTTTCTCGCATCTGTTTCAGCCCCTCTGTTTCTCGGCCTCTGTTTCAGCCCCTCTGTTTCACCCCCTCTGTTTCTCACCCTCTGTTTCAGCCCCTCTATTTCAGCCCCTCTGTTTCTGGCCCTCTGTTTCTCACCCTCTGTTTCTCGACCTCTGTTTCAGTTCCGCTGTTATCTCGCCATCTGTTTCAGCCCCTCTGTTTCAGCCCCTCTGTTTCTCGCCCTCTGTTTCAGCCCCTCTGTTTCTCGCCCTCTGTTTCAGCCCCTGTGCTTCACCCCCTCTGTTTCTGGCCCTCTGATTCTCGTCCTCTGTTTCAGCGCCTCTGTTTCTCGCCCTCTGTTAGAGCCCCTCTGTTTTAGCCTCTCTGTTTCTCGCCCTCTGTTTCAGCCTCTCTGTTTCTCGCCCTCTGTTTCTCGCCTTCTGATTCAGTGCCACTGTTTCTCGCCCTCTGTTTCAGCCCCTCTGTTTCAGCCTCTCTGTTTCTCGCACACTGTTTCTCGCCCTCTGTTTCAGCCCCTCTGTTTCAGCTCCTCTGTTTCTCGCCCTCTGTTTCATCCCCTCTGTTTCAGCCCCTCTGTTTCAGCACCTCTGTATCTCGCCCTCTGTTTCAGCCCCTCTGTTTCTCGCCCTCTGATTCAGCCCCTCTGTTTCTCGCCCTCTGCTTCAGCCCCTCTGTTTCAGCCCCTCTGTTTCTCGCCCTCTATTTCAGACCCTCTGTTTCTCACCCTCTGTTTTAGACCCTCTGTTTCAGACCCTCTGTTTCAGCCCCTCTGTATCTCGCCCTCTGTTTCAGCCCCTCTGTTTCTCGCCCTCTGTTTCAGCCCCTCTGCTTCAGCCCCTCTGTTTCTGGCACTCTGTTTCTCGACCTCTGTTTCAGCGCCTCTGTTTCTCGCCCTCTGTTACAGCCCCTCTGTTTTAGCCCCTCTGTTTCACGCCCTCTGTTTCAGCTGGTCCGTTTCTTGCCCTCTGTTTCTCGCTCTCTGTTTCAGCCCCTCTGTTTCTCGCACTCTTTTTCTGCCCTTCTGTTTCATACCCTATGTTTCTCGCCCTCTGTTTCAGACCCTCTCTTTCTCACCCTCTGTTTCATACCCTCTGTTTCAGACCCTCTGTTTCAGCCCCTCTGTATCTCGCCCTCTGTTTCAGCCCTTCTGTTTCAGCCCCTCTGTTTCTCGCCCTCTGTTTCTCGCCCTCTGTTTCAGTCCCACTGTTTCTCGCCATCTGTTTCAGCCCCTCTGTTTCAGCCCCTCTGTTTCTTTCACGATGATTCAGCCCCTCTGTTTCTCGCCCTCTGTTTCAGCCCTTCTGTTTCAGCGCCTCTGTTTCAGCCCCTCTGTACCTCGCCTTCTGTTTCAGCCCCTCTGTTTCAGCCGCTCTGTTACTCGCCCTCTGATTCAGCCCCTCTGTTTCTCGCCCTCTGTTTCTCGCCCTCTGTTCCAACCCCTCTGTTTCTCGCCCTCTGTTTCAGCCCCTCTGTTTCAGCCCCTCTGTTTCTCGCCCTCTGTTTCTCGCCCTCTTTTTCAGCCCCTCTGTTTCTCGCACTCTGTTTCAGCCCCTGCCTTTCGCGCCCTCAGTTTCAGCCCCTCTGTTTCTCCCCCTATGTTTTAGCCACTCTGTTTCAGCCCCTCTGTTTCAGCCCCTCTGTATCAGCCCCTCTGTTTCTCTTCCTCTTTTTCAGCCCCTATGTTTCAGCCCCTCTGTTTCTCACCATCTGTTTCTCGCCCACTCATTCAGCCCCTCTGTTTCTCGCCCTCTGTTTCAGCCCCTCTGTTTCAGCCCCTCTGTTTCTCGCCCTCTGTTTCAGCCCCTCTGTTTCAGCCTCTCTGTTTCTCGCCCTCTGTTTCTCGCATTCTGATTCAGTGCCTCTGTTTCTCGACCTCTGTTTCAGGTCCACTGTTTCTCGCCCTCTGTTTCAGCCTCTCTGTTTCAGCCCCTCTGTTTCTCGCCCTCTGTTTCCGCCCCTCTGTTTCTCGGCCTCTGTTTCACACCCTCTCTTTCTCACCCTCTGTTTCTGGCCCTCTGTTTCTTGCCCTCTGTTTCAGCCCCCTGTTTCAGCCCCTCTGTTTCAGCCCCTCTGTTTCTCGCCCTCTCTTTCAGCCCCTCTGTTTGAGCCCCTCTATTTCACGCCCTCTGTTTCAGCCCCTCTGTTTCTCGCCCTCTGTTTCAGCCCCTCTGTTTCACCCCCTCTGTTTCTCGCCCTCTGTTTCAGCCCCTCTGTTTCAGCCCCTCTGTTTCTGGCCCTCTGTTTCTCACCCTCTGTTTCTCGACCTCTGTTTCAGTTCCGCTGTTTCTCGCCATCTGTTTCAGCCCCTCTGTTTCACCCCCTCTGTTTCTCGCCCTCTGTTTCAGCCCCTCTATTTCAGCCCCTCTGTTTCTGGCCCTCTGTTTCTCACCCTCTGTTTCTCGCCCTCTGTTTCAGCCCCTCTGTTTCAGCTCCTCTGTTTCTCGCCCTCTGTTTCATCCCCTCTGTTTCAGCCCCTCTGTTTCAGCACCTCTGTATCTCGCCCTCTGTTTCAGCCCCTCTGTTTCTCGCCCTCTGATTCAGCCCCTCTGTTTCTCGCCCTCTGCTTCAGCCCCTCTGTTTCAGCCCCTCTGTTTCTCGCCCTCTATTTCAGACCCTCTGTTTCTCACCCTCTGTTTTAGACCCTCTGTTTCAGACCCTCTGTTTCAGCCCCTCTGTATCTCGCCCTCTGTTTCAGCCCCTCTGTTTCTCGCCCTCTGTTTCAGCCCCTCTGCTTCAGCCCCTCTGTTTCTGGCACTCTGTTTCTCGACCTCTGTTTCAGCGCCTCTGTTTCTCGCCCTCTGTTACAGCCCCTCTGTTTTAGCCCCTCTGTTTCACGCCCTCTGTTTCAGCTGGTCCGTTTCTTGCCCTCTGTTTCTCGCTCTCTGTTTCAGCCCCTCTGTTTCTCGCACTCTTTTTCTGCCCTTCTGTTTCATACCCTATGTTTCTCGCCCTCTGTTTCAGACCCTCTGTTTCTCACCCTCTGTTTCATACCCTCTGTTTCAGACCCTCTGTTTCAGCCCCTCTGTATCTCGCCCTCTGTTTCAGCCCTTCTGTTTCAGCCCCTCTGTTTCTCGCCCTCTGTTTCTCGCCCTCTGTTTCAGTCCCACTGTTTCTCGCCATCTGTTTCAGCCCCTCTGTTTCAGCCCCTCTGTTTCTTTCACGATGATTCAGCCCCTCTGTTTCTCGCCCTCTGTTTCAGCCCTTCTGTTTCAGCGCCTCTGTTTCAGCCCCTCTGTACCTCGCCTTCTGTTTCAGCCCCTCTGTTTCAGCCGCTCTGTTACTCGCCCTCTGATTCAGCCCCTCTGTTTCTCGCCCTCTGTTTCTCGCCCTCTGTTCCAACCCCTCTGTTTCTCGCCCTCTGTTTCAGCCCCTCTGTTTCAGCCCCTCTGTTTCTCGCCCTCTGTTTCTCGCCCTCTTTTTCAGCCCCTCTGTTTCTCGCACTCTGTTTCAGCCCCTGCCTTTCGCGCCCTCAGTTTCAGCCCCTCTGTTTCTCCCCCTATGTTTTAGCCACTCTGTTTCAGCCCCTCTGTTTCAGCCCCTCTGTATCAGCCCCTCTGTTTCTCTTCCTCTTTTTCAGCCCCTATGTTTCAGCCCCTCTGTTTCTCACCATCTGTTTCTCGCCCACTCATTCAGCCCCTCTGTTTCTCGCCCTCTGTTTCAGCCCCTCTGTTTCAGCCCCTCTGTTTCTCGCCCTCTGTTTCAGCCCCTCTGTTTCAGCCTCTCTGTTTCTCGCCCTCTGTTTCTCGCATTCTGATTCAGTGCCTCTGTTTCTCGACCTCTGTTTCAGGTCCACTGTTTCTCGCCCTCTGTTTCAGCCTCTCTGTTTCAGCCCCTCTGTTTCTCGCCCTCTGTTTCCGCCCCTCTGTTTCTCGGCCTCTGTTTCACACCCTCTCTTTCTCACCCTCTGTTTCTGGCCCTCTGTTTCTTGCCCTCTGTTTCAGCCCCCTGTTTCAGCCCCTCTGTTTCAGCCCCTCTGTTTCTCGCCCTCTCTTTCAGCCCCTCTGTTTGAGCCCCTCTATTTCACGCCCTCTGTTTCAGCCCCTCTGTTTCTCGCCCTCTGTTTCAGCCCCTCTGTTTCACCCCCTCTGTTTCTCGCCCTCTGTTTCAGCCCCTCTGTTTCAGCCCCTCTGTTTCTGGCCCTCTGTTTCTCACCCTCTGTTTCTCGACCTCTGTTTCAGTTCCGCTGTTTCTCGCCATCTGTTTCAGCCCCTCTGTTTCACCCCCTCTGTTTCTCGCCCTCTGTTTCAGCCCCTCTATTTCAGCCCCTCTGTTTCTGGCCCTCTGTTTCTCACCCTCTGTTTCTCGACCTCTGTTTCAGTTCCGCTGTTTCTCGCCATCTGTTTCAGCCCCTCTGTTTCAGCCCCTCTGTTTCTCGCCCTCTGTTTCAGCCCCTCTGTTTCTCGCCCTCTGTTTCAGCCCCTCTGCTTCAGCCCCTCTGTTTCTCGCCCTCTGTTTCTCGCCCTCTGTTTCAGCGCCTCTGTTTCTCGCCCTCTGTTACAGCCCCTCTGTTTTAGCCCCTCTGTTTCTCGCCCTCTGTTTCAGCCGGTCCGTTTCTCGCCCTCTGTTTCTCGCTCTCTGTTTCAGACCCTCTGTTTCTCGAACTCTTTTTCTGCCCTTCTGTTTCATACACTCTGTTTCTCGCCCTCTGTTTCAGACCCTCTGTTTCTCACCCTCTGTTTCAGACCCTCTGTTTCAGACCCTCTGTTTCAGCCCCTCTATATCTCGCCCTCTGTTTCAGCCCCTCTGTTTCTTATCCTCTGTTTCTTGCCCTCTGTTTCAGTCCCACTGTTTCTCGCCCTCTGTTTCAGCCCCTCTGTTTCAGCCCCTCTGTTTCTCGCACTCTGATTCAGCCCCTCTGTTTCTCGCCCTCTGTTTCAGCCCTTCTGTTTCAGACCCTCTGTTTCAGCCCCTCTGTTCCTCGCCTTCTGTTTCAGCCCCTCTGTTTCAGCCCCTCTGTTAATCGCCCTCTGATTCAGCCACTCTGTTTCTCGCCCGCTGTTTCTCGCCCTCTGTTTCAACCCCTCCGTTTCTCGCCCTCTGTTTCAGCCCCTCTGTTTCTCGCCCTCTGTTTCTCGCCCTCTGTTTCAGCCCCTCTGTTTCTCGCACTCTGTTTCAGCCCCTGCCTTTTGCGCCCTCTGTTTCAGCCTCTCTGTTTCTCGCCCTCTGTTTCTCGCATTCTGATTCAGTGCCTCTGTTTCTCGACCTCTGTTTCAGGTCCACTGTTTCTCGCCCTCTGTTTCAGCCCCTCTGTTTCAGCCCCTCTGTTTCTCGCCCTCTGTTTCAGCCCCTCTGTTTCTCGGCCTCTGTTTCTCACCCTCTCTTTCTCACCCTCTGTTTCTGGCCCTCTGTTTCTTGGCCTCTGTTTCAGCCCCCTGTTTCAGCCCCTCTGTTTCAGCCCCTCTGTTTCTCGCCCTCTCTTTCAGCCCCTCTGTTTGAGCCCCTCTATTTCACGCCCTCTGTTTCAGCCCCTCTGTTTCTCGACCTCTGTTTCAGCCCCTCTGTTTCACCCCCTCTGTTTCTCGCCCTCTGTTTCAGCCCCTCTGTTTCAGCCCCTCTGTTTCTGGCCCTCTGTTTCTCACCCTCTGTTTCTCGACCTCTGTTTCAGTTCCGCTGTTTCTCGCCATCTGTTTCAGCCCCTCTGTTTCACCCCCTCTGTTTCTCGCCCTCTGTTTCAGCCCCTCTAATTCAGCCCCTCTGTTTCTGGCCCTCTGTTTCTCACCCTCTGTTTCTCGACCTCTGTTTCAGTTCCGCTGTTTCTCGCCATCTGTTTCAGCCCCTCTGTTTCAGCCCCTCTGTTTCTCGCCCTCTGTTTCAGCCCCTCTGTTTCTCGCCCTCTGTTTCAGCCCCTCTGCTTCAGCCCCTCTGTTTCTCGCCCTCTGTTTCTCGCCCTCTGTTTCAGCGCCTCTGTTTCTCGCCCTCTGTTACAGCACCTCTGTTTTAGCCCCTCTGTTTCTCGCCCTCTGTTTCAGCCGGTCCGTTTCTCGCTCTCTGTTTCTCGCTCTCTGTTTCAGCCCCTCTGTTTCTCGCACTCTTTTTCTGCCCTTCTGTTTCAGACACTCTGTTTCTCGCCCTCTGTTTCAGACCCTCTGTTTCTCACCCTCTGTTTCAGACCCTCTGTTTCAGACCCTCTGTTTCAGCCCCTCTGTATCTCGCCCTCTGTTTCAGCCCCTCTGTTTCTTATCCTCTGTTTCTCGCCCTCTGTTTCAGTCCCACTGTTTCTCGCCCTCTGTTTCAGCCCCTCTGTTTCAGCCCCTCTGTTTCTCGCACTCTGATTCAACCCCTCTGTTTCTCGCCCTCTGTTTCAGCCCTTCTGTTTCAGCCCCTCTGTTTCAGCCCCTCTGTTCCTCGCCTTCTGTTTCAGCCCCTCTGTTTCTCTTCCTCTTTTTCAGCCCCTATGTTTCAGCCCCTCTGTTTCTCGCCCTCTGTTTCTCGCCCACTCATTCAGCCCCTCTGTTTCTCGCCCTCTGATTCAGCCCCTCTGTTTCAGCCCCTCTGTTTCTCGCCCTCTGTTTCAGCCCCTCTGTTTCAGCCTCTCTGTTTCTCGCCCTCTGTTTCTCGCCTTCTGATTCAGTGCCTCTGTTTCTCGCCCTCTGTTTCAGCCCCTCTGTTTCAGCCTCTCTGTGTCTCGCACACTGTTTCTCGCCCTCTGTATCAGCCCCTCTGTTTCAGCTCCTCTGTTTCTCGCCCTCTGTTTCTCGCCCTCTGTTTCAGCCCCTCTGTTTCAGCACCTCTGTATCTCGCCCTCTGTTTCAGCCCCTCTGTTTCTCGCCCTCTGATTCAGCCCCTCTGTTTCTCGCCCTCTGTTTCAGCCCCTCTGTTTCAGCCCCTCTGTATCTCGCCCTCTGTTTCAGCGCCTCCGTTTCTCGCCCTCTGTTTCAGCCCCTCTGCTTCAGCCCCTCTGTTTCTGGCCCTCTATTTCTCGCCCTCTGTTTCAGCGCCTCTGTTTCTCGCCCTCTGTTACAGCCCCTCTGTTTTAGCCCCTCTGTTTCTCGCCCTCTGCTTCAGCCGGTCCGTTTCTTGCCCTCTGTTTCTCGCTCTCTGTTTCAGACCCTCTGTTTCTCGCACTCTTTTTCTGCCCTTCTGTTTCAGACCCTCTGTTTCTCGCCCTCTGTTTCAGACCCTCTGTTTCTCACCCTCTGTTTCAGACCCTCTGTTTCAGACCCTCTGTTTCAGCCCCTCTGTATCTCGCCCTCTGTTTCAGCCCTTCTGTTTCAGCCCCTCTGTTTCTCGCCCTCTGTTTCTCACACTCTGATTCAGCCCCTCTGTTTCTCGCCCTCTGTTTCAGCCCTTCTGTTTCAGCCCCTCTGTTTCAGCACCTCTGTTCCTCGCCTTCTGTTTCAGCTCCTCTGTTTCAGCCCTTCTGTTTCAGCCCCTCTGTTTCAGCCCCTCTGTTTCTCGCCCTCTGTTTCTCGCCCTCTGTTTCTCGCCCTCTGTTTCAGCCCCTCTGTTTCTCGCACTCTGTTTCAGCCCCTGCCTTACGCGCCCTCTGTTTCAGCCCCTCTGTTTCTCCCCCTGTGTTTCAGCCACTCTTTTTCAGCCCCTCTGTTTCTCGCCCTCTGTTTCAGCCCCTCTGTATCAGCCCCTCTGTTTCTCTTCCTCTTTTTCAGCCCCTATGTTTCAGCCCCTCTGTTTCTCGCCCTCTGTTTCTCGCCCACTCATTCAGCCCTTCAGTTTCTCGCCCTCTGTTTCAGCCCCTCTGTTTCAGCCCCTCTGTTTCTCGCCCTCTGTTTCAGCCCCTGTGTTTCAGCCTCTCTGTTTCTCGCCCTCTGTTTCTCGCCTTCTGATTCAGTGCCTCTGTTTCTCGACCTCTGTTTCAGGCCCACTGTTTCTCGCCCTCTGTTTCAGCCCCTCTGTTTCAGCCCCTCTGTTTCTCGGCCTCTGTTTCAGCCCCTCTGTTTCTCGCCCTCTGTTTCAGCCCCTCTGCTTCAGCCCCTCTGTTTCTCGCCCTCTGTTTCTCGCCCTCTATTTCAGCCCGTCTGTTTCTGGCCCTCTGTTTCTCACCCTCTGTTTCTCGACCTCTGTTTCAGTTCCGCTGTTTCTCGCCATCTGTTTCAGCCCCTCTGTTTCAGCCCCTCTGTTTCTCGCCCTCTGTTTCAGCCCCTCTGTTTCTCGCCCTCTGTTTCAGCCCCTCTGCTTCAGCCCCTCTGTTTCTCGCCCTCTGTTTCTCGCCCTCTGTTTCAGCGCCTCTGTTTCTCGCCCTCTGTTACAGCCCCTCTGTTTTAGCCCCTCTGTTTCTCGCCCTCTGTTTCAGCCGGTCCGTTTCTCGCCCTCTGTTTCTCGCTCTCTGTTTCAGCCCCTCTGTTTCTCGCACTCTTTTTCTGCCCTTCTGTTTCAGACCCTCTGTTTCTCGCCCTCTGTTTCAGACCCTCTGTTTCTCACCCTCTGTTTCAGACCCTCTGTTTCAGACCCTCTGTTTCAGCCCCTCTGTATCTCGCCCTCTGTTTCAGCCACTTTGTTTCTTATCCTCTGTTTCTCGCCCTCTGTTTCAGTCCCACTGTTTCTCGCCCTCTGTTTCAGCCCCTCTGTTTCAGCCCCTCTGTTTCTCGCACTCTGATTCAGCCCCTCTGTTTCTCGCCCTCTGTTTCAGCCCTTCCGTTTCAGCCCCTCTGTTCCTCGCCTTTTGTTTCAGCCCCTCTGTTTCAGCCCCTCTGTTACTCGCCCTCTGATTCAGCCCCTCTGTTTCTCGCCCGCTGTTTCTCGCCCTCTGTTTCAACCCCTCCGTTTCTCGCCCTCTGTTTCAGCCCCTCTGTTTCTCGCCCTCTGTTTCTCGCCCTCTGTTTCAGCCCCTCTGTTTCTCGCACTCTGTTTCAGCCCCTCCTTTTTGCGCCCTCTGTTTCAGCCCCTCTGCTTCTCCCCCTGTGTTTCAGCCACTCTGTTTCAGCTCCTCTGTTTCTCTTCCTCTTTTTCAGCCCCTATGTTTCAGCCCCTCTGTTTCTCGCCCTCTGTTTCTCGCCCACTCATTCAGCCCCTCTGTTTCTCGCCCTCTGTTTCAGCCCCTCTGTTTCAGCCCCTCTGTTTCTCGCCCTCTGTTTCAGCCCCTCTGTTTCAGCCTCTCTGTTTCTCGCCCTCTGTTTCTCGCCTTCTGATTCAGTGCCTCTGTTTCTCGCCCTCTGTTTCAGCCCCTCTGTTTCAGCCTCTCTGTGTCTCGCACACTGTTTCTCGCCCTCTGTTTCAGCCCCTCTGTTTCAGCTCCTCTGTTTCTCGCCCTCTGTTTCTCGCCCTCTGTTTCAGCCCCTCTGTTTCAGCACCTCTGTATCTCGCCCTCTGTTTCAGCCCCTCTGTTTCTCGCCCACTGATTCAGCCCCTCTGTTTCTCGCCCTCTGTTTCAGCCCCTCTGTTTCAGCCCCTCTGTATCTCGCCCTCTGTTTCAGCCCCTCTGTTGCTCGCCCTCTGTTTCAGCCCCTCTGCTTCAGCCCCTCTGTTTCTGGCCCTCAGTTTCTCGCCCTCTGTTTCATAGAACATAGAACATAGAACAGTACAGCACAGAACAGGCCCTTCAGCCCACAATGTTGTGCCGACCATTGATCCTCATGGATGCACCCTCAAATTTCTGTGACCATATGCATGTCCAGCAGTCTCTTAAATGACCCCAATGACCTTGCTTCCACAACTGCTGCTGGCAACGCATTCCATGCTCTCACAACTCTCTGCGTAAAGAACCTGCCTCTGACATCCCCTCTATACTTTCCACCAACCAGCTTAAAACTATGACCCCTCGTGCTAGCCATTTCTGCCCTGGGAAATAGTCTCTGGCTATCGACTCTATCTATGCCTCTCATTATCTTGTATACCTCAATTAGGTCCCCTCTCCTCCTCCTTTTCTCCAATGAAAAGAGACCGAGCTCAGTCAACCTCTCTTCATAAGATAAGCCCTCCAGTCCAGGCAGCATCCTGGTAAACCTCCTCTGAACCCTCTCCAAAGCATCCACATCTTTCCTATAATAGGGCGCCCAGAACTGGACGCAGTATTCCAAGTGCGGTCTAACCAAAGTTTTATAGAGCTGCAACAAGATCTCACGACTCTTAAACTCAATCCCCCTGTTAATGAAAGCCAAAACACCATATGCTTTCTTAACAACCCTGTCCACTTGGGTGGCCATTTTAAGGGATCTATGTATCTGCACACCAAGATCCCTCTGTTCCTCCACGCTGCCAAGAATCCTATCCTTAATCCTGTACTCAGCTTTCAAATTCGACCTTCCAAAATGCATCACCTCGCATTTATCCAGGTTGAACTCCATCTGCCACCTCTCAGCCCATCTCTGCATCCTGTCAATGTCCCGCTGCAGCCTACAACAGCCCTCTACACTGTCAACGACACCTCCGACCTTTGTGTCGTCTGCAAACTTGCTGACCCATCCTTCAATTCCCTCGTCCAAGTCATTAATAAAAATTACAAACTGTAGAGGCCCAAGGACAGAGCCCTGTGGAACCCCACTCACCACTGACTTCCAGGCAGAATATTTTCCTTCTACTACCACTCGCTGTCTTCTGTTGGCCAGCCAATTCTGTATCCAAGCAGCTAAGTTCCCCTGTATCCCATTCCTCCTGACCTTCTGAATGAGCCTTCCATGGGGAACCTTATCAAATGCCTTACTGAAGTCCATATACACCACATCCACAGCTTGACCCTCATCAACCTTACTAGTCACATCCTCAAAAAACTCGATAAGGTTTGTAAGGCATGACCTACCCCTCACAAAGCCGTGTTGACTGTATTTGATCAAGCCATGCTCTTCCAGATGGTCATAAATCTTATCCCTCAGAATCCTTTCTAACACCTTGCAGACGACAGACGTGAGACTTACCGGTCTATAATTGCCGGGGATTTCCCTATTTCCTTTCTTGAAGAGAGGAATTACATTTGCCTCTCTCCAGTCCTCAGGTACGACTCCAGTGGAGAGCGAGGATGCAAAGATCTTCGCAAGTGGCGAAGCAATTGCATTTCTCGCTTCCCAAAGCAGCCGAGGACAAATCTGATCCGGGCCTGGCGACTTGTCAATCTTAATGTTTGACAAAATTTTCAGTACATCAGCTTCCTCTATCTCTATCCATTCCAGCATGCACACCTGCTCTTCAAAGGTTTCATTCACTACACAGGTCGTTTCTTTCGTAAAGACAGAAGCAAAAAAACTCATTTAGGGCTTCCCCTACCTCCTCAGGCTCCACACACAAGTTCCCTATGCTATCCCTGATCGGCCCTACTCTTTCTTTGACCATTCTCTTATTCCTCACGTAAGTGTAAAATGCCTTTGTGTTTTCCCGGATTCCTTCTGCCAAGCCTTTCTCGTGCCCCCTCCTGGCTCTCCTCAGACCATTTTTGAGCTCCTTCCTTGCCTGCATGTAATCCTCTCTAGCTGAACTTGACCCTAGCTTCCTCCACCTTATGTAAGCTACCTTCTTCCTTTTCACTAGAAGCTCCACCGCTCTCGTCATCCAAGGTTCCTTTATCTTACCCCGTCTTGCCTGTCTCAGAGGGACATATTTACTCATCACTCCCAACAACTGTTCCTTAAACAATCTCCACATGTCTATACTTCCCTTACCATGGAACAACTGCTCCCAGTCCATGCTTCCTAACTCGTGTCTAATCGCATCATAGTTTCCTCTTCCCCAATTAAATATCCTCCCATTCTGCCTAATCCTCTCCTTCTCCATAGCTATGTAGAATGAGAGAGTGTTATGGTCACTATCACCAAAATGCTCTCCCACCACAAGATCTGATACCTGCCCCGGCTCGTTTCCGAGCACCAAGTCTAGAATGGCCTCTCCCCTCGTCGGCCTGTCAACGTACTGCGTTAGGAAACCCTCCTGAACACACCTTACAAAAACAGCTCCATTCAAATCTTCTGCTCGAAGGAGGTTCCAATCAATATTAGGAAAGTTAAAGTCACCCATTACAACAACCCTACTGCGTCCACACTTTTCCAAAATCTGTCGACCTATGCTTTCTACAATCTCCCTGCTGCTATTGGGGGGCCTGTAGTAAACCCCTAACGAGGTGACTACTCCCTTGCTGCTCCTAATTTCCACCCATACTGACTCAGTAGGCAGATCTTCCTCGACAATGGAAGCTTCTGCAGCTGTGATACCCTCTCTGATTAGTAGTGCTACACCCCCTCCTCTTTTTCCCCCCTCCCTATTCTTTTTAAATGTTCTAAACCCTGGAATATCCAGCAACCATTCCAGCCCATGAGAAACCCATGTCTCTGTTATGGCCACAACATCATAGCACCAGGTACTGATCCATGCTCTAAGTTCATCACTTTTATTCCTGATACTCCTTGCATTAAAGCAAACACACTTTAACCGATCCCTTGGTTCCTTCCCAGGAAAATCCTTCCCACTAGCTGGTCTACCTCTTGCTACTGCCTCACCTGCATCAACGCTCACCTCTGGTATACAGCTCAGGTTCCCACCCCCCTGCCATACTAGTTTAAACCCTCTCGAACTACTCGAGCAAACCTTCCACCCAGGACATTGGTCCCCTTCCAGTTCAGATGCAACCCGTCCTTCTTGTACAGGTCCCACCTTCCCCAGAAGGCATCCCAATTATCAACATATCTGAAACCCTCCCTCCTACACCAGCTGCGTAGCCACGTGTTCAGCTGCGCCCGCTCCCTGTTCCTCACCTCGCTATCTCGTGGCACCGGTAGTAAACCAGAGAACACTACTCTGTTCGTCCTGCTCTGCAGCTTCCATCCTAACTCCCTGAAATCACTTTTTATATCCTCAAACCTATTTCTGGCTATATCATTTGTGCCAATATGTAACACGATTTCTGGCTGTTCACCCTCCCCTTTCAGAACTTTATACACCCGATCGGAGACGTCCCGGACCCTGGCACCAGGGAGGCAACATACCTTCCGGGAATCCCGATCTTGCCCACAAAATCTCCTGTCGATTCCCCTAACTATCGAGTCCCCTACCACGAGTACTTTTCTATTCTGCCCCCTTCAGCGCCTCTGTTTCTCGCCCTCTGTTACAGCCCCTCTGTTTTAGCCCCTCTGTTTCTCGCCCTCTGTTTCAGCCGGTCCGTTTCTCGCCCTCTGTTTCTCGCTCTCTGTTTCAGACCCTCTGTTTCTCGCACTCTTTTTCTGCCCTTCTGTTTCAGACCCTCTGTTTCTCGCCCTCTGTTTCAGACCCTCTGTTTCTCACCCTCTGTTTCAGACCCTCTGTTTCAGACCCTCTGTTTCAGCCCCTCTGTACCTCGCCCTCTGTTTCAGCCCTTTTGTTTCAGCCCCTCTGTTTCTCGCCCTCTGTTTCTCGCACTCTGATTCAGCCCCTCTGTTTCTCGCCCTCTGTTTCAGCCCTTCTGTTTCAGCCCCTCTGTTTCAGCACCTCTGTTCCTCGCCTTCTGTTTCAGCTCCTCTGTATCAGCCCTTCTGTTTCAGCCCCTCTGTTTCAGCCCCTCTGTTTCTCGCCCTCTGTTTCTCGTCCTCTGTTTCTCGCCCTCTGTTTCAGCCCCTCTGTTTCTCGCACTCTGTTTCAGCCCCTGCCTTTCGCGCCCTCTGTTTCAGCCCCTCTGTTTCTCCCCCTGTGTTTCAGCCACTCTGTTTCAGCCCCTCTGTTTCTCGCCCTCTGTTTCAGCCCCTCTGTATCAGCCCCTCTGTTTCTCTTCCTCTTTTTCAGCCCCTATGTTTCAGCCCCTCTGTTTCTCGCCCTCTGTTTCTCACCCACATATTCAGACCTTCAGTTTCTCACCTTTGTTTCAGCCCCTCTGTTTCAGCCCCTCTGTTTCTCGCGCTCTGTTTCAGCCCCTGTGTTTCAGCCTCTCTGTTTCTCGCCCTCTGTTTCTCGCCTTCTGATTCAGTGCCTCTGTTTCTCGACCTCTGTTTCAGGTCCACTGTTTCTCGCCCTCTGTTTCAGCCCCTCTGTTTCAGCCCCTCTGTTTCTCGCCCTCTGTTTCAGCCCCTCTGTTTCTCGCCCTCTGTTACAGCCCCTCTGTTTTAGCCCCTCTGTTTCTCGCCCTCTGTTTCAGCCGGTCCGTTTCTCGCCCTCTGTTTCTCGCTCTCTGTTTCAGCCCCTCTGTTTCTCGCACTCTTTTTCTGCCCTTCTGTTTCAGACCCTCTGTTTCTCGCCCTCTGTTTCAGACCCTCTGTTTCTCACCCTCTGTTTCAGACCCTCTGTTTCAGACCCTCTGTTTCAGCCCCTCTGTATCTCGCCCTCTGTTTCAGCCCCTCTGTTTCTTATCCTCTGTTTCTCGCCCTCTGTTTCAGTCCCACTGTTTCTCGCCCTCTGTTTCAGCCCCTCTGTTTCAGCCCCTCTGTTTCTCGCACTCTGATTCAGCCCCTCTGTTTCTCGCCCTCTGTTTCAGCCATTCTGTTTCAGCCCCTCTGTTTCAGCCCCTCTGTTCCTCGCCTTCTGTTTCAGCCCCTCTGTTTCAGCCCCTCTGTTACTCGCCTTCTGATTCAGCCCCTCTGTTTCTCGCCCGCTGTTTCTCGCCCTCTGTTTCAACCCCTCCGTTTCACGCCCTCTGTTTCAGCCCCTCTGTTTCTCGCCCTCTGTTTCTCGCCCTCTGTTTCAGCCCCTCTGTTTCTCGCACTCTGTTTCAGCCCCTGCCTTTTGCGCCCTCTGTTTCAGCCCCTCTGCTTCTCCCCCTGTGTTTCAGCCACTCTGTTTCAGCCACTCTGTTTCTCTTCCTCTTTTTCAGCCCCTATGTTTCAGCCCCTCTGTATCTCGCCCTCTGTTTCTCGCCCACTCATTCAGCCCCTCTGTTTCTCGCCCTCTGTTTCAGCCCCTCTGTTTCAGCCCCTCTGTTTCTCGCCCACTGTTTCAGCCCCTCTGTTTCCGCCTCTCTGTTTCTCGCCCTCTGTTTCTCGCCTTCTGATTCAGTGCCTCTGTTTCTCGCCCTCTGTTTCAGCCCCTCTGTTTCAGCCTCTCTGTGTCTCGCACACTGTTTCTCGCCCTCTGTTTCAGCCCCTCTGTTTCAGCTCCTCTGTTTCTCGCCCTCTGTTTCTCGCCCTCTGTTTCAGCCCCTCTGTTTCAGCACCTCTATATCTCGCCCTCTGTTTCAGCCCCTCTGTTTCTCGCACTCTTTTTCTGCCCTTCTGTTTCAGACCCTCTGTTTCTCGCCCTCTGTTTCAGACCCTCTGTTTCTCACCCTCTGTTTCAGACCCTCTGTTTCAGACCCTCTGTTTCAGCCCCTCTGTATCTCGCCCTCTGTTTCAGCCCCTCTGTTTCTTATCCTCTGTTTCTCGCCCTCTGTTTCAGTCCCACTGTTTCTCGCCCTCTGTTTCAGCCCCTCTGTTTCAGCCCCTCTGTTTCTCGCACTCTGATTCAGCCCCTCTGTTTCTCGCCCTCTGTTTCAGCCCTTCTGTTTCAGCCCCTCTGTTTCAGCCCCTCTGTTCCTCGCCTTCTGTTTCAGCCCCTCTGTTTCAGCCCCTCTGTTACTCGCCCTCTGATTCAGCCCCTCTGTTTCTCGCCCGCTGTTTCTCGCCCTCTGTTTCAACCCCTCCGTTTCTCGCCCTCTGTTTCAGCCCCTCTGTTTCTCGCCCTCTGTTTCAGCCCCTCTGTTTCTCGCACTCTGTTTCAGCCCCTGCCTTTTGCGCCCTCTGTTTCAGCCCCTCTGTTTCTCCCCCTGTGTTTCAGCCATTCTGTTTCAGCCCCTCTGTTTCTCTTCCTCTTTTTCAGCCCCTATGTTTCAGCCCCTCTGTTTCTCGCCCTCAGTTTCTCGCCCACTCATTCAGCCCCTCTGTTTCTCGCCCTCTGTTTCAGCCCCTCTGTTTCAGCCCCTCTGTTTCTCGCCCTCTGTTTCAGCCCCTCTGTTTCAGCCTCTCTGTTTCTCGCCCTCTGTTTCTCGCCTTCTGATTCAGTGCCTCTGTTTCTCGCCCTCTGTTTCAGCCCCTCTGTTTCAGCCTCTCTGTGTCTCGTACACTGTTTCTCGCCCTCTGTTTCAGCCCCTCTGTTTCAGCTCCTCTGTTTCTCGCCCTCTGTTTCTCGCCCTCTGTTTCAGCCCCTCTGTTTCAGCACCTCTGTATCTCGCCCTCTGTTTCAGCCCCTCTGTTTCTCGCCCTCTGATTCAGCCCCTCTGTTTCTCGCCCTCTGTTTCAGCCCCTCTGTTTCAGCCCCTCTGTATCTCGCCCTCTGTTTCAGCGCCTCTGTTTCTCGCCCTCTGTTTCAGCCCCTCTGCTTCAGCCCCTCTGTTTCTGGCCCTCTGTTTCTCGCCCTCTGTTTCAGCGCCTCTGTTTCTCGCCCTCTGTTACAGCCCCTCTGTTTTAGCCCCTCTGTTTCTCGCCCTCTGTTTCAGCCGGTCCGTTTCTCGCCCTCTGTTTCTCGCTCTCTGTTTCAGACCCTCTGTTTCTCGCACTCTTTTTCTGCCCTTCTGTTTCAGACCCTCTGTTTCTCGCCCTCTCTTTCAGACCCTCTGTTTCTCACCCTCTGTTTCAGACCCTCTGTTTCAGACCCTCTGTTTCAGCCCCTCTGTATCTCGCCCTCTGTTTCAGCCCTTCTGTTTCAGCCCCTCTGTTTCTCGCCCTCTGTTTCTCACACTCTGATTCAGCCCCTCTGTTTCTCGCCTTCTGTTTCAGCCCTTCTGTTTCAGCCCCACTGTTTCAGCACCTCTTTTCCTCGCCTAAAGTTTCAGCTCCTCTGTTTCAGCCCTTCTGTTTCAGCCCCTCTGTTTCAGCCCCTCTGTTTTTCGCCCTCTGTTTCTCGCCCTCTGTTTCTCGCCCTCTGTTTCAGCCCCTCTGTTTCAGCGCCTCTGTTTCTCGCCCTCTGTTACAGCCCCTCTGTTTTAGCTCCTCTGTTTCTCGCCCTCTGTTTCAGCCGGTCCGTTTCTCGCCCTCTGTTTCTCGCTCTCTGTTTCAGCCCTTCTGTTTCAGACCCTCTGTTTCTTGCCCTCTGTTTCAGACCCTCTGTTTCTCACTCTCTGTTTCAGACCCTCTGTTTCAGACCCTCTGTTTCAGCCCCTCTGTATCTCGCCCTCTGTTTCAGCCCCTCTGTTTCATATCCTCTGTTTCTCGCCCTCTGTTTCAGTCCCACTGTTTCTCGCCCTCTGTTTCAGCCCCTCTGTTTCAGCCCCTCTGTTTCTCGCACTCTGATTCAGCCCCTCTGTTTCTCGCCCTCTGTTTCAGCCCTTCGGTTTCAGCCCCTCTGTTTCAGCACCTCTGTTCCTCGACTTCTGTTTCAGCCCCTCTGTTTCAGCCCCTCTGTTACTCGCCCTCTGATTCAGCCCCTCTGATTCTCGCCCGCTGTTTCTCGCCCTCTGTTTCAACTCCTCCGTTTCTCGCCCTCTGTTTCAGCCCCTCTGTTTCTCGCCCTCTGTTTCTCGCCCTCTGTTTCAGCCCCTCTGTTTCTCGCACTCTGTTTCAGCCCCTGCCTTTTGCGCCCTCTGTTTCAGCCCCTCTGCTTCTCCCCCTGTGTTTCAGCCACTCTGTTTCAGCTCCTCTGTTTCTCTTCCTCTTTTTCAGCCCCTATGTTTCAGCCCCTCTGTTTCTCGCCCTCTGTTTCTCGCCCACTCATTCAGCCCCTCTGTTTCTCGCCCTCTGTTTCAGCCCCTCTGTTTCAGCCCCTCTGTTTCTCGCCCTCTGTTTCAGCCCCTCTGTTTCAGCCTCTCTGTTTCTCGCCCTCTGTTTCTCGCCTTCTGATTCAGTGCCTCTGTTTCTCGCCCTCTGTTTCAGACCCTCTGTTTCAGCCTCTCTGTGTCTCGCACACTGTTTCTCGCCCTCTGTTTCAGCCCCTCTGTTTCAGCTCCTCTGTTTCTCGCCCTCTGTTTCTCGCCCTCTGTTTCAGCCCCGCTGTTTCAGCACCTCTGTATCTCGCCCTCTGTTTCAGCCCCTCTGTTTCTCGCCCTCTGATTCAGCCCCTCTGTTTCTCGCCCTCTGTTTCAGCCCCTCTGTTTCAGCACCTCTGTATCTCGCCATCTGTTTCAGCGCCTCTGTTTCTCGCCCTCTGTTTCAGCCCCTCTGCTTCAGCCCCTTTGTTTCTGGCCCTCTGTTTCTCGCCCTCTGTTTCAGCGCCTCTGTTTCTCGCCCTCTGTTACAGCCCCTCTGTTTTAGCCCCTCTGTTTCTCGCCCTCTGTTTCAGCCGGTCCGTTTCTCGCCCTCTGTTTCTCGCTCTCTGTTTCAGCCCCTCTGTTTCTCGCTCTCTTTTTCTGCCCTTCTGTTTCAGACCCTCTGTTTCTCGCCCTCTGTTTCAGACCCTCTGTTTCTCACCCTCTGTTTCAGACCCTCTGTTTCAGACCCTCTGTTTCAGCCCCTCTGTATCTCGCCCTCTGTTTCAGCCCCTCTGTTTCTTATCCTCTGTTTCTCGCCCTCTGTTTCAGTCCCACTGTTTCTCGCCCTCTGTTTCAGCCCCTCTGTTTCAGCCCCTCTGTTTCTCGCACTCTGATTCAGCCCCTCTGTTTCTCGCCCTCTGTTTCAGCCCTTCTGTTTCAGCCCCTCTGTTTCAGCCCCTCTGTTCCTCGCCTTTTGTTTCAGCCCCTCTGTTTCAGCCCCTCTGTTACTCGCCCTCTGATTCAGCCCCTCTGTTTCTCGCCCGCTGTTTCTCGCCCTCTGTTTCAACCCCTCCGTTTCTCGCCCTCTGTTTCAGCCCCTCTGTTTCTCGCCCTCTGTTTCTCGCCCTCTGTTTCAGCCCCTCTGTTTCTCGCACTCTGTTTCAGCCCCTGCCTTTTGCGCCCTCTGTTTCAGCCCCTCTGTTTCTCCCCCTGTGTTTCAACCACTCTGTTTCAGCCCCTCTGTTTCTCTTCCTCTTTTTCAGCCCCTATGTTTCAGCCCCTCTGTTTCTCGCCCTCTGTTTCTCGCCCACTCATTCAGCCCCTCTGTTTCTCGCCCTCTGTTTCAGCCCCTCTGTTTCAGCCCCTCTGTTTCTCGCCCTCTGTTTCAGCCCCTCTGTTTCAGCCTCTCTGTTTCTCGCCCTCTGTTTCTCGCCTTCTGATTCAGTGCCTCTGTTTCTCGCCCTCTGTTTCAGCCCCTCTGTTTCAGCCTCTCTGTGTCTCGCACACTGTTTCTCGCCCTCTGTTTCAGCCCCTCTGTTTCAGCTCCTCTGTTTCTCGCCCTCTGTTTCTCGCCCTCTGTTTCAGCCCCTCTGTTTCAGCACCTCTGTATCTCGCCCTCTGTTTCAGCCCCTCTGTTTCTCGCCCTCTGATTCAGCCCCTCTGTTTCTCGCCCTCTGTTTCAGCCCCTCTGTTTCAGCCCCTCTGTATCTCGCCCTCTGTTTCAGCGCCTCTGTTTCTCGCCCTCTGTTTCAGCCCCTCTGCTTCAGCCCCTCTGTTTCTGGCCCTCTGTTTCTCGCCCTCTGTTTCAGCGCCTCTGTTTCTCGCCCTCTGTTACAGCCCCTCTGTTTTAGCCCCTCTGTTTCTCGCCCTCTGTTTCAGCCGGTCCGTTTCTCGCCCTCTGTTTCTCGCTCTCTGTTTCAGACCCTCTGTTACTCGCACTCTTTTTCTGCCCTTCTGTTTCAGACCCTCTGTTTCTCGCCCTCTCTTTCAGACCCTCTGTTTCTCACCCTCTGTTTCAGACCCTCTGTTTCAGACCCTCTGTTTCAGCCCCTCTGTATCTCGCCCTCTGTTTCAGCCCTTCTGTTTCAGCCCCTCTGTTTCTCGCCCTCTGTTTCTCACACTCTGATTCAGCCCCTCTGTTTCTCGCCCTCTGTTTCAGCCCTTCTGTTTCAGCCCCACTGTATCAGCACCTCTGTTCCTCGCCTTCTGTTTCAGCTCCTCTGTTTCAGCCCTTCTGTTTCAGCCCCTCTGTTTCAGCCCCTCTGTTTCTCGCCCTCTGTTTCTCGCCCTCTGTTTCTCGCCCTCTGTTTCAGCCCCTCTGTTTCTCGCACTCTGTTTCAGCCCCTGCCTTTCGCGCCCTCTGTTTCAGCCCCTCTGTTTCTCCCCCTGTGTTTCAGCCACTCTGTTTCAGCCCCTCTGTTTCTCGCCCACTGTTTCAGCCCCTCTGTGTCAGCCCCTCTGTTTCTCTTCCTCTTTTTCAGCCCCTATGTTTCAGCCCCTCTGTTTCTCGCCCTCTGTTTCTCGCCCACTCATTCAGCCCTTCAGTTTCTCGCCCTCTGTTTCAGCCCCTCTGTTTCAGCCCCTCTGTTTCTCGCCCTCTGTTTCAGCCCCTGTGTTTCAGCCTCTCTGTTTCTCGCCCTCTGTTTCTCGCCTTCTGATTCAGTGCCTCTGTTTCTCGACCTCTGTTTCAGGTCCACTGTTTCTCGCCCTCTGTTTCAGCCCCTCTGTTTCAGCCCCTCTGTTTCTCGCCCTCTGTTTCCGCCCCTCTGTTTCTCGCCCTCTGTTTCTCACCCTCTCTTTCTCACCCTCTGTTTCAGACCCTCTTTTTCTTGCCCTCTGTTTCAGCCCCCTGTTTCAGCCCCTCTGTTTCAGCCCCTCTGTTTCTCGCCCTCTCTTTCAGCCCCTCTGTTTGAGCCCCTCTCTTTCACGCCCTCTGTTTCAGCCCCTCTGTTTCTCGCCCTCTGTTTCAGCCCCTCTGTTTCTGGCCCTCTGTTTCTCACCCTCTGTTTCTCGACCTCTGTTTCAGTTCTGCTGTTTCTCGCCATCTGTTTCAGCCCCTCTGTTTCAACCCCTCTGTTTCTCGCCCTCTGTTTCAGCCCCTCTGTTTCTCGCACTCTGTTTCAGCCCCTCTGCTTCAGCCCCTCTGTTTCTGGCCCTTTGTTTCTCGCCCTCTGTTTCAGCGCCTCTGTTTCTCGCCCTCTGTTACAGCCCCTCTGTTTTAGCCCCTCTGTTTCTCGCCCTCTGTTTCAGCCGGTCCGTTTCTCGCCCTCTGTTTCTCGCTCTCTGTTTCAGCCCCTCTGTTTCTCGCACTCTTTTTCTGCCCTTCTGTTTCAGACCCTCTGTTTCTCGCCCTCTGTTTCAGACCTTCTGTTTCTCACCCTCTGTTTCAGACCCTCTGTTTCAGACCCTCTGTTTCAGCCCCTCTGTATCTCGCCCTCTGTTTCAGCCCTTCAGTTTCAGCCCCTTTGTTTCTTATCCTCTGTTTCTCGCCGTCTGTTTCAGTCCCACTGTTTCTCGCCCTCTGATTCAGCCCCTCTGTTTCTCGCCCTCTGTTTCTCGCCCTCTGTTTCAGCCCCTCCGTTTCTCGCCCTCTGTTTCAGCCCCTCGGTTTCAGCCCCTCTGTTTCTGGCCCTCTGTTTCTCACCCTCTGTTTCTCGACCTCTGTTTCAGTTCCGCTGTTTCTCGCCATCTGTTTCAGCCCCTCTGTTTCAGCCCCTCTGTTTCTCGCCCTCTGTTTCAGCCCCTCTGTTTCTCGCCCTCTGTTTCAGCCCCTCTGCTTCAGCCCCTCTGTTTCTCGCCCTCTGTTTCTCGCCCTCTGTTTCAGCGCCTCTGTTTCTCGCCCTCTGTTACAGCACCTCTGTTTTAGCCCCTCTGTTTCTCGCCCTCTGTTTCAGCCGGTCCGTTTCTCGCTCTCTGTTTCTCGCTCTCTGTTTCAGCCCCTCTGTTTCTCGCACTCTTTTTCTGCCCTTCTGTTTCAGACACTCTGTTTCTCGCCCTCTGTTTCAGACCCTCTGTTTCTCACCCTCTGTTTCAGACCCTCTGTTTCAGACCCTCTGTTTCAGCCCCTCTGTATCTCGCCCTCTGTTTCAGCCCCTCTGTTTCTTATCCTCTGTTTCTCGCCCTCTGTTTCAGTCCCACTGTTTCTCGCCCTCTGTTTCAGCCCCTCTGTTTCAGCCCCTCTGTTTCTCGCACTCTGATTCAACCCCTCTGTTTCTCGCCCTCTGTTTCAGCCCTTCTGTTTCAGCCCCTCTGTTTCAGCCCCTCTGTTCCTCGCCTTCTGTTTCAGCCCCTCTGTTTCTCTTCCTCTTTTTCAGCCCCTATGTTTCAGCCCCTCTGTTTCTCGCCCTCTGTTTCTCGCCCACTCATTCAGCCCCTCTGTTTCTCGCCCTCTGATTCAGCCCCTCTGTTTCAGCCCCTCTGTTTCTCGCCCTCTGTTTCAGCCACTCTGTTTCTCTTCCTCTTTTTCAGCCCCTATGTTTCAGCCCCTCTGTTTCTCGCCCTCTGTTTCTCGCCCACTCATTCAGCCCCTCTGTTTCTCGCCCTCTGATTCAGCCCCTCTGTTTCAGCCCCTCTGTTTCTCGCCCTCTGTTTCAGCCCCTCTGTTTCAGCCTCTCTGTTTCTCGCCCTCTGTTTCTCGCCTTCTGATGCAGTGCCTCTGTTTCTCGCCCTCTGTTTCAGCCCCTCTGTTTCAGCCTCTCTGTGTCTCGCACACTGTTTCTCGCCCTCTGTATCAGCCCCTCTGTTTCAGCTCCTCTGTTTCTCGCCCTCTGTTTCTCGCCCTCTGTTTCAGCCCCTCTGTTTCAGCACCTCTGTATCTCGCCCTCTGTTTCAGCCCCTCTGTTTCTCGCCCTCTGATTCAGCCCCTCTGTTTCTCGCCCTCTGTTTCAGCCCCTCTGTTTCAGCCCCTCTGTATCTCGCCCTCTGTTTCAGCGCCTCCGTTTCTCGCCCTCTGTTTCAGCCCCTCTGCTTCAGCCCCTCTGTTTCTGGCCCTCTATTTCTCGCCCTCTGTTTCAGCGCCTCTGTTTCTCGCCCTCTGTTACAGCCCCTCTGTTTTAGCCCCTCTGTTTCTCGCCCTCTGCTTCAGCCGGTCCGTTTCTTGCCCTCTGTTTCTCGCTCTCTGTTTCAGACCCTCTGTTTCTCGCACTCTTTTTCTGCCCTTCTGTTTCAGACCCTCTGTTTCTCGCCCTCTGTTTCAGACCCTCTGTTTCTCACCCTCTGTTTCAGACCCTCTGTTTCAGACCCTCTGTTTCAGCCCCTCTGTATCTCGCCCTCTGTTTCAGCCCTTCTGTTTCAGCCCCTCTGTTTCTCGCCCTCTGTTTCTCACACTCTGATTCAGCCCCTCTGTTTCTCGCCCTCTGTTTCAGCCCTTCTGTTTCAGCCCCTCTGTTTCAGCACCTCTGTTCCTCGCCTTCTGTTTCAGCTCCTCTGTTTCAGCCCTTCTGTTTCAGCCCCTCTGTTTCAGCCCCTCTGTTTCTCGCCCTCTGTTTCTCGCCCTCTGTTTCTCGCCCTCTGTTTCAGCCCCTCTGTTTCTCGCACTCTGTTTCAGCCCCTGCCTTTCGCGCCCTCTGTTTCAGCCCCTCTGTTTCTCCCCCTGTGTTTCAGCCACTCTGTTTCAGCCCCTCTGTTTCTCGCCCTCTGTTTCAGCCTCTCTGTATCAGCCCCTCTGTTTCTCTTCCTCTTTTTCAGCCCCTATGTTTCAGCCCCTCTGTTTCTCGCCCTCTGTTTCTCGCCCACTCATTCAGCCCTTCAGTTTCTCGCCCTCTGTTTCAGCCCCTCTGTTTCAGCCCCTCTGTTTCTCGCCCTCTGTTTCAGCCACTGTGTTTCAGCCTCTCTGTTTCTCGCCCTCTGTTTCTCGCCTTCTGATTCAGTGCCTCTGTTTCTCGACCTCTGTTTCAGGCCCACTGTTTCTCGCCCTCTGTTTCAGCCCCTCTGTTTCAGCCCCTCTGTTTCTCGGCCTCTGTTTCAGCCCCTCTGTTTCTCGCCCTCTGTTTCAGCCCCTCTGCTTCAGCCCCTCTGTTTCTCGCCCTCTGTTTCTCGCCCTCTATTTCAGCCCGTCTGTTTCTGGCCCTCTGTTTCTCACCCTCTGTTTCTCGACCTCTGTTTCAGTTCCGCTGTTTCTCGCCATCTGTTTCAGCCCCTCTGTTTCAGCCCCTCTGTTTCTCGCCCTCTGTTTCAGCCCCTCTGTTTCTCGCCCTCTGTTTCAGCCCCTCTGCTTCAGCCCCTCTGTTTCTCGCCCTCTGTTTCAGCGCCTCTGTTTCTCGCCCTCTGTTACAGCCCCTCTGTTTTAGCCCCTCTGTTTCTCGCCCTCTGTTTCAGCCGGTCCGTTTCTCGCCCTCTGTTTCTCGCTCTCTGTTTCAGCCCCTCTGTTTCTCGCACTCTTTTTCTGCCCTTCTGTTTCAGACCCTCTGTTTCTCGCCCTCTGTTTCAGACCCTCTGTTTCTCACCCTCTGTTTCAGACCCTCTGTTTCAGACCCTCTGTTTCAGCCCCTCTGTATCTCGCCCTCTGTTTCAGCCACTTTGTTTCTTATCCTCTGTTTCTCGCCCTCTGTTTCAGTCCCACTGTTTCTCGCCCTCTGTTTCAGCCCCTCTGTTTCAGCCCCTCTGTTTCTCGCACTCTGATTCAGCCCCTCTGTTTCTCGCCCTCTGTTTCAGCCCTTCCGTTTCAGCCCCTCTGTTCCTCGCCTTTTGTTTCAGCCCCTCTGTTTCAGCCCCTCTGTTACTCGCCCTCTGATTCAGCCCCTCTGTTTCTCGCCCGCTGTTTCTCGCCCTCTGTTTCAACCCCTCCGTTTCTCGCCCTCTGTTTCAGCCCCTCTGTTTCTCGCCCTCTGTTTCTCGCCCTCTGTTTCAGCCCCTCTGTTTCTCGCACTCTGTTTCAGCCCCTCCTTTTTGCGCCCTCTGTTTCAGCCCCTCTGCTTCTCCCCCTGTGTTTCAGCCACTCTGTTTCAGCTCCTCTGTTTCTCTTCCTCTTTTTCAGCCCCTATGTTTCAGCCCCTCTGTTTCTCGCCCTCTGTTTCTCGCCCACTCATTCAGCCCCTCTGTTTCTCGCCCTCTGTTTCAGCCCCTCTGTTTCAGCCCCTCTGTTTCTCGCCCTCTGTTTCAGCCCCTCTGTTTCAGCCTCTCTGTTTCTCGCCCTCTGTTTCTCGCCTTCTGATTCAGTGCCTCTGTTTCTCGCCCTCTGTTTCAGCCCCTCTGTTTCAGCCTCTCTGTGTCTCGCACACTGTTTCTCGCCCTCTGTTTCAGCCCCTCTGTTTCAGCTCCTCTGTTTCTCGCCCTCTGTTTCTCGCCCTCTGTTTCAGCCCCTCTGTTTCAGCACCTCTGTATCTCGCCCTCTGTTTCAGCCCCTCTGTTTCTCGCCCACTGATTCAGCCCCTCTGTTTCTCGCCCTATGTTTCAGCCCCTCTGTTTCAGCCCCTCTGTATCTCGCCCTCTGTTTCAGCCCCTCTGTTGCTCGCCCTCTGTTTCTGCCCCTCTGCTTCAGCCCCTCTGTTTCTGGCCCTCAGTTTCTCGCCCTCTGTTTCAGCGCCTCTGTTTCTCGCCCTCTGTTACAGCCCCTCTGTTTTAGCCCCTCTGTTTCTCGCCCTCTGTTTCAGCCGGTCCGTTTCTCGCCCTCTGTTTCTCGCTCTCTGTTTCAGACCCTCTGTTTCTCGCACTCTTTTTCTGCCCTTCTGTTTCAGACCCTCTGTTTCTCGCCCTCTGTTTCAGACCCTCTGTTTCTCACCCTCTGTTTCAGACCCTCTGTTTCAGACCCTCTGTTTCAGCCCCTCTGTATCTCGCCCTCTGTTTCAGCCCTTTTGTTTCAGCCCCTCTGTTTCTCGCCCTCTGTTTCTCGCACTCTGATTCAGCCCCTCTGTTTCTCGCCCTCTGTTTCAGCCCTTCTGTTTCAGCCCCTCTGTTTCAGCACCTCTGTTCCTCGCCTTCTGTTTCAGCTCCTCTGTATCAGCCCTTCTGTTTCAGCCCCTCTGTTTCAGCCCCTCTGTTTCTCGCCCTCTGTTTCTCGTCCTCTGTTTCTCGCCCTCTGTTTCAGCCCCTCTGTTTCTCGCACTCTGTTTCAGCCCCTGCCTTTCGCGCCCTCTGTTTCAGCCCCTCTGTTTCTCCCCCTGTGTTTCAGCCACTCTGTTTCAGCCCCTCTGTTTCTCGCCCTCTGTTTCAGCCCCTCTGTATCAGCCCCTCTGTTTCTCTTCCTCTTTTTCAGCCCCTATGTTTCAGCCCCTCTGTTTCTCGCCCTCTGTTTCTCACCCACATATTCAGACCTTCAGTTTCTCACCTTTGTTTCAGCCCCTCTGTTTCAGCCCCTCTGTTTCTCGCGCTCAGTTTCAGCCCCTGTGTTTCAGCCTCTCTGTTTCTCGCCCTCTGTTTCTCGCCTTCTGATTCAGTGCCTCTGTTTCTCGACCTCTGTTTCAGGTCCACTGTTTCTCGCCCTCTGTTTCAGCCCCTCTGTTTCAGCCCCTCTGTTTCTCGCCCTCTGTTTCAGCCCCTCTGTTTCTCGCCCTCTGTTACAGCCCCTCTGTTTTAGCCCCTCTGTTTCTCGCCCTCTGTTTCAGCCGGTCCGTTTCTCGCCCTCTGTTTCTCGCTCTCTGTTTCAGCCCCTCTGTTTCTCGCACTCTTTTTCTGCCCTTCTGTTTCAGACCCTCTGTTTCTCGCCCTCTGTTTCAGACCCTCTGTTTCTCACCCTCTGTTTCAGACCCTCTGTTTCAGACCCTCTGTTTCAGCCCCTCTGTATCTCGCCCTCTGTTTCAGCCCCTCTGTTTCTTATCCTCTGTTTCTCGCCCTCTGTTTCAGTCCCACTGTTTCTCGCCCTCTGTTTCAGCCCCTCTGTTTCAGCCCCTCTGTTTCTCGCACTCTGATTCAGCCCCTCTGTTTCTCGCCCTCTGTTTCAGCCATTCTGTTTCAGCCCCTCTGTTTCAGCCCCTCTGTTCCTCGCCCTCTGTTTCAGCCTCTCTGTATCAGCCCCTCTGTTTCTCTTCCTCTTTTTCAGCCCCTATGTTTCAGCCCCTCTGTTTCTCGCCCTCTGTTTCTCGCCCACTCATTCAGCCCTTCAGTTTCTCGCCCTCTGTTTCAGCCCCTCTGTTTCAGCCCCTCTGTTTCTCGCCCTCTGTTTCAGCCCCTGTGTTTCAGCCTCTCTGTTTCTCGCCCTCTGTTTCTCGCCTTCTGATTCAGTGCCTCTGTTTCTCGACCTCTGTTTCAGGCCCACTGTTTCTCGCCCTCTGTTTCAGCCCCTCTGTTTCAGCCCCTCTGTTTCTCGGCCTCTGTTTCAGCCCCTCTGTTTCTCGCCCTCTGTTTCAGCCCCTCTGCTTCAGCCCCTCTGTTTCTCGCCCTCTGTTTCTCGCCCTCTATTTCAGCCCGTCTGTTTCTGGCCCTCTGTTTCTCACCCTCTGTTTCTCGACCTCTGTTTCAGTTCCGCTGTTTCTCGCCATCTGTTTCAGCCCCTCTGTTTCAGCCCCTCTGTTTCTCGCCCTCTGTTTCAGCCCCTCTGTTTCTCGCCCTCTGTTTCAGCCCCTCTGCTTCAGCCCCTCTGTTTCTCGCCCTCTGTTTCTCGCCCTCTGTTTCAGCGCCTCTGTTTCTCGCCCTCTGTTACAGCCCCTCTGTTTTAGCCCCTCTGTTTCTCGCCCTCTGTTTCAGCCGGTCCGTTTCTCGCCCTCTGTTTCTCGCTCTCTGTTTCAGCCCCTCTGTTTCTCGCACTCTTTTTCTGCCCTTCTGTTTCAGACCCTCTGTTTCTCGCCCTCTGTTTCAGACCCTCTGTTTCTCACCCTCTGTTTCAGACCCTCTGTTTCAGACCCTCTGTTTCAGCCCCTCTGTATCTCGCCCTCTGTTTCAGCCACTTTGTTTCTTATCCTCTGTTTCTCGCCCTCTGTTTCAGTCCCACTGTTTCTCGCCCTCTGTTTCAGCCCCTCTGTTTCAGCCCCTCTGTTTCTCGCACTCTGATTCAGCCCCTCTGTTTCTCGCCCTCTGTTTCAGCCCTTCCGTTTCAGCCCCTCTGTTCCTCGCCTTCTGTTTCAGCCCCTCTGTTTCAGCCCCTCTGTTACTCGCCCTCTGATTCAGCCCCTCTGTTTATCGCCCGCTGTTTCTCGCCCTCTGTTTCAACCCCTCCGTTTCTCGCCCTCTGTTTCAGCCCCTCTGTTTCTCGCCCTCTGTTTCTCGCCCTCTGTTTCAGCCCCTCTGTTTCTCGCACTCTGTTTCAGCCCCTCCTTTTTGCGCCCTCTGTTTCAGCCCCTCTGCTTCTCCCCCTGTGTTTCAGCCACTCTGTTTCAGCTCCTCTGTTTCTCTTCCTCTTTTTCAGCCCCTATGTTTCAGCCCCTCTGTTTCTCGCCCTCTGTTTCTCGCCCACTCATTCAGCCCCTCTGTTTCTCGCCCTCTGTTTCAGCCCCTCTGTTTCAGCCCCTCTGTTTCTCGCCCTCTGTTTCAGCCCCTCTGTTTCAGCTCCTCTGTTTCTCGCCCTCTGTTTCTCGCCCTCTGTTTCAGCCCCTCTGTTTCAGCACCTCTGTATCTCGCCCTCTGTTTCAGCCCCTCTGTTTCTCGCCCACTGATTCAGCCCCTCTGTTTCTCGCCCTCTGTTTCAGCCCCTCTGTTTCAGCCCCTCTGTATCTCGCCCTCTGTTTCAGCCCCTCTGTTGCTCGCCCTCTGTTTCAGCCCCTCTGCTTCAGCCCCTCTGTTTCTGGCCCTCAGTTTCTCGCCCTCTGTTTCAGCGCCTCTGTTTCTCGCCCTCTGTTACAGCCCCTCTGTTTTAGCCCCTCTGTTTCTCGCCCTCTGTTTCAGCCGGTCCGTTTCTCGCCCTCTGTTTCTCGCTCTCTGTTTCAGACCCTCTGTTTCTCGCACTCTTTTTCTGCCCTTCTGTTTCAGACCCTCTGTTTCTCGCCCTCTGTTTCAGACCCTCTGTTTCTCACCCTCTGTTTCAGACCCTCTGTTTCAGACCCTCTGTTTCAGCCCCTCTGTATCTCGCCCTCTGTTTCAGCCCTTTTGTTTCAGCCCCTCTGTTTCTCGCCCTCTGTTTCTCGCACTCTGATTCAGCCCCTCTGTTTCTCGCCCTCTGTTTCAGCCCTTCTGTTTCAGCCCCTCTGTTTCAGCACCTCTGTTCCTCGCCTTCTGTTTCAGCTCCTCTGTATCAGCCCTTCTGTTTCAGCCCCTCTGTTTCAGCCCCTCTGTTTCTCGCCCTCTGTTTCTCGTCCTCTGTTTCTCGCCCTCTGTTTCAGCCCCTCTGTTTCTCGCACTCTGTTTCAGCCCCTGCCTTTCGCGCCCTCTGTTTCAGCCCCTCTGTTTCTCCCCCTGTGTTTCAGCCACTCTGTTTCAGCCCCTCTGTTTCTCGCCCTCTGTTTCAGCCCCTCTGTTTCAGCCCCTCTGTTTCTCTTCCTCTTTTTCAGCCCCTATGTTTCAGCCCCTCTGTTTCTCGCCCTCTGTTTCTCACCCACATATTCAGACCTTCAGTTTCTCACCTTTGTTTCAGCCCCTCTGTTTCAGCCCCTCTGTTTCTCGCGCTCTGTTTCAGCCCCTGTGTTTCAGCCTCTCTGTTTCTCGCCCTCTGTTTCTCGCCTTCTGATTCAGTGCCTCTGTTTCTCGACCTCTGTTTCAGGTCCACTGTTTCTCGCCCTCTGTTTCAGCCCCTCTGTTTCAGCCCCTCTGTTTCTCGCCCTCTGTTTCAGCCCCTCTGTTTCTCGCCCTCTGTTACAGCCCCTCTGTTTTAGCCCCTCTGTTTCTCGCCCTCTGTTTCAGCCGGTCCGTTTCTCGCCCTCTGTTTCTCGCTCTCTGTTTCAGCCCCTCTGTTTCTCGCACTCTTTTTCTGCCCTTCTGTTTCAGACCCTCTGTTTCTCGCCCTCTGTTTCAGACCCTCTGTTTCTCACCCTCTGTTTCAGACCCTCTGTTTCAGACCCTCTGTTTCAGCCCCTCTGTATCTCGCCCTCTGTTTCAGCCCCTCTGTTTCTTATCCTCTGTTTCTCGCCCTCTGTTTCAGTCCCACTGTTTCTCGCCCTCTGTTTCAGCCCCTCTGTTTCAGCCCCTCTGTTTCTCGCCCTCTGTTTCAGCCCCTCTGTTTCTCGCCCTCTGTTTCAGCCCCTCTGCTTCAGCCCCTCTGTTTCTCGCCCTCTGTTTCTCGCCCTCTGTTTCAGCGCCTCTGTTTCTCGCCCTCTGTTACAGCCCCTCTGTTTTAGCCCCTCTGTTTCTCGCCCTCTGTTTCAGCCGGTCCGTTTCTCGCCCTCTGTTTCTCGCTCTCTGTTTCAGCCCCTCTGTTTCTCGCACTCTTTTTCTGCCCTTCTGTTTCAGACCCTCTGTTTCTCGCCCTCTGTTTCAGACCCTCTGTTTCTCACCCTCTGTTTCAGACCCTCTGTTTCAGACCCTCTGTTTCAGCCGCTCTGTATCTCGCCCTCTGTTTCAGCCACTTTGTTTCTTATCCTCTGTTTCTCGCCCTCTGTTTCAGTCCCACTGTTTCTCGCCCTCTGTTTCAGCCCCTCTGTTTCAGCCCCTCTGTTTCTCGCACTCTGATTCAGCCCCTCTGTTTCTCGCCCTCTGTTTCAGCCCTTCCGTTTCAGCCCCTCTGTTCCTCGCCTTCTGTTTCAGCCCCTCTGTTTCAGCCCCTCTGTTACTCGCCCTCTGATTCAGCCCCTCTGTTTCTCGCCCGCTGTTTCTCGCCCTCTGTTTCAACCCCTCCGTTTCTCGCCCTCTGTTTCAGCCCCTCTGTTTCTCGCCCTCTGTTTCTCGCCCTCTGTTTCAGCCCCTCTGTTTCTCGCACTCTGTTTCAGCCCCTCCTTTTTGCGCCCTCTGTTTCAGCCCCTCTGCTTCTCCCCCTGTGTTTCAGCCACTCTGTTTCAGCTCCTCTGTTTCTCTTCCTCTTTTTCAGCCCCTATGTTTCAGCCCCTCTGTTTCTCGCCCTCTGTTTCTCGCCCACTCATTCAGCCCCTCTGTTTCTCGCCCTCTGTTTCAGCCCCTCTGTTTCAGCCCCTCTGTTTCTCGCCCTCTGTTTCAGCCCCTCTGTTTCAGCTCCTCTGTTTCTCGCCCTCTGTTTCTCGCCCTCTGTTTCAGCCCCTCTGTTTCAGCACCTCTGTATCTCGCCCTCTGTTTCAGCCCCTCTGTTTCTCGCCCACTGATTCAGCCCCTCTGTTTCTCGCCCTCTGTTTCAGCCCCTCTGTTTCAGCCCCTCTGTATCTCGCCCTCTGTTTCAGCCCCTCTGTTGCTCGCCCTCTGTTTCAGCCCCTCTGCTTCAGCCCCTCTGTTTCTGGCCCTCAGTTTCTCGCCCTCTGTTTCAGCGCCTCTGTTTCTCGCCCTCTGTTACAGCCCCTCTGTTTTAGCCCCTCTGTTTCTCGCCCTCTGTTTCAGCCGGTCCGTTTCTCGCCCTCTGTTTCTCGCTCTCTGTTTCAGACCCTCTGTTTCTCGCACTCTTTTTCTGCCCTTCTGTTTCAGACCCTCTGTTTCTCGCCCTCTGTTTCAGACCCTCTGTTTCTCACCCTCTGTTTCAGACCCTCTGTTTCAGACCCTCTGTTTCAGCCCCTCTGTATCTCGCCCTCTGTTTCAGCCCTTTTGTTTCAGCCCCTCTGTTTCTCGCCCTCTGTTTCTCGCACTCTGATTCAGCCCCTCTGTTTCTCGCCCTCTGTTTCAGCCCTTCTGTTTCAGCCCCTCTGTTTCAGCACCTCTGTTCCTCGCCTTCTGTTTCAGCTCCTCTGTATCAGCCCTTCTGTTTCAGCCCCTCTGTTTCAGCCCCTCTGTTTCTCGCCCTCTGTTTCTCGTCCTCTGTTTCTCGCCCTCTGTTTCAGCCCCTCTGTTTCTCGCACTCTGTTTCAGCCCCTGCCTTTCGCGCCCTCTGTTTCAGCCCCTCTGTTTCTCCCCCTGTGTTTCAGCCACTCTGTTTCAGCCCCTCTGTTTCTCGCCCTCTGTTTCAGCCCCTCTGTATCAGCCCCTCTGTTTCTCTTCCTCTTTTTCAGCCCCTATGTTTCAGCCCCTCTGTTTCTCGCCCTCTGTTTCTCACCCACATATTCAGACCTTCAGTTTCTCACCTTTGTTTCAGCCCCTCTGTTTCAGCCCCTCTGTTTCTCGCGCTCTGTTTCAGCCCCTGTGTTTCAGCCTCTCTGTTTCTCGCCCTCTGTTTCTCGCCTTCTGATTCAGTGCCTCTGTTTCTCGACCTCTGTTTCAGGTCCACTGTTTCTCGCCCTCTGTTTCAGCCCCTCTGTTTCAGCCCCTCTGTTTCTCGCCCTCTGTTTCAGCCCCTCTGTTTCTCGCCCTCTGTTACAGCCCCTCTGTTTTAGCCCCTCTGTTTCTCGCCCTCTGTTTCAGCCGGTCCGTTTCTCGCCCTCTGTTTCTCGCTCTCTGTTTCAGCCCCTCTGTTTCTCGCACTCTTTTTCTGCCCTTCTGTTTCAGACCCTCTGTTTCTCGCCCTCTGTTTCAGACCCTCTGTTTCTCACCCTCTGTTTCAGACCCTCTGTTTCAGACCCTCTGTTTCAGCCCCTCTGTATCTCGCCCTCTGTTTCAGCCCCTCTGTTTCTTATCCTCTGTTTCTCGCCCTCTGTTTCAGTCCCACTGTTTCTCGCCCTCTGTTTCAGCCCCTCTGTTTCAGCCCCTCTGTTTCTCGCACTCTGATTCAGCCCCTCTGTTTCTCGCCCTCTGTTTCAGCCATTCTGTTTCAGCCCCTCTGTTTCAGCCCCTCTGTTCCTCGCCTTCTGTTTCAGCCCCTCTGTTTCAGCCCCTCTGTTACTCGCCTTCTGATTCAGCCCCTCTGTTTCTCGCCCGCTGTTTCTCGCCCTCTGTTTCAACCCCTCCGTTTCACGCCCTCTGTTTCAACCCCTCTGTTTCTCGCCCTCTGTTTCTCGCCCTCTGTTTCAGCCCCTCTGTTTCTCGCACTCTGTTTCAGCCCCTGCCTTTTGCGCCCTCTGTTTCAGCCCCTCTGCTTCTCCCCCTGTGTTTCAGCCACTCTGTTTCAGCCACTCTGTTTCTCTTCCTCTTTTTCAGCCCCTATGTTTCAGCCCCTCTGTATCTCGCCCTCTGTTTCTCGCCCACTCATTCAGCCCCTCTGTTTCTCGCCCTCTGTTTCAGCCCCTCTGTTTCAGCCCCTCTGTTTCTCGCCCACTGTTTCAGCCCCTCTGTTTCCGCCTCTCTGTTTCTCGCCCTCTGTTTCTCGCCTTCTGATTCAGTGCCTCTGTTTCTCGCCCTCTGTTTCAGCCCCTCTGTTTCAGCCTCTCTGTGTCTCGCACACTGTTTCTCGCCCTCTGTTTCAGCCCCTCTGTTTCAGCTCCTCTGTTTCTCGCCCTCTGTTTCTCGCCCTCTGTTTCAGCCCCTCTGTTTCAGCACCTCTGTATCTCGCCCTCTGTTTCAGCCCCTCTGTTTCTCGCACTCTTTTTCTGCCCTTCTGTTTCAGACCCTCTGTTTCTCGCCCTCTGTTTCAGACCCTCTGTTTCTCACCCTCTGTTTCAGACCCTCTGTTTCAGACCCTCTGTTTCAGCCCCTCTGTATCTCGCCCTCTGTTTCAGCCCCTCTGTTTCTTATCCTCTGTTTCTCGCCCTCTGTTTCAGTCCCACTGTTTCTCGCCCTCTGTTTCAGCCCCTCTGTTTCAGCCCCTCTGTTTCTCGCACTCTGATTCAGCCCCTCTGTTTCTCGCCCTCTGTTTCAGCCCTTCTGTTTCAGCCCCTCTGTTTCAGCCCCTCTGTTCCTCGCCTTCTGTTTCAGCCCCTCTGTTTCAGCCCCTCTGTTACTCGCCCTCTGATTCAGCCCCTCTGTTTCTCGCCCGCTGTTTCTCGCCCTCTGTTTCAACCCCTCCGTTTCTCGCCCTCTGTTTCAGCCCCTCTGTTTCTCGCCCTCTGTTTCAGCCCCTCTGTTTCTCGCACTCTGTTTCAGCCCCTGCCTTTTGCGCCCTCTGTTTCAGCCCCTCTGTTTCTCCCCCTGTGTTTCAGCCATTCTGTTTCAGCCCCTCTGTTTCTCTTCCTCTTTTTCAGCCCCTATGTTTCAGCCCCTCTGTTTCTCGCCCTCAGTTTCTCGCCCACTCATTCAGCCCCTCTGTTTCTCGCCCTCTGTTTCAGCCCCTCTGTTTCAGCCCCTCTGTTTCTCGCCCTCTGTTTCAGCCCCTCTGTTTCAGCCTCTCTGTTTCTCGCCCTCTGTTTCTCGCCTTCTGATTCAGTGCCTCTGTTTCTCGCCCTCTGTTTCAGCCCCTCTGTTTCAGCCTCTCTGTGTCTCGTACACTGTTTCTCGCCCTCTGTTTCAGCCCCTCTGTTTCAGCTCCTCTGTTTCTCGCCCTCTGTTTCTCGCCCTCTGTTTCAGCCCCTCTGTTTCAGCACCTCTGTATCTCGCCCTCTGTTTCAGCCCCTCTGTTTCTCGCCCTCTGATTCAGCCCCTCTGTTTCTCGCCCTCTGTTTCAGCCCCTCTGTTTCAGCCCCTCTGTATCTCGCCCTCTGTTTCAGCGCCTCTGTTTCTCGCCCTCTGTTTCAGCCCCTCTGCTTCAGCCCCTCTGTTTCTGGCCCTCTGTTTCTCGCCCTCTGTTTCAGCGCCTCTGTTTCTCGCCCTCTGTTACAGCCCCTCTGTTTTAGCCCCTCTGTTTCTCGCCCTCTGTTTCAGCCGGTCCGTTTCTCGCCCTCTGTTTCTCGCTCTCTGTTTCAGACCCTCTGTTTCTCGCACTCTTTTTCTGCCCTTCTGTTTCAGACCCTCTGTTTCTCGCCCTCTCTTTCAGACCCTCTGTTTCTCACCCTCTGTTTCAGACCCTCTGTTTCAGACCCTCTGTTTCAGCCCCTCTGTATCTCGCCCTCTGTTTCAGCCCTTCTGTTTCAGCCCCTCTGTTTCTCGCCCTCTGTTTCTCACACTCTGATTCAGCCCCTCTGTTTCTCGCCTTCTGTTTCAGCCCTTCTGTTTCAGCCCCACTGTTTCAGCACCTCTTTTCCTCGCCTTCTGTTTCAGCTCCTCTGTTTCAGCCCTTCTGTTTCAGCCCCTCTGTTTCAGCCCCTCTGTTTTTCGCCCTCTGTTTCTCGCCCTCTGTTTCTCGCCCTCTGTTTCAGCCCCTCTGTTTCAGCGCCTCTGTTTCTCGCCCTCTGTTACAGCCCCTCTGTTTTAGCTCCTCTGTTTCTCGCCCTCTGTTTCAGCCGGTCCGTTTCTCGCCCTCTGTTTCTCGCTCTCTGTTTCAGCCCTTCTGTTTCAGACCCTCTGTTTCTTGCCCTCTGTTTCAGACCCTCTGTTTCTCACTCTCTGTTTCAGACCCTCTGTTTCAGACCCTCTGTTTCAGCCCCTCTGTATCTCGCCCTCTGTTTCAGCCCCTCTGTTTCTTATCCTCTGTTTCTCGCCCTCTGTTTCAGTCCCACTGTTTCTCGCCCTCTGTTTCAGCCCCTCTGTTTCAGCCCCTCTGTTTCTCGCACTCTGATTCAGCCCCTCTGTTTCTCGCCCTCTGTTTCAGCCCTTCGGTTTCAGCCCCTCTGTTTCAGCACCTCTGTTCCTCGCCTTCTGTTTCAGCCCCTCTGTTTCAGCCCCTCTGTTACTCGCCCTCTGATTCAGCCCCTCTGATTCTCGCCCGCTGTTTCTCGCCCTCTGTTTCAACTCCTCCGTTTCTCGCCCTCTGTTTCAGCCCCTCTGTTTCTCGCCCTCTGTTTCTCGCCCTCTGTTTCAGCCCCTCTGTTTCTCGCACTCTGTTTCAGCCCCTGCCTTTTGCGCCCTCTGTTTCAGCCCCTCTGCTTCTCCCCCTGTGTTTCAGCCACTCTGTTTCAGCTCCTCTGTTTCTCTTCCTCTTTTTCAGCCCCTATGTTTCAGCCCCTCTGTTTCTCGCCCTCTGTTTCTCGCCCACTCATTCAGCCCCTCTGTTTCTCGCCCTCTGTTTCAGCCCCTCTGTTTCAGCCCCTCTGTTTCTCGCCCTCTGTTTCAGCCCCTCTGTTTCAGCCTCTCTGTTTCTCGCCCTCTGTTTCTCGCCTTCTGATTCAGTGCCTCTGTTTCTCGCCCTCTGTTTCAGCCCCTCTGTTTCAGCCTCTCTGTGTCTCGCACACTGTTTCTCGCCCTCTGTTTCAGCCCCTCTGTTTCAGCTCCTCTGTTTCTCGCCCTCTGTTTCTCGCCCTCTGTTTCAGCCCCGCTGTTTCAGCACCTCTGTATCTCGCCCTCTGTTTCAGCCCCTCTGTTTCTCGCCCTCTGATTCAGCCCCTCTGTTTCTCGCCCTCTGTTTCAGCCCCTCTGTTTCAGCACCTCTGTATCTCGCCATCTGTTTCAGCGCCTCTGTTTCTCGCCCTCTGTTTCAGCCCCTCTGCTTCAGCCCCTTTGTTTCTGGCCCTCTGTTTCTCGCCCTCTGTTTCAGCGCCTCTGTTTCTCGCCCTCTGTTACAGCCCCTCTGTTTTAGCCCCTCTGTTTCTCGCCCTCTGTTTCAGCCGGTCCGTTTCTCGCCCTCTGTTTCTCGCTCTCTGTTTCAGCCCCTCTGTTTCTCGCTCTCTTTTTCTGCCCTTCTGTTTCAGACCCTCTGTTTCTCGCCCTCTGTTTCAGACCCTCTGTTTCTCACCCTCTGTTTCAGACCCTCTGTTTCAGACCCTCTGTTTCAGCCCCTCTGTATCTCGCCCTCTGTTTCAGCCCCTCTGTTTCTTATCCTCTGTTTCTCGCCCTCTGTTTCAGTCCCACTGTTTCTCGCCCTCTGTTTCAGCCCCTCTGTTTCAGCCCCTCTGTTTCTCGCACTCTGATTCAGCCCCTCTGTTTCTCGCCCTCTGTTTCAGCCCTTCTGTTTCAGCCCCTCTGTTTCAGCCCCTCTGTTCCTCGCCTTTTGTTTCAGCCCCTCTGTTTCAGCCCCTCTGTTACTCGCCCTCTGATTCAGCCCCTCTGTTTCTCGCCCGCTGTTTCTCGCCCTCTGTTTCAACCCCTCCGTTTCTCGCCCTCTGTTTTAGACCCTCTGTTTCTCGCCCTCTGTTTCTCGCCCTCTGTTTCAGCCCCTCTGTTTCTCGCACTCTGTTTCAGCCCCTGCCTTTTGCGCCCTCTGTTTCAGCCCCTCTGTTTCTCCCCCTGTGTTTCAGCCACTCTGTTTCAGCCCCTCTGTTTCTCTTCCTCTTTTTCAGCCCCTATGTTTCAGCCCCTCTGTTTCTCGCCCTCTGTTTCTCGCCCACTCATTCAGCCCCTCTGTTTCTCGCCCTCTGTTTCAGCCCCTCTGTTTCAGCCCCTCTGTTTCTCGCCCTCTGTTTCAGCCCCTCTGTTTCAGCCTCTCTGTTTCTCGCCCTCTGTTTCTCGCCTTCTGATTCAGTGCCTCTGTTTCTCGCCCTCTGTTTCAGCCCCTCTGTTTCAGCCTCTCTGTGTCTCGCACACTGTTTCTCGCCCTCTGTTTCAGCCCCTCTGTTTCAGCTCCTCTGTTTCTCGCCCTCTGTTTCTCGCCCTCTGTTTCAGCCCCTCTGTTTCAGCACCTCTGTATCTCGCCCTCTGTTTCAGCCCCTCTGTTTCTCGCCCTCTGATTCAGCCCCTCTGTTTCTCGCCCTCTGTTTCAGCCCCTCTGTTTCAGCCCCTCTGTATCTCGCCCTCTGTTTCAGCGCCTCTGTTTCTCGCCCTCTGTTTCAGCCCCTCTGCTTCAGCCCCTCTGTTTCTGGCCCTCTGTTTCTCGCCCTCTGTTTCAGCGCCTCTGTTTCTCGCCCTCTGTTACAGCCCCTCTGTTTTAGCCCCTCTGTTTCTCGCCCTCTGTTTCAGCCGGTCCGTTTCTCGCCCTCTGTTTCTCGCTCTCTGTTTCAGACCCTCTGTTACTCGCACTCTTTTTCTGCCCTTCTGTTTCAGACCCTCTGTTTCTCGCCCTCTCTTTCAGACCCTCTGTTTCTCACCCTCTGTTTCAGACCCTCTGTTTCAGACCCTCTGTTTCAGCCCCTCTGTATCTCGCCCTCTGTTTCAGCCCTTCTGTTTCAGCCCCTCTGTTTCTCGCCCTCTGTTTCTCACACTCTGATTCAGCCCCTCTGTTTCTCGCCCTCTGTTTCAGCCCTTCTGTTTCAGCCCCACTGTTTCAGCACCTCTGTTCCTCGCCTTCTGTTTCAGCTCCTCTGTTTCATCCCTTCTGTTTCAGCCCCTCTGTTTCAGCCCCTCTGTTTCTCGCCCTCTGTTTCTCGCCCTCTGTTTCTCGCCCTCTGTTTCAGCCCCTCTGTTTCTCGCACTCTGTTTCAGCCCCTGCCTTTCGCGCCCTCTGTTTCAGCCCCTCTGTTTCTCCCCCTGTGTTTCAGCCACTCTGTTTCAGCCCCTCTGTTTCTCGCCCACTGTTTCAGCCCCTCTGTATCAGCCCCTCTGTTTCTCTTCCTCTTTTTCAGCCCCTATGTTTCAGCCCCTCTGTTTCTCGCCCTCTGTTTCTCGCCCACTCATTCAGCCCTTCAGTTTCTCGCCCTCTGTTTCAGCCCCTCTGTTTCAGCCCCTCTGTTTCTCGCCCTCTGTTTCAGCCCCTGTGTTTCAGCCTCTCTGTTTCTCGCCCTCTGTTTCTCGCCCTCTGATTCAGTGCCTCTGTTTCTCGACCTCTGTTTCAGGTCCACTGTTTCTCGCCCTCTGTTTCAGCCCCTCTGTTTCAGCCCCTCTGTTTCTCGCCCTCTGTTTCCGCCCCTCTGTTTCTCGCCCTCTGTTTCTCACCCTCTCTTTCTCACCCTCTGTTTCAGACCCTCTTTTTCTTGCCCTCTGTTTCAGCCCCCTGTTTCAGCCCCTCTGTTTCAGCCCCTCTGTTTCTCGCCCTCTCTTTCAGCCCCTCTGTTTGAGCCCCTCTCTTTCACGCCCTCTGTTTCAGCCCCTCTGTTTCTCGCCCTCTGTTTCAGCCCCTCTGTTTCGCCCCCTCTGTTTCTCGCCCTCTGTTTCAGCCCCTCTGTTTCAGCCCCTCTGTTTCTGGCCCTCTGTTTCTCACCCTCTGTTTCTCGACCTCTGTTTCAGTTCTGCTGTTTCTCGCCATCTGTTTCAGCCCCTCTGTTTCAGCCCCTCTGTTTCTCGCCCTCTGTTTCAGCCCCTCTGTTTCTCGCACTCTGTTTCAGCCCCTCTGCTTCAGCCCCTCTGTTTCTGGCCCTTTGTTTCTCGCCCTCTGTTTCAGCGCCTCTGTTTCTCGCCCTCTGTTACAGCCCCTCTGTTTTAGCCCCTCTGTTTCTCGCCCTCTGTTTCAGCCGGTCCGTTTCTCGCCCTCTGTTTCTCGCTCTCTGTTTCAGCCCCTCTGTTTCTCGCACTCTTTTTCTGCCCTTCTGTTTCAGACCCTCTGTTTCTCGCCCTCTGTTTCAGACCTTCTGTTTCTCGCCCTCTGTTTCAGACCCTCTGTTTCAGACCCTCTGTTTCAGCCCCTCTGTATCTCGCCCTCTGTTTCAGCCCTTCAGTTTCAGCCCCTCTGTTTCTTATCCTCTGTTTCTCGCCGTCTGTTTCAGTCCCACTGTTTCTCGCCCTCTGATTCAGCCCCTCTGTTTCTCGCCCTCTGTTTCTCGCCCTCTGTTTCAGCCCCTCCGTTTCTCGCCCTCTGTTTCAGCCCCTCGGTTTCAGCCCCTCTGTTTCTCGCCCTCTGTTTCTCGCCCTCTGTTTCTCGCCCTCTGTTTCAGCCCCTCTGTTTCTCGCCCTCTGTTTCTCGCCCTCTGTTTCTCGCCCTCTGTTTCAGCCCCTCTGTTTCTCGGCCTCTGTTTCAGCCCCTCTGTTTCACCCCCTCTGTTTCTCGCCCTCTGTTTCAGCCCCTCTGTTTCAGCCCCTCTGTTTCTAGCCCTCTGTTTCTCACCCTCTGTTTCTCGACCTCTGTTTCAGTTCCGCTGTTTCTCGCCATCTGTTTCAGCCCCTCTGTTTCAGCCCCTCTGTTTCTCGCCCTCTGTTTCAGCCCCTCTGTTTCTCGCCCTCTGTTTCAGCCCCTCTGCTTCAGCCCCTCTGTTTATGGCCCTCTGTTTCTCGCCCTCTGTTTCAGCGCCTCTGTTTCTCGCCCTCTGTTACAGCCCCTCTGTTTTAGCCCCTCTGTTTCTCGCCCTCTGTTTCAGCCGGTCCGTTTCTTGCCCTCTGTTTCTCGCTCTCTGTTTCAGCCCCTCTGTTTCTCGCACTCTTTTTCTGCCCTTCTGTTTCAGACCCTCTGTTCCTCGCCCTCTGTTTCAGACCCTCTGTTTCTCACCCTCTGTTTCAGCCCCTCTGTTTCAGCCCCTCTGTTTCTAGCCTTCTATTTCAGACCCTCTGTTTCTCACCCTCTGTTTTAGACCCTCTGTTTCAGACACTCTGTTTCAGCCCCTCTGTATCTCGCCCTCTGTTTCAGCCCCTCTGTTTCTCGCCCTCTGTTTCAGCCCCTCTGCTTCAGCCCCTCTGTTTCTGGCCCTCTGTATCTCGACCTCTGTTTCAGCGCCTCTGTTTCTCGCCCTCTGTTACAGCCCCTCTGTTTTAGCCCCTCTGTTTCTCGCCCTCTGTTTCAGCCGGTCCGTTTCTCGCCCTCTGTTTCTCGCTCTCTGTTTCAGCCCCTCTGTTTCTCGCACTCTTTTTCTGCCCTTCTGTTTCAGACCCTCTGTTTCTCGCCCTCTGTTTCAGACCCTCTGTTTCTCACCCTCTGTTTCAGCCCCTCTGTTTCAGCCCCTCTGTTTCTCGCCCTCTGTTTCTCGCCTTCTGTTTCTCGCCCTCTGTTTCAGCCCCTCTGTTTCTCGCACTTTGTTTCAGCCCCTGCCTTTCGCGCCCTCTGTTTCAGCCCCTCTGTTTCTCCCCCTGTGTTTCAGCCCCTCTGTTTCAGCACCTCTGTATCTCGCCCTCTGTTTCAGCCCCTCTGTTTCTCGCCCTCTGATTCAGCCCCTCTGTTTCTCGCCCTCTGTTTCAGCCCCTCTGTTTCAGCCCCTCTGTATCTCGCCCTCTGTTTCAGCGACTCTGTTTCTCGCCCTCTGTTTCAGCCCCTCTGCTTCAGCCCCTTTGTTTCTGGCCCTCTGTTTCTCGCACTCTGTTTCAGCGCCTCTGTTTCTCGCCCTCTGTTACAGCCCCTCTGTTTTAGCCCCTCTGTTTCTCGCCCTCTGTTTCAGCCGGTCCGTTTCTCGCCCTCTGTTTCTCGCTCTCTGTTTCAGCCCCTCTGTTTCTAGCACGCTTTTTCTGCCCTTCTGTTTCAGACCCTCTGTTTCTCGCCCTCTGTTTCAGACCCTCTGTTTCTCACCCTCTGTTTCAGACCCTCTGTTTCAGACCCTCTGTTTCAGCCCCTCTGTATCTCGCCCTCTGTTTCAGCCCCTCTGTTTCTTATCCTCTGTTTCTCGCCCTCTGTTTCAGTCCCACTGTTTCTTGCCCTCTGTTTCAGCCCCTCTGTTTCAGCCCCTCTGTTTCTCGCACTCTGATTCAGCCCCTCTGTTTCTCGCCCTCTGTTTCAGCCCCTCTGCTTCAGCCCCTCTGTTTCTGGCCCTCTGTTTCTCGCCCTCTGTTTCAGCGCCTCTGTTTCTCGCCCTCTGTTACAGCCCCTCTGTTTCAGCCCCTCTGTTTCTCGCCCTCTGTTTCAGCCCCTCTGCTTCAGCCCCTCTGTTTCAGCCCCTCTGTTTCTAGCCCTCTGTTTCTCGCCCACTCATTCAGCCCCTCTGTTTCTCGCCCTCTGTTTCAGCCCCTCTGTTTCAGCCCCTCTGTTTCTCGCCCTCTGTTTCAGCCCCTCTGTTTCAGCCTCTCTGTTTCTCGCCCTCTGTTTCTCGCCTTCTGATTCAGTGCCTCTGTTTCTCGCCCTCTGTTTCAGCCCCTCTGTTTCAGCCTCTCTGTGTCTCGCACACTGTTTCTCGCCCTCTGTTTCAGCTCCTCTGTTTCAGCTCCTCTGTTTCTCGCCCTCTGTTTCTCGCCCTCTGTTTCAGCCCCTCTGTTTCAGCACCTCTGTATCTCGCCCTCTGTTTCAGCCCCTCTGTTTCTCGCCCACTGATTCAGCCCCTCTGTTTCTCGCCCTCTGTTTCAGCCCCTCTGTTTCAGCCCCTCTGTATCTCGCCCTCTGTTTCAGCCCCTCTGTTTCTCGCCCTCTGTTTCAGCCCCTCTGCTTCAGCCCCTCTGTTTCTGGCCCTCTGTTTCTCGCCCTCTGTTTCAGCGCCTCTGTTTCTCGCCCTCTGTTACAGCCGGTCCGTTTCTCGCCCTCTGTTTCTCGCTCTCTGTTTCAGACCCTCTGTTTCTCGCACTCTTTTTCTGCCCTTCTGTTTCAGACCCTCTGTTTCTCGCCCTCTGTTTCAGACCCTCTGTTTCTAACCCTCTGTTTCAGACCCTCTGTTTCAGACCCTCTGTTTCAGCCCCTCTGTATCTCGCCCTCTGTTTCAGCCCTTCTTTTTCAGCCCCTCTGTTTCTCGCCCTCTGTTTCTCACACTCTGATTCAGCCCCTCTGTTTCTCGCCCTATGTTTCAGCCCTTCTGTTTCAGCCCCTCTGTTTCAGCACCTCTGTTCCTCGCCTTCTGTTTCAGCTCCTCTGTTTCAGCCCTTCTGTTTCAGCCCCTCTGTTTCAGCCCCTCTGTTTCTCGCCCTCTGTTTCTCGCCCTCTGTTTCTCGCTCTCTGTTTCAGCCCCTCTGTTTCTCGCAATCTGTTTCAGCCCCTGCCTTTCGCGCACTCTGTTTCAGCCCCTCTGTTTCTCCCCCTGTGTTTCAGCCACTCTGTTTCAGCCCCTCTGTTTCTCGCCCTCTGTTTCAGCCCCTCTGTATCAGCCCCTCTGTTTCTCTTCCTCTTTTTCAGCCCCTATGTTTCAGCCCCTCTGTTTCTCGCCCTCTGTTTCTCGCCCACATATTCAGCCCTTCAGTTTCTCGCCTTTGTTTCAGCCCCTCTGTTTCAGCCCCTCTGTTTCTCGCCCTCTGTTTCAGCCCCTGTGTTTCAGCCTCTCTGTTTCTCGCCCTCTGTTTCTCGCCTTCTGATTCAGTGCCTCTGTTTCTCGACCTCTGTTTCAGGTCCACTGTTTCTTGCCCTCTGTTTCAGCCCCTCTGTTTCAGCCCCTCTGTTTCTCGCCCTCTGTTTCAGCCCCTCTGTTTCTCGCCCTCTGTTTCAGCCCCTCTCCTTCAGCCCCTCTGTTTCTCGCCCTCTGTTTCTCGCCCTCTATTTCAGCCCCTCTGTTTCTGGCCCTCTGTTTCTCACCCTCTGTTTCTCGACCTCTGTTTCAGTTCCGCTGTTTCTCGCCAACTGTTTCAGCCCCTCTGTTTCAGCCCCTCTGTTTCTCGCCCTCTGTTTCAGCCCCTCTGTATCAGCCCCTCTGTTTCTCTTCTTCTTTTTCAGCCCCTATGTTTCAGCCCCTCTGTTTCTCGCCCTCTGTTTCTCGCCCACATATTCAGCCCTTCAGTTTCTCGCCTTTGTTTCAGCCCCTCTGTTTCAGCCCCTCTGTTTCTCGCCCTCTGTTTCAGCCCCTGTGTTTCAGCCTCTCTGTTTCTCGCCCTCTGTTTCTCGCCTTCTGATTCAGTGCCTCTGTTTCTCGACCTTTGTTTCAGGTCCACTGTTTCTCGCCCTCTGTTTCAGCCCCTCTGTTTCAGCCCCTCTGTTTCTCGCCCTCTGTTTCAGCCCCTCTGTTTCACGCCCTCTGTTTCAGCCCCTCTCCTTCAGCCCCTCTGTTTCTCGCCCTCTGTTTCTCGCCCTCTATTTCAGCCCCTCTGTTTCTGGCCCTCTGTTTCTCACCCTCTGTTTCTCGACCTCTGTTTCAGTTCCGCTGTTTCTCGCCATCTGTTTCAGCCCCTCTGTTTCAGCCCCTCTGTTTCTCGCCCTCTGTTTCAGCCCCTCTATTTCTCGCCCTCTGTTTCAGCCCCTCTGCTTCAGCCCCTCTGTTTCTGGCCCTCTGTTTCTCGCCCTCTGTTTCAGCGCCTCTGTTTCTCGCCCTCTGTTACAGCCCCTCTGTTTTAGCCCCTCTGTTTCTCGCCCTCTGTTTCAGCCGGTCCGTTTCTCGCCCTCTGTTTCTCGCTCTCTGTTTCAGCCGCTCTGTTTCTCGCACTCTTTTTCTGCCCTTCTGTTTCAGACCCTCTGTTTCACGCCCTCTGTTTCAGACCCTCTGTTTCTCACCCTCTGTTTCAGACCCTCTGTTTCAGACCCTCTGTTTCAGCCCCTCTGTATCTCGCGCTCTGTTTCAGCCCCTCTGTTTCTTATCCTCTGTTTCAGCTCCGCTGTTTCAGTCCACTTTTTCTCGCCCTCTGTTTCAGCCCCTCTGTTTCAGCCCCTCTGTTTCTCGCACTCTGATTCAGCCCCTCTGTTTCTCGCCCTCTGTTTCAGCCCTTCTGTTTCAGCCCCTCTGTTTCAGCCCCTCTGTTCCTCGCCTTCTGTTTCAGCCCCTCTGTTTCAGCCCCTCTGTTACTCGCCCTCTGATTCAGCCCCTCTGTTTCTCGCCCGCTGTTTCTCGCCCTCTGTTTCAACCCCTCCGTTTCTCGCCCTCTGTTTCAGCCCCTCTGTTTCTCGCCCTCTGTTTCTCGCCCTCTGTTTCAGCCCCTCTGTTTCTCGCACTCTGTTTCAGCCCCTGCCTTTTGCGCCCTCTGTTTCAGCCCCTCTGCTTCTCCCCCTGTGTTTCAGCCACTCTGTTTCAGCCCCTCTGTTTCTCTTCCTCTTTTTCAGCCCCTATGTTTCAGCCCCTCTGTATCTCGCTCTCTGTTTCTCGCCCACTCATTCAGCCCCTCTGTTTCTCGCCCTCTGTTTCAGCCCCTCTGTTTCAGCCCCTCTGTTTCTCGCCCTCTGTTTCAGCCCCTCTGTTTCAGCCTCTCTGTTTCTCGCCCTCTGTTTCTCGCCTTCTGATTCAGTGCCTCTGTTTCTCGCCCTCTGTTTCAGCCCCTCTGTTTCAGCCTCTCTGTGTCTCGCACACTGTTTCTCGCCCTCTGTTTCAGCCCCTCTGTTTCAGCTCCTCTGTTTCTCGCCCTCTGTTTCTCGCCCTCTGTTTCAGCCCCTCTGTTTCAGCACCTCTGTATCTCGCCCTCTGTTTCAGCCCCTCTGTTTCTCGCACTCTTTTTCTGCCCTTCTGTTTCAGACCCTCTGTTTCTCGCCCTCTGTTTCAGACCCTCTGTTTCTCACCCTCTGTTTCAGACCCTCTGTTTCAGACCCTCTGTTTCAGCCCCTCTGTATCTCGCCCTCTGTTTCAGCCCCTCTGTTTCTTATCCTCTGTTTCTCGCCCTCTGTTTCAGTCCCACTGTTTCTCGCCCTCTGTTTCAGCCCCTCTGTTTCAGCCCCTCTGTTTCTCGCACTCTGATTCAGCCCCTCTGTTTCTCGCCCTCTGTTTCAGCCCTTCTGTTTCAGCCCCTCTGTTTCAGCCCCTCTGTTCCTCGCCTTCTGTTTCAGCCCCTCTGTTTCAGCCCCTCTGTTACTCGCCCTCTGATTCAGCCCCTCTGTTTCTCGCCCTCTGTTTCAGCCCCTCTGTTTCAGCCTCTCTGTTTCTCGCCCTCTGTTTCTCGCCTTCTGATTCAGTGCCTCTGTTTCTCGCCCTCTGTTTCAGCCCCTCTGTTTCAGCCTCTCTGTGTCTCGCACACTGTTTCTCGCCCTCTGTTTCAGCCCCTCTGTTTCAGCTCCTCTGTTTCTCGCCCTCTGTTTCTCGCCCTCTGTTTCAGCCCCTCTGTTTCAGCACCTCTGTATCTCGCCCTCTGTTTCAGCCCCTCTGTTTCTCGCCCTCTGATTCAGCCCCTCTGTTTCTCGCCCTCTGTTTCAGCCCCTCTGTTTCAGCCCCTCTGTATCTCGCCCTCTGTTTCAGCGCCTCTGTTTCTCGCCCTCTGTTTCAGCCCCTCTGCTTCAGCCCCTCTGTTTCTGGCCCTCTGTTTCTCGCCCCCTGTTTCAGCGCCTCTGTTTCTCGCCCTCTGTTACAGCCCCTCTGTTTTAGCCCCTCTGTTTCTCGCCCTCTGTTTCAGCCGGTCCGTTTCTCGCCCTCTGTTTCTCGCTCTCTGTTTCAGACCCTCTGTTTCTCGCACTCTTTTTCTGCCCTTCTGTTTCAGACCCTCTGTTTCTCGCCCTCTGTTTCAGACCCTCTGTTTCTCACCCTCTGTTTCAGACCCTCTGTTTCAGACCCTCTGTTTCAGCCCCTCTGTATCTCGCCCTCTGTTTCAGCCCTTCTGTTTCAGCCCCTCTGTTTCTCGCCCTCTGTTTCTCACACTCTGATTCAGCCCCTCTGTTTCTCGCCCTCTGTTTCAGCCCTTCTGTTTCAGCCCCACTGTTTCAGCACCTCTGTTCCTCGCCTTCTGTTTCAGCTCCTCTGTTTCAGCCCTTCTGTTTCAGCCCCTCTGTTTCAGCCCCTCTGTTTTTCGCCCTCTGTTTCTCGCCCTCTGTTTCAGCCCCTCTGCTTCAGCCCCTCTGTTTCTCGCCCTCTGTTTCTCGTCCTCTGTTTCAGCGCCTCTGTTTCTCGCCCTCTGTTACAGCCCCTCTGTTTTAGCCCCTCTGTTTCTCGCCCTCTGTTTCAGCCGGTCCGTTTCTCGCCCTCTGTTTCTCGCTCTCTGTTTCAGCCCCTCTGTTTCTCTCACTCTTTTTCTGCCCTTCTGTTTCAGACCCTCTGTTTCTCGCCCTCTGTTTCAGACCCTCTGTTTCTCACTCTCTGTTTCAGACCCTCTGTTTCAGACCCTCTGTTTCAGCCCCTCTGTATCTCGCCCTCTGTTTCAGCCCCTCTGTTTCTTATCCTCTGTTTCTCGCCCTCTGTTTCAGTCCCACTGTTTCTCGCCCTCTGTTTCAGCCCCTCTGTTTCAGCCCCTCTGTTTCTCGCACTCTGATTCAGCCCCTCTGTTTCACGCCCTCTGTTTCAGCCCCTCTCCTTCAGCCCCTCTGTTTCTCGCCCTCTGTTTCTCGCCCTCTATTTCAGCCCCTCTGTTTCTGGCCCTCTGTTTCTCACCCTCTGTTTCTCGACCTCTGTTTCAGTTCCGCTGTTTCTCGCCATCTGTTTCAGCCCCTCTGTTTCAGCCCCTCTGTTTCTCGCCCTCTGTTTCAGCCCCTCTGTTTCTCGCCCTCTGTTTCAGCCCCTCTGCTTCAGCCCCTCTGTTTCTGGCCCTCTGTTTCTCGCCCTCTGTTTCAGCGCCTCTGTTTCTCGCCCTCTGTTACAGCCCCTCTGTTTTAGCCCCTCTGTTTCTCGCCCTCTGTTTCAGCCGGTCCGTTTCTCGCCCTCTGTTTCTCGCTCTCTGTTTCAGCCGCTCTGTTTCTCGCACTCTTTTTCTGCCCTTCTGTTTCAGACCCTCTGTTTCACGCCCTCTGTTTCAGACCCTCTGTTTCTCACCCTCTGTTTCAGACCCTCTGTTTCAGACCCTCTGTTTCAGCCCCTCTGTATCTCGCGCTCTGTTTTAGCCCCTCTGTTTCTTATCCTCTGTTTCTCGCCCTCTGTTTCAGTCCACTTTTTCTCGCCCTCTGTTTCAGCCCCTCTGTTTCAGCCCCTCTGTTTCTCGCACTCTGATTCAGCCCCTCTGTTTCTCGCCCTCTGTTTCAGCCCTTCTGTTTCAGCCCCTCTGTTTCAGCCCCTCTGTTCCTCGCCTTCTGTTTCAGCCCCTCTGTTTCAGCCCCTCTGTTACTCGCCCTCTGATTCAGCCCCTCTGTTTCTCGCCCGCTGTTTCTCGCCCTCTGTTTCAACCCCTCCGTTTCTCGCCCTCTGTTTCAGCCCCTCTGTTTCTCGCCCTCTGTTTCTCGCCCTCTGTTTCAGCCCCTCTGTTTCTCGCACTCTGTTTCAGCCCCTGCCTTTTGCGCCCTCTGTTTCAGCCCCTCTGCTTCTCCCCCTGTGTTTCAGCCACTCTGTTTCAGCCCCTCTGTTTCTCTTCCTCTTTTTCAGCCCCTATGTTTCAGCCCCTCTGTATCTCGCTCTCTGTTTCTCGCCCACTCATTCAGCCCCTCTGTTTCTCGCCCTCTGTTTCAGCCCCTCTGTTTCAGCCCCTCTGTTTCTCGCCCTCTGTTTCAGCCCCTCTGTTTCAGCCTCTCTGTTTCTCGCCCTCTGTTTCTCGCCTTCTGATTCAGTGCCTCTGTTTCTCGCCCTCTGTTTCAGCCCCTCTGTTTCAGCCTCTCTGTGTCTCGCACACTGTTTCTCGCCCTCTGTTTCAGCCCCTCTGTTTCAGCTCCTCTGTTTCTCGCCCTCTGTTTCTCGCCCTCTGTTTCAGCCCCTCTGTTTCAGCACTTCTGTATCTCGCCCTCTGTTTCAGCCCCTCTGTTTCTCGCACTCTTTTTCTGCCCTTCTGTTTCAGACCCTCTGTTTCTCGCCCTCTGTTTCAGACCCTCTGTTTCTCACCCTCTGTTTCAGACCCTCTGTTTCAGACCCTCTGTTTCAGCCCCTCTGTATCTCGCCCTCTGTTTCAGCCCCTCTGTTTCAGCCCCTCTGTTTCTCGCCCTCTGTTTCAGTCCCACTGTTTCTCGCCCTCTGTTTCAGCCCCTCTGTTTCAGCCCCTCTGTTTCTCGCACTCTGATTCAGCCCCTCTGTTTCTCGCCCTCTGTTTCAGCCCTTCTGTTTCAGCCCCTCTGTTTCAGCCCCTCTGTTCCTCGCCTTCTGTTTCAGCCCCTCTGTTTCAGCCCCTCTGTTACTCGCCCTCTGAATCAGCCCCTATGTTTCTCGCGCGCTGTTTCTCGCCCTCTGTTTCAACCCCTTCGTTTCTCGCCCTCTGTTTCAGCCCCTCTGTTTCTCGCCCTCTGTTTCTCGCCCTCTGTTTCAGCTCCTCTGTTTCAGCCCTTCTGTTTCAGCCCCTCTGTTTCAGCCCCTCTGTTTCTCGCCCTCTGTTTCTCGCCCTCTATTTCTCGCTCTCTGTTTCAGCCCCTCTGTTTCTCGCACTCTGTTTCAGCCCCTGCCTTTCGCGCACTCTGTTTCAGCCCCTCTGTTTCTCCCCCTGTGTTACAGCCACTCTGTTTCAGCCCCTCTGTTTCTCGCCCTCTGTTTCAGCCCCTCTGTATCAGCCCCTCTGTTTCTCTTCCTCTTTTTCAGCCCCTATGTTTCAGCCCCTCTGTTTCTCGCCCTCTGTTTCTCGCCCACATATTCAGCCCTTCAGTTTCTCGCCTTTGTTTCAGCCCCTCTGTTTCAGCCCCTCTGTTTCTCGCCCTCTGTTTCAGCCCCTGTGTTTCAGCCTCTCTGTTTCTCGCCCTCTGTTTCTCGCCTTCTGATTCAGTGCCTCTGTTTCTCGACCTCTGTTTCAGGTCCACTGTTTCTTGCCCTCTGTTTCAGCCCCTCTGTTTCAGCCCCTCTGTTTCTCGCCCTCTGTTTCAGCCCCTCTGTTTCTCGCCCTCTGTTTCAGCCCCTCTCCTTCAGCCCCTCTGTTTCTCGCCCTCTGTTTCTCGCCCTCTATTTCAGCCCCTCTGTTTCTGGCCCTCTGTTTCTCACCCTCTGTTTCTCGACCTCTGTTTCAGTTCCGCTGTTTCTCGCCAACTGTTTCAGCCCCCCTGTTTCAGCCCCTCTGTTTCTCGCCCTCTGTTTCAGCCCCTCTGTATCAGCCCCTCTGTTTCTCTTCCTCTTTTTCAGCCCCTATGTTTCAGCCCCTCTGTTTCTCGCCCTCTGTTTCTCGCCCACATATTCAGCCCTTCAGTTTCTCGCCTTTGTTTCAGCCCCTCTGTTTCAGCCCCTCTGTTTCTCGCCCTCTGTTTCAGCCCCTGTGTTTCAGCCTCTCTGTTTCTCGCCCTCTGTTTCACACCTTCTGATTCAGTGCCTCTGTTTCTCGACCTCTGTTTCAGGTCCACTGTTTCTCGCCCTCTGTTTCAGCCCCTCTGTTTCAGCCCCTCTGTTTCTCGCCCTCTGTTTCAGCCCCTCTGTTTCACGCCCTCTGTTTCAGCCCCTCTCCTTCAGCCCCTCTGTTTCTCGCCCTCTGTTTCTCGCCCTCTATTTCAGCCCCTCTGTTTCTGGCCCTCTGTTTCTCACCCTCTGTTTCTCGACCTCTGTTTCAGTTCCGCTGTTTCTCGCCATCTGTTTCAGCCCCTCTGTTTCAGCCCCTCTGTTTCTCGCCCTCTGTTTCAGCCCCTCTGTTTCTCGCCCTCTGTTTCAGCCCCTCTGCTTCAGCCCCTCTGTTTCTGGCCCTCTGTTTCTCGCCCTCTGTTTCAGCGCCTCTGTTTCTCGCCCTCTGTTACAGCCCCTCTGTTTTAGCCCCTCTGTTTCTCGCCCTCTGTTTCAGCCGGTCCGTTTCTCGCCCTCTGTTTCTCGCTCTCTGTTTCAGCCGCTCTGTTTCTCGCACTCTTTTTCTGCCCTTCTGTTTCAGACCCTCTGTTTCACGCCCTCTGTTTCAGACCCTCTGTTTCTCACCCTCTGTTTCAGACCCTCTGTTTCAGACCCTCTGTTTCAGCCCCTCTGTATCTCGCGCTCTGTTTCAGCCCCTCTGTTTCTTATCCTCTGTTTCTCGCCCTCTGTTTCAGTCCACTTTTTCTTGCCCTCTGTTTCAGCCCCTCTGTTTCAGCCTCTCTGTTTCTCGCCCTCTGTTTCTCGCCTTCTGATTCAGTGCCTCTGTTTCTCGCCCTCTGTTTCAGCCCCTCTGTTTCAGCCTCTCTGTGTCTCGCACACTGTTTCTCGCCCTCTGTTTCAGCCCCTCTGTTTCAGCTCCTCTGTTTCTCGCCCTCTGTTTCTCGCCCTCTGTTTCAGCCCCTCTGTTTCAGCACCTCTGTATCTCGCCCTCTGTTTCAGCCCCTCTGTTTCTCGCCCTCTGATTCAGCCCCTCTGTTTCTCGCCCTCTGTTTCAGCCCCTCTGTTTCAGCCCCTCTGTATCTCGCCCTCTGTTTCAGCGCCTCTGTTTCTCGCCCTCTGTTTCAGCCCCTCTGCTTCAGCCCCTCTGTTTCTGGCCCTCTGTTTCTCGCCCCCTGTTTCAGCGCCTCTGTTTCTCGCCCTCTGTTACAGCCCCTCTGTTTTAGCCCCTCTGTTTCTCGCCCTCTGTTTCAGCCGGTCCGTTTCTCGCCCTCTGTTTCTCGCTCTCTGTTTCAGACCCTCTGTTTCTCGCACTCTTTTTCTGCCCTTCTGTTTCAGACCCTCTGTTTCTCGCCCTCTGTTTCAGACCCTCTGTTTCTCACCCTCTGTTTCAGACCCTCTGTTTCAGACCCTCTGTTTCAGCCCCTCTGTATCTCGCCCTCTGTTTCAGCCCTTCTGTTTCAGCCCCTCTGTTTCTCGCCCTCTGTTTCTCACACTCTGATTCAGCCCCTCTGTTTCTCGCCCTCTGTTTCAGCCCTTCTGTTTCAGCCCCACTGTTTCAGCACCTCTGTTCCTCGCCTTCTGTTTCAGCTCCTCTGTTTCAGCCCTTCTGTTTCAGCCCCTCTGTTTCAGCCCCTCTGTTTTTCGCCCTCTGTTTCTCGCCCTCTGTTTCAGCCCCTCTGCTTCAGCCCCTCTGTTTCTCGCCCTCTGTTTCTCGTCCTCTGTTTCAGCGCCTCTGTTTCTCGCCCTCTGTTACAGCCCCTCTGTTTTAGCCCCTCTGTTTCTCGCCCTCTGTTTCAGCCGGTCCGTTTCTCGCCCTCTGTTTCTCGCTCTCTGTTTCAGCCCCTCTGTTTCTCTCACTCTTTTTCTGCCCTTCTGTTTCAGACCCTCTGTTTCTCGCCCTCTGTTTCAGACCCTCTGTTTCTCACTCTCTGTTTCAGACCCTCTGTTTCAGACCCTCTGTTTCAGCCCCTCTGTATCTCGCCCTCTGTTTCAGCCCCTCTGTTTCTTATCCTCTGTTTCTCGCCCTCTGTTTCAGTCCCACTGTTTCTCGCCCTCTGTTTCAGCCCCTCTGTTTCAGCCCCTCTGTATCAGCCCCTCTGTTTCTCTTCCTCTTTTTCAGCCCCTATGTTTCAGCCCCTCTGTTTCTCGCCCTCTGTTTCTCGCCCACATATTCAGCCCTTCAGTTTCTCGCCTTTGTTTCAGCCCCTCTGTTTCAGCCCCTCTGTTTCTCGCCCTCTGTTTCAGCCCCTGTGTTTCAGCCTCTCTGTTTCTCGCCCTCTGTTTCACACCTTCTGATTCAGTGCCTCTGTTTCTCGACCTCTGTTTCAGGTCCACTGTTTCTCGCCCTCTGTTTCAGCCCCTCTGTTTCAGCCCCTCTGTTTCTCGCCCTCTGTTTCAGCCCCTCTGTTTCACGCCCTCTGTTTCAGCCCCTCTCCTTCAGCCCCTCTGTTTCTCGCCCTCTGTTTCTCGCCCTCTATTTCAGCCCCTCTGTTTCTGGCCCTCTGTTTCTCACCCTCTGTTTCTCGACCTCTGTTTCAGTTCCGCTGTTTCTCGCCATCTGTTTCAGCCCCTCTGTTTCAGCCCCTCTGTTTCTCGCCCTCTGTTTCAGCCCCTCTGTTTCTCGCCCTCTGTTTCAGCCCCTCTGCTTCAGCCCCTCTGTTTCTGGCCCTCTGTTTCTCGCCCTCTGTTTCAGCGCCTCTGTTTCTCGCCCTCTGTTACAGCCCCTCTGTTTTAGCCCCTCTGTTTCTCGCCCTCTGTTTCAGCCGGTCCGTTTCTCGCCCTCTGTTTCTCGCTCTCTGTTTCAGCCGCTCTGTTTCTCGCACTCTTTTTCTGCCCTTCTGTTTCAGACCCTCTGTTTCACGCCCTCTGTTTCAGACCCTCTGTTTCTCACCCTCTGTTTCAGACCCTCTGTTTCAGACCCTCTGTTTCAGCCCCTCTGTATCTCGCGCTCTGTTTCAGCCCCTCTGTTTCTTATCCTCTGTTTCTCGCCCTCTGTTTCAGTCCACTTTTTCTTGCCCTCTGTTTCAGCCCCTCTGTTTCAGCCTCTCTGTTTCTCGCCCTCTGTTTCTCGCCTTCTGATTCAGTGCCTCTGTTTCTCGCCCTCTGTTTCAGCCCCTCTGTTTCAGCCTCTCTGTGTCTCGCACACTGTTTCTCGCCCTCTGTTTCAGCCCCTCTGTTTCAGCTCCTCTGTTTCTCGCCCTCTGTTTCTCGCCCTCTGTTTCAGCCCCTCTGTTTCAGCACCTCTGTATCTCGCCCTCTGTTTCAGCCCCTCTGTTTCTCGCCCTCTGATTCAGCCCCTCTGTTTCTCGCCCTCTGTTTCAGCCCCTCTGTTTCAGCCCCTCTGTATCTCGCCCTCTGTTTCAGCGCCTCTGTTTCTCGCCCTCTGTTTCAGCCCCTCTGCTTCAGCCCCTCTGTTTCTGGCCCTCTGTTTCTCGCCCCCTGTTTCAGCGCCTCTGTTTCTCGCCCTCTGTTACAGCCCCTCTGTTTTAGCCCCTCTGTTTCTCGCCCTCTGTTTCAGCCGGTCCGTTTCTCGCCCTCTGTTTCTCGCTCTCTGTTTCAGCCCCTCTGTTTCTCGCACTCTTTTTCTGCCCTTCTGTTTCAGACCCTCTGTTTCTCGCCCTCTGTTTCAGACCCTCTGTTTCTCACCCTCTGTTTCAGACCCTCTGTTTCAGACCCTCTGTTTCAGCCCCTCTGTATCTCGCCCTCTGTTTCAGCCCTTCTGTTTCAGCCCCTCTGTTTCTCGCCCTCTGTTTCTCACACTCTGATTCAGCCCCTCTGTTTCTCGCCCTCTGTTTCAGCCCTTCTGTTTCAGCCCCACTGTTTCAGCACCTCTGTTCCTCGCCTTCTGTTTCAGCTCCTCTGTTTCAGCCCTTCTGTTTCAGCCCCTCTGTTTCAGCCCCTCTGTTTTTCGCCCTCTGTTTCTCGCCCTCTGTTTCAGCCCCTCTGCTTCAGCCCCTCTGTTTCTCGCCCTCTGTTTCTCGTCCTCTGTTTCAGCGCCTCTGTTTCTCGCCCTCTGTTACAGCCCCTCTGTTTTAGCCCCTCTGTTTCTCGCCCTCTGTTTCAGCCGGTCCGTTTCTCGCCCTCTGTTTCTCGCTCTCTGTTTCAGCCCCTCTGTTTCTCTCACTCTTTTTCTGCCCTTCTGTTTCAGACCCTCTGTTTCTCGCCCTCTGTTTCAGACCCTCTGTTTCTCACTCTCTGTTTCAGACCCTCTGTTTCAGACCCTCTGTTTCAGCCCCTCTGTATCTCGCCCTCTGTTTCAGCCCCTCTGTTTCTTATCCTCTGTTTCTCGCCCTCTGTTTCAGTCCCACTGTTTCTCGCCCTCTGTTTCAGCCCCTCTGTTTCAGCCCCTCTGTTTCTCGCACTCTGATTCAGCCCCTCTGTTTCACGCCCTCTGTTTCAGCCCCTCTCCTTCAGCCCCTCTGTTTCTCGCCCTCTGTTTCTCGCCCTCTATTTCAGCCCCTCTGTTTCTGGCCCTCTGTTTCTCACCCTCTGTTTCTCGACCTCTGTTTCAGTTCCGCTGTTTCTCGCCATCTGTTTCAGCCCCTCTGTTTCAGCCCCTCTGTTTCTCGCCCTCTGTTTCAGCCCCTCTGTTTCTCGCCCTCTGTTTCAGCCCCTCTGCTTCAGCCCCTCTGTTTCTGGCCCTCTGTTTCTCGCCCTCTGTTTCAGCGCCTCTGTTTCTCGCCCTCTGTTACAGCCCCTCTGTTTTAGCCCCTCTGTTTCTCGCCCTCTGTTTCAGCCGGTCCGTTTCTCGCCCTCTGTTTCTCGCTCTCTGTTTCAGCCGCTCTGTTTCTCGTACTCTTTTTCTGCCCTTCTGTTTCAGACCCTCTGTTTCACGCCCTCTGTTTCAGACCCTCTGTTTCTCACCCTCTGTTTCAGACCCTCTGTTTCAGACCCTCTGTTTCAGCCCCTCTGTATCTCGCGCTCTGTTTTAGCCCCTCTGTTTCTTATCCTCTGTTTCTCGCCCTCTGTTTCAGTCCACTTTTTCTCGCCCTCTGTTTCAGCCCCTCTGTTTCAGCCCCTCTGTTTCTCGCACTCTGATTCAGCCCCTCTGTTTCTCGCCCTCTGTTTCAGCCCTTCTGTTTCAGCCCCTCTGTTTCAGCCCCTCTGTTCCTCGCCTTCTGTTTCAGCCCCTCTGTTTCAGCCCCTCTGTTACTCGCCCTCTGATTCAGCCCCTCTGTTTCTCGCCCGCTGTTTCTCGCCCTCTGTTTCAACCCCTCCGTTTCTCGCCCTCTGTTTCAGCCCCTCTGTTTCTCGCCCTCTGTTTCTCGCCCTCTGTTTCAGCCCCTCTGTTTCTCGCACTCTGTTTCAGCCCCTGCCTTTTGCGCCCTCTGTTTCAGCCCCTCTGCTTCTCCCCCTGTGTTTCAGCCACTCTGTTTCAGCCCCTCTGTTTCTCTTCCTCTTTTTCAGCCCCTATGTTTCAGCCCCTCTGTATCTCGCTCTCTGTTTCTCGCCCACTCATTCAGCCCCTCTGTTTCTCGCCCTCTGTTTCAGCCCCTCTGTTTCAGCCCCTCTGTTTCTCGCCCTCTGTTTCAGCCCCTCTGTTTCAGCCTCTCTGTTTCTCGCCCTCTGTTTCTCGCCTTCTGATTCAGTGCCTCTGTTTCTCGCCCTCTGTTTCAGCCCCTCTGTTTCAGCCTCTCTGTGTCTCGCACACTGTTTCTCGCCCTCTGTTTCAGCCCCTCTGTTTCAGCTCCTCTGTTTCTCGCCCTCTGTTTCTCGCCCTCTGTTTCAGCCCCTCTGTTTCAGCACTTCTGTATCTCGCCCTCTGTTTCAGCCCCTCTGTTTCTCGCACTCTTTTTCTGCCCTTCTGTTTCAGACCCTCTGTTTCTCGCCCTCTGTTTCAGACCCTCTGTTTCTCACCCTCTGTTTCAGACCCTCTGTTTCAGACCCTCTGTTTCAGCCCCTCTGTATCTCGCCCTCTGTTTCAGCCCCTCTGTTTCAGCCCCTCTGTTTCTCGCCCTCTGTTTCAGTCCCACTGTTTCTCGCCCTCTGTTTCAGCCCCTCTGTTTCAGCCCCTCTGTTTCTCGCACTCTGATTCAGCCCCTCTGTTTCTCGCCCTCTGTTTCAGCCCTTCTGTTTCAGCCCCTCTGTTTCAGCCCCTCTGTTCCTCGCCTTCTGTTTCAGCCCCTCTGTTTCAGCCCCTCTGTTACTCGCCCTCTGAATCAGCCCCTATGTTTCTCGCGCGCTGTTTCTCGCCCTCTGTTTCAACCCCTTCGTTTCTCGCCCTCTGTTTCAGCCCCTCTGTTTCTCGCCCTCTGTTTCTCGCCCTCTGTTTCAGCTCCTCTGTTTCAGCCCTTCTGTTTCAGCCCCTCTGTTTCAGCCCCTCTGTTTCTCGCCCTCTGTTTCTCGCCCTCTATTTCTCGCTCTCTGTTTCAGCCCCTCTGTTTCTCGCACTCTGTTTCAGCCCCTGCCTTTCGCGCACTCTGTTTCAGCCCCTCTGTTTCTCCCCCTGTGTTACAGCCACTCTGTTTCAGCCCCTCTGTTTCTCGCCCTCTGTTTCAGCCCCTCTGTATCAGCCCCTCTGTTTCTCTTCCTCTTTTTCAGCCCCTATGTTTCAGCCCCTCTGTTTCTCGCCCTCTGTTTCTCGCCCACATATTCAGCCCTTCAGTTTCTCGCCTTTGTTTCAGCCCCTCTGTTTCAGCCCCTCTGTTTCTCGCCCTCTGTTTCAGCCCCTGTGTTTCAGCCTCTCTGTTTCTCGCCCTCTGTTTCTCGCCTTCTGATTCAGTGCCTCTGTTTCTCGACCTCTGTTTCAGGTCCACTGTTTCTTGCCCTCTGTTTCAGCCCCTCTGTTTCAGCCCCTCTGTTTCTCGCCCTCTGTTTCAGCCCCTCTGTTTCTCGCCCTCTGTTTCAGCCCCTCTCCTTCAGCCCCTCTGTTTCTCGCCCTCTGTTTCTCGCCCTCTATTTCAGCCCCTCTGTTTCTGGCCCTCTGTTTCTCACCCTCTGTTTCTCGACCTCTGTTTCAGTTCCGCTGTTTCTCGCCAACTGTTTCAGCCCCCCTGTTTCAGCCCCTCTGTTTCTCGCCCTCTGTTTCAGCCCCTCTGTATCAGCCCCTCTGTTTCTCTTCCTCTTTTTCAGCCCCTATGTTTCAGCCCCTCTGTTTCTCGCCCTCTGTTTCTCGCCCACATATTCAGCCCTTCAGTTTCTCGCCTTTGTTTCAGCCCCTCTGTTTCAGCCCCTCTGTTTCTCGCCCTCTGTTTCAGCCCCTGTGTTTCAGCCTCTCTGTTTCTCGCCCTCTGTTTCACACCTTCTGATTCAGTGCCTCTGTTTCTCGACCTCTGTTTCAGGTCCACTGTTTCTCGCCCTCTGTTTCAGCCCCTCTGTTTCAGCCCCTCTGTTTCTCGCCCTCTGTTTCAGCCCCTCTGTTTCACGCCCTCTGTTTCAGCCCCTCTCCTTCAGCCCCTCTGTTTCTCGCCCTCTGTTTCTCGCCCTCTATTTCAGCCCCTCTGTTTCTGGCCCTCTGTTTCTCACCCTCTGTTTCTCGACCTCTGTTTCAGTTCCGCTGTTTCTCGCCATCTGTTTCAGCCCCTCTGTTTCAGCCCCTCTGTTTCTCGCCCTCTGTTTCAGCCCCTCTGTTTCTCGCCCTCTGTTTCAGCCCCTCTGCTTCAGCCCCTCTGTTTCTGGCCCTCTGTTTCTCGCCCTCTGTTTCAGCGCCTCTGTTTCTCGCCCTCTGTTACAGCCCCTCTGTTTTAGCCCCTCTGTTTCTCGCCCTCTGTTTCAGCCGGTCCGTTTCTCGCCCTCTGTTTCTCGCTCTCTGTTTCAGCCGCTCTGTTTCTCGCACTCTTTTTCTGCCCTTCTGTTTCAGACCCTCTGTTTCACGCCCTCTGTTTCAGACCCTCTGTTTCTCACCCTCTGTTTCAGACCCTCTGTTTCAGACCCTCTGTTTCAGCCCCTCTGTATCTCGCGCTCTGTTTCAGCCCCTCTGTTTCTTATCCTCTGTTTCTCGCCCTCTGTTTCAGTCCACTTTTTCTTGCCCTCTGTTTCAGCCCCTCTGTTTCAGCCCCTCTGTTTCTCGCACTCTGATTCAGCCCCTCTGTTTCTCGCCCTCTGTTTCAGCCCTTCTGTTTCAGCCCCTCTGTTTCAGCCCCTCTGTTCCTCGCCTTCTGTTTCAGCCCCTCTGTTTCAGCCCCTCTGTTACTCGCCCTCTGATTCAGCCCCTCTGTTTCTCGCCCGCTGTTTCTCGCCCTCTGTTTCAACCCCTCCGTTTCTCGCCCTCTGTTTCAGCCCCTCTGTTTCTCGCCCTCTGTTTCTCGCCCTCTGTTTCAGCCCCTCTGTTTCTCGCACTCTGTTTCAGCCCCTGCCTTTTGCGCCCTCTGTTTCAGCCCCTCTGCTTCTCCCCCTGTGTTTCAGCCACTCTGTTTCAGCCCCTCTGTTTCTCTTCCTCTTTTTCAGCCCCTATGTTTCAGCCCCTCTGTATCTCGCTCTCTGTTTCTCGCCCACTCATTCAGCCCCTCTGTTTCTCGCCCTCTGTTTCAGCCCCTCTGTTTCAGCCCCTCTGTTTCTCGCCCTCTGTTTCAGCCCCTCTGTTTCAGCCTCTCTGTTTCTCGCCCTCTGTTTCTCGCCTTCTGATTCAGTGCCTCTGTTTCTCGCCCTCTGTTTCAGCCCCTCTGTTTCAGCCTCTCTGTGTCTCGCACACTGTTTCTCGCCCTCTGTTTCAGCCCCTCTGTTTCAGCTCCTCTGTTTCTCGCCCTCTGTTTCTCGCCCTCTGTTTCAGCCCCTCTGTTTCAGCACCTCTGTATCTCGCCCTCTGTTTCAGCCCCTCTGTTTCTCGCACTCTTTTTCTGCCCTTCTGTTTCAGACCCTCTGTTTCTCGCCCTCTGTTTCAGACCCTCTGTTTCTCACCCTCTGTTTCAGACCCTCTGTTTCAGACCCTCTGTTTCAGCCCCTCTGTATCTCGCCCTCTGTTTCAGCCCCTCTGTTTCTTATCCTCTGTTTCTCGCCCTCTGTTTCAGTCCCACTGTTTCTCGCCCTCTGTTTCAGCCCCTCTGTTTCAGCCCCTCTGTTTCTCGCACTCTGATTCAGCCCCTCTGTTTCTCGCCCTCTGTTTCAGCCCTTCTGTTTCAGCCCCTCTGTTTCAGCCCCTCTGTTCCTCGCCTTCTGTTTCAGCCCCTCTGTTTCAGCCCCTCTGTTACTCGCCCTCTGATTCAGCCCCTATGTTTCTCGCCCGCTGTTTCTCGCCCTCTGTTTCAACCCCTTCGTTTCTCGCCCTCTGTTTCAGCCCCTCTGTTTCTCGCCCTCTGTTTCTCGCCCTCTGTTTCAGCCCCTCTGTTTCTCGCACTCTGTTTCAGCCCCTGACTTTTGCGCCCTCTGTTTCAGCCCCTCTGTTTCTCCCCCTGTGTTTCAGCCACTCTGTTTCAGCCCCTCTGTTTCTCTTCCTCTTTTTCAGCCCCTATGTTTCAGCCCCTCTGTTTCTCGCCCTCTGTTTCTCGCCCACTCATTCAGCCCCTCTGTTTCTCGCCCTCTGTTTCAGCCCCTCTGTTTCAGCCCCTCTGTTTCTCGCCCTCTGTTTCAGCCCCTCTGTTTCAGCCTCTCTGTTTCTCGCCCTCTGTTTCTCGCCTTCTGATTCAGTGCCTCTGTTTCTCGCCCTCTGTTTCAGCCCCTCTGTTTCAGCCTCTCTGTGTCTCGCACACTGTTTCTCGCCCTCTGTTTCAGCCCCTCTGTTTCAGCTCCTCTGTTTCTCGCCCTCTGTTTCTCGCCCTCTGTTTCAGCCCCTCTGTTTCAGCACCTCTGTATCTCGCCCTCTGTTTCAGCCCCTCTGTTTCTCGCCCTCTGATTCAGCCCCTCTGTTTCTCGCCCTCTGTTTCAGCCCCTCTGTTTCAGCCCCTCTGTATCTCGCCCTCTGTTTCAGCGCCTCTGTTTCTCGCCCTCTGTTTCAGCCCCTCTGTTTCTGGCCCTCTGTTTCTCGCCCTCTGTTTCAGCGCCTCTGTTTCTCGCCCTCTGTTACAGCCCCTCTGTTTTAGCCCCTCTGTTTCTCGCCCTCTGTTTCAGCCGGTCCGTTTCTCGCCCTCTGTTTCTCGCTCTCTGTTTCAGCCCCTCTGTTTCTCGCACTCTTTTTCTGCCCTTCTGTTTCAGACCCTCTGTTTCTCGCCCTCTGTTTCAGACCCTCTGTTTCTCACCCTCTGTTTCAGACCCTCTGTTTCAGACCCTCTGTTTCAGCCCCTCTGTATCTCGCCCTCTGTTTCAGCCCTTCTGTTTCAGCCCCTCTGTTTCTCGCCCTCTGTTTCTCACACTCTGATTCAGCCCCTCTGTTTCTCGCCCTCTGTTTCAGCCCTTCTGTTTCAGCCCCACTGTTTCAGCACCTCTGTTCCTCGCCTTCTGTTTCAGCTCCTCTGTTTCAGCCCTTCTGTTTCAGCCCCTCTGTTTCAGCCCCTCTGTTTTTCGCCCTCTGTTTCTCGCCCTCTGTTTCAGCCCCTCTGCTTCAGCCCCTCTGTTTCTCGCCCTCTGTTTCTCGTCCTCTGTTTCAGCGCCTCTGTTTCTCGCCCTCTGTTACAGCCCCTCTGTTTTAGCCCCTCTGTTTCTCGCCCTCTGTTTCAGCCGGTCCGTTTCTCGCCCTCTGTTTCTCGCTCTCTGTTTCAGCCCCTCTGTTTCTCTCACTCTTTTTCTGCCCTTCTGTTTCAGACCCTCTGTTTCTCGCCCTCTGTTTCAGACCCTCTGTTTCTCACTCTCTGTTTCAGACCCTCTGTTTCAGACCCTCTGTTTCAGCCCCTCTGTATCTCGCCCTCTGTTTCAGCCCCTCTGTTTCTTATCCTCTGTTTCTCGCCCTCTGTTTCAGTCCCACTGTTTCTCGCCCTCTGTTTCAGCCCCTCTGTTTCAGCCCCTCTGTTTCTCGCACTCTGATTCAGCCCCTCTGTTTCACGCCCTCTGTTTCAGCCCCTCTCCTTCAGCCCCTCTGTTTCTCGCCCTCTGTTTCTCGCCCTCTATTTCAGCCCCTCTGTTTCTGGCCCTCTGTTTCTCACCCTCTGTTTCTCGACCTCTGTTTCAGTTCCGCTGTTTCTCGCCATCTGTTTCAGCCCCTCTGTTTCAGCCCCTCTGTTTCTCGCCCTCTGTTTCAGCCCCTCTGTTTCTCGCCCTCTGTTTCAGCCCCTCTGCTTCAGCCCCTCTGTTTCTGGCCCTCTGTTTCTCGCCCTCTGTTTCAGCGCCTCTGTTTCTCGCCCTCTGTTACAGCCCCTCTGTTTTAGCCCCTCTGTTTCTCGCCCTCTGTTTCAGCCGGTCCGTTTCTCGCCCTCTGTTTCTCGCTCTCTGTTTCAGCCGCTCTGTTTCTCGCACTCTTTTTCTGCCCTTCTGTTTCAGACCCTCTGTTTCACGCCCTCTGTTTCAGACCCTCTGTTTCTCACCCTCTGTTTCAGACCCTCTGTTTCAGACCCTCTGTTTCAGCCCCTCTGTATCTCGCGCTCTGTTTCAGCCCCTCTGTTTCTTATCCTCTGTTTCTCGCCCTCTGTTTCAGTCCACTTTTTCATGCCCTCTGTTTCAGCCCCTCTGTTTCAGCCCCTCTGTTTCTCGCACTCTGATTCAGCCCCTCTGTTTCTCGCCCTCTGTTTCAGCCCTTCTGTTTCAGCCCCTCTGTTTCAGCCCCTCTGTTCCTCGCCTTCTGTTTCAGCCCCTCTGTTTCAGCCCCTCTGTTACTCGCCCTCTGATTCAGCCCCTCTGTTTCTCGCCCGCTGTTTCTCGCCCTCTGTTTCAACCCCTCCGTTTCTCGCCCTCTGTTTCAGCCCCTCTGTTTCTCGCCCTCTGTTTCTCGCCCTCTGTTTCAGCCCCTCTGTTTCTCGCACTCTGTTTCAGCCCCTGCCTTTTGCGCCCTCTGTTTCAGCCCCTCTGCTTCTCCCCCTGTGTTTCAGCCACTCTGTTTCAGCCCCTCTGTTTCTCTTCCTCTTTTTCAGCCCCTATGTTTCAGCCCCTCTGTATCTCGCTCTCTGTTTCTCGCCCACTCATTCAGCCCCTCTGTTTCTCGCCCTCTGTTTCAGCCCCTCTGTTTCAGCCCCTCTGTTTCTCGCCCTCTGTTTCAGCCCCTCTGTTTCAGCCTCTCTGTTTCTCGCCCTCTGTTTCTCGCCTTCTGATTCAGTGCCTCTGTTTCTCGCCCTCTGTTTCAGCCCCTCTGTTTCAGCCTCTCTGTGTCTCGCACACTGTTTCTCGCCCTCTGTTTCAGCCCCTCTGTTTCAGCTCCTCTGTTTCTCGCCCTCTGTTTCTCGCCCTCTGTTTCAGCCCCTCTGTTTCAGCACCTCTGTATCTCGCCCTCTGTTTCAGCCCCTCTGTTTCTCGCACTCTTTTTCTGCCCTTCTGTTTCAGACCCTCTGTTTCTCGCCCTCTGTTTCAGACCCTCTGTTTCTCACCCTCTGTTTCAGACCCTCTGTTTCAGACCCTCTGTTTCAGCCCCTCTGTATCTCGCCCTCTGTTTCAGCCCCTCTGTTTCTTATCCTCTGTTTCTCGCGCTCTGTTTCAGTCCCACTGTTTCTCGCCCTCTGTTTCAGCCCCTCTGTTTCAGCCCCTCTGTTTCTCGCACTCTGATTCAGCCCCTCTGTTTCTCGCCCTCTGTTTCAGCCCTTCTGTTTCAGCCCCTCTGTTTCAGCCCCTCTGTTCCTCGCCTTCTGTTTCAGCCCCTCTGTTTCAGCCCCTCTGTTACTCGCCCTCTGATTCAGCCCCTATGTTTCTCGCCCGCTGTTTCTCGCCCTCTGTTTCAACCCCTTCGTTTCTCGCCCTCTGTTTCAGCCCCTCTGTTTCTCGCCCTCTGTTTCTCGCCCTCTGTTTCAGCCCCTCTGTTTCTCGCACTCTGTTTCAGCACCTGACTTTTGCGCCCTCTGTTTCAGCCCCTCTGTTTCTCCCCCTGTGTTTCAGCCACTCTGTTTCAGCCCCTCTGTTTCTCTTCCTCTTTTTCAGCCCCTATGTTTCAGCCCCTCTGTTTCTCGCCCTCTGTTTCTCGCCCACTCATTCAGCCCCTCTGTTTCTCGCCCTCTGTTTCAGCCCCTCTGTTTCAGCCCCTCTGTTTCTCGCCCTCTGTTTCAGCCCCTCTGTTTCAGCCTCTCTGTTTCTCGCCCTCTGTTCCTCGCCTTCTGTTTCAGCTCCTCTGTTTCAGCCCTTCTGTTTCAGCCCCTCTCCTTCAGCCCCTCTGTTTTTCGCCCTCTGTTTCTCGCCCTCTGTTTCTCGCCCTCTGTTTCAGCCCCTCTGCTTCAGCCCCTCTGTTTCTCGCCCTCTGTTTCTCGTCCTCTGTTTCAGCGCCTCTGTTTCTCGCCCTCTGTTACAGCCCCTCTGTTTTAGCCCCTCTGTTTCTCGCCCTCTGTTTCAGCCGGTCCGTTTCTCGCCCTCTGTTTCTCGCTCTCTGTTTCAGCCCCTCTGTTTCTCTCACTCTTTTTCTGCCCTTCTGTTTCAGACCCTCTGTTTCTCGCCCTCTGTTTCAGACCCTCTGTTTCTCACTCTCTGTTTCAGACCCTCTGTTTCAGACCCTCTGTTTCAGCCCCTCTGTATCTCGCCCTCTGTTTCAGCCCCTCTGTTTCTTATCCTCTGTTTCTCGCCCTCTGTTTCAGTCCCACTGTTTCTCGCCCTCTGTTTCAGCCCCTCTGTTTCAGCCCCTCTGTTTCTCGCACTCTGATTCAGCCCCTCTGTTTCTCGCCAGCTGTTTCAGCCCTTCTGTTTCAGCCCCTCTGTTTCAGCCCCTCTGTTCCTCGCCTTCTGTTTCAGCCCCTCTGTTTCAGCCCCTCTGTTACTCGCCCTCTGATTCAGCCCCTCTGATTCTCGCCCGCTGTTTCTCGCCCTCTGTTTCAACCCCTCCGTTTCTCGCCCTCTGTTTCAGCCCCTCTGTTTCTCGCCCTCTGTTTCTCGCCCTCTGTTTCAGCCCCTCTGTTTCTCGCACTCTGTTTCAGCCCCTGCCTTTTGCGCCCTCTGTTTCAGCCCCTCTGCTTCTCCCCCTGTGTTTCAGCCACTCTGTTTCAGCCCCTCTGTTTCTCTTCCTCTTTTTCAGCCCCTATGTTTCAGCCCCTCTGTATCTCGCCCTCTGTTTCTCGCCCATTCATTCAGCCCCTCTGTTTCTCGCCCTCTGTTTCAGCCCCTCTGTTTCAGCACCTCTGTTTCTCGCCCTCTGTTTCAGCCCCTCTGTTTCTCGCAATCTTTTTCTGCCCTTCTGTTTCAGACCCTCTGTTTCTCGCCCTCTGTTTCAGACCCTCTGTTTCTCACTCTCTGTTTCAGACCCTCTGTTTCAGACCCTCTGTTTCAGCCCCTGTGTATCTCGCCCTCTGTTTCAGCCCCTCTGTTTCTTATCCTCTATTTCTCGCCCTCTGTTTCTCGCCCTCTGTTTCTCGCCCTCTGTTTCAGCCCCTCTGTTTCAGCACCTCTGTATCTCGCCCTCTGTTTCAGCCCCTCTGTTTCTCGCCCTCTGATTCAGCCCCTCTGTTTCTCGCCCTCTGTTTCAGCCCCTCTGTTTCAGCCCCTCTGTATCTCGCCCTCTGTTTCAGCGCCTCTGTTTCTCGCCCTCTGTTTCAGCCCCTCTGCTTCAGCCCCTCTGTTTCTGGCCCTCTGTTTCTCGCCCTCTGTTTCAGCGCCTCTGTTTCTCGCCCTCTGTTACAGCCCCTCTGTTTTAGCCCCTCTGTTTCTCGCCCTCTGTTTCAGCCGGTCCGTTTCTCGCCCTCTGTTTCTCGCTCTCTGTTTCAGCCGCTCTGTTTCTCGCACTCTTTTTCTGCCCTTCTGTTTCAGACCCTCTGTTTCACGCCCTCTGTTTCAGACCCTCTGTTTCTCACCCTCTGTTTCAGACCCTCTGTTTCAGACCCTCTGTTTCAGCCCCTCTGTATCTCGCGCTCTGTTTCAGCCCCTCTGTTTCTTATCCTCTGTTTCTCGCCCTCTGTTTCAGTCCACTTTTTCTCGCCCTCTGTTTCAGCCCCTCTGTTTCAGCCCCTCTGTTTCTCGCACTCTGATTCAGCCCCTCTGTTTCTCGCCCTCTGTTTCAGCCCTTCTGTTTCAGCCCCTCTGTTTCAGCCCCTCTGTTCCTCGCCTTCTGTTTCAGCCCCTCTGTTTCAGCCCCTCTGTTACTCGCCCTCTGATTCAGCCCCTCTGTTTCTCGCCCGCTGTTTCTCGCCCTCTGTTTCAACCCCTCCGTTTCTCGCCCTCTGTTTCAGCCCCTCTGTTTCTCGCCCTCTGTTTCTCGCCCTCTGTTTCAGCCCCTCTGTTTCTCGCACTCTGTTTCAGCCCCTGCCTTTTGCGCCCTCTGTTTCAGCCCCTCTGCTTCTCCCCCTGTGTTTCAGCCACTCTGTTTCAGCCCCTCTGTTTCTCTTCCTCTTTTTCAGCCCCTATGTTTCAGCCCCTCTGTATCTCGCTCTCTGTTTCTCGCCCACTCATTCAGCCCCTCTGTTTCTCGCCCTCTGTTTCAGCCCCTCTGTTTCAGCCCCTCTGTTTCTCGCCCTCTGTTTCAGCCCCTCTGTTTCAGCCTCTCTGTTTCTCGCCCTCTGTTTCTCGCCTTCTGATTCAGTGCCTCTGTTTCTCGCCCTCTGTTTCAGCCCCTCTGTTTCAGCCTCTCTGTGTCTCGCACACTGTTTCTCGCCCTCTGTTTCAGCCCCTCTGTTTCAGCTCCTCTGTTTCTCGCCCTCTGTTTCTCGCCCTCTGTTTCAGCCCCTCTGTTTCAGCACCTCTGTATCTCGCCCTCTGTTTCAGCCCCTCTGTTTCTCGCACTCTTTTTCTGCCCTTCTGTTTCAGACCCTCTGTTTCTCGCCCTCTGTTTCAGACCCTCTGTTTCTCACCCTCTGTTTCAGACCCTCTGTTTCAGACCCTCTGTTTCAGCCCCTCTGTATCTCGCCCTCTGTTTCAGCCCCTCTGTTTCTTATCCTCTGTTTCTCGCCCTCTGTTTCAGTCCCACTGTTTCTCGCCCTCTGTTTCAGCCCCTCTGTTTCAGCCCCTCTGTTTCTCGCACTCTGATTCAGCCCCTCTGTTTCTCGCCCTCTGTTTCAGCCCTTCTGTTTCAGCCCCTCTGTTTCAGCCCCTCTGTTCCTCGCCTTCTGTTTCAGCCCCTCTGTTTCAGCCCCTCTGTTACTCGCCCTCTGATTCAGCCCCTATGTTTCTCGCCCGCTGTTTCTCGCCCTCTGTTTCAACCCCTTCGTTTCTCGCCCTCTGTTTCAGCCCCTCTGTTTCTCGCCCTCTGTTTCTCGCCCTCTGTTTCAGCCCCTCTGTTTCTCGCACTCTGTTTCAGCCCCTGACTTTTGCGCCCTCTGTTTCAGCCCCTCTGTTTCTCCCCCTGTGTTTCAGCCACTCTGTTTCAGCCCCTCTGTTTCTCTTCCTCTTTTTCAGCCCCTATGTTTCAGCCCCTCTGTTTCTCGCCCTCTGTTTCTCGCCCACTCATTCAGCCCCTCTGTTTCTCGCCCTCTGTTTCAGCCCCTCTGTTTCAGCCCCTCTGTTTCTCGCCCTCTGTTTCAGCCCCTCTGTTTCAGCCTCTCTGTTTCTCGCCCTCTGTTTCTCGCCTTCTGATTCAGTGCCTCTGTTTCTCGCCCTCTGTTTCAGCCCCTCTGTTTCAGCCTCTCTGTGTCTCGCACACTGTTTCTCGCCCTCTGTTTCAGCCTCTCTGTTTCAGCTCCTCTGTTTCTCGCCCTCTGTTTCTCGCCCTCTGTTTCAGCCCCTCTGTTTCAGCACCTCTGTATCTCGCCCTCTGTTTCAGCCCCTCTGTTTCTCGCCCTCTGATTCAGCCCCTCTGTTTCTCGCCCTCTGTTTCAGCCCCTCTGTTTCAGCCCCTCTGTATCTCGCCCTCTGTTTCAGCGCCTCTGTTTCTCGCCCTCTGTTTCAGCCCCTCTGCTTCAGCCCCTCTGTTTCTGGCCCTCTGTTTCTCGCCCTCTGTTTCAGCGCCTCTGTTTCTCGCCCTCTGTTACAGCCCCTCTGTTTTAGCCCCTCTGTTTCTCGCCCTCTGTTTCAGCCGGTCCGTTTCTCGCCCTCTGTTTCTCGCTCTCTGTTTCAGACCCTCTGTTTCTCGCACTCTTTTTCTGCCCTTCTGTTTCAGACCCTCTGTTTCTCGCCCTCTGTTTCAGACCCTCTGTTTCTCACCCTCTGTTTCAGACCCTCTGTTTCAGACCCTCTGTTTCAGCCCCTCTGTATCTCGCCCTCTGTTTCAGCCCTTCTGTTTCAGCCCCTCTGTTTCTCGCCCTCTGTTTCTCACACTCTGATTCAGCCCCTCTGTTTCTCGCCCTCTGATTCAGCCCTTCTGTTTCAGCCCCACTGTTTCAGCACCTCTGTTCCTCGCCTTCTGTTTCAGCTCCTCTGTTTCAGCCCTTCTGTTTCAGCCCCTCTGTTTCAGCCCCTCTGTTTTTCGCCCTCTGTTTCTCGCCCTCTGTTTCTCGCCCTCTGTTTCAGCCCCTCTGCTTCAGCCCCTCTGTTTCTCGCCCTCTGTTTCTCGTCCTCTGTTTCAGCGCCTCTGTTTCTCGCCCTCTGTTACAGCCCCTCTGTTTTAGCCCCTCTGTTTCTCGCCCTCTGTTTCAGCCGGTCCGTTTCTCGCCCTCTGTTTCTCGCTCTCTGTTTCAGCCCCTCTGTTTCTCTCACTCTTTTTCTGCCCTTCTGTTTCAGACCCTCTGTTTCTCGCCCTCTGTTTCAGACCCTCTGTTTCTCACTCTCTGTTTCAGACCCTCTGTTTCAGACCCTCTGTTTCAGCCCCTCTGTATCTCGCCCTCTGTTTCAGCCCCTCTGTTTCTTATCCTCTGTTTCTCGCCCTCTGTTTCAGTCCCACTGTTTCTCGCCCTCTGTTTCAGCCCCTCTGTTTCAGCCCCTCTGTTTCTCGCACTCTGATTCAGCCCCTCTGTTTCTCGCCAGCTGTTTCAGCCCTTCTGTTTCAGCCCCTCTGTTTCAGCCCCTCTGTTCCTCGCCTTCTGTTTCAGCCCCTCTGTTTCAGCCCCTCTGTTACTCGCCCTCTGATTCAGCCCCTCTGATTCTCGCCCGCTGTTTCTCGCCCTCTGTTTCAACCCCTCCGTTTCTCGCCCTCTGTTTCAGCCCCTCTGTTTCTCGCCCTCTGTTTCTCGCCCTCTGTTTCAGCCCCTCTGTTTCTCGCACTCTGTTTCAGCCCCTGCCTTTTGCGCCCTCTGTTTCAGCCCCTCTGCTTCTCCCCCTGTGTTTCAGCCACTCTGTTTCAGCCCCTCTGTTTCTCTTCCTCTTTTTCAGCCCCTATGTTTCAGCCCCTCTGTATCTCGCCCTCTGTTTCTCGCCCATTCATTCAGCCCCTCTGTTTCTCGCCCTCTGTTTCAGCCCCTCTGTTTCAGCACCTCTGTTTCTCGCCCTCTGTTTCAGCCCCTCTGTTTCTCGCAATCTTTTTCTGCCCTTCTGTTTCAGACCCTCTGTTTCTCGCCCTCTGTTTCAGACCCTCTGTTTCTCACTCTCTGTTTCAGACCCTCTGTTTCAGACCCTCTGTTTCAGCCCCTCTGTATCTCGCCCTCTGTTTCAGCCCCTCTGTTTCTTATCCTCTATTTCTCGCCCTCTGTTTCAGTCCCACTGTTTCTCGCCCTCTGTTTCAGCCCCTCTGTTTCTCGCAATCTTTTTCTGCCCTTCTGTTTCAGACCCTCTGTTTCTCGCCCTCTGTTTCAGACCCTCTGTTTCTCACTCTCTGTTTCAGACCCTCTGTTTCAGACCCTCTGTTTCAGCCCCTCTGTATCTCGCCCTCTGTTTCAGCCCCTCTGTTTCTTATCCTCTGTTTCTCGCCCTCTGTTTCAGTCCCACTGTTTCTCGCCCTCTGTTTCAGCCCCTCTGTTTCAGCCCCTCTGTTTCTCGCACTCTGATTCAGCCCCTCTGTTTCACGCCCTCTGTTTCAGCCCCTCTCCTTCAGCCCCTCTGTTTCTCGCCCTCTGTTTCTCGCCCTCTATTTCAGCCCCTCTGTTTCTGGCCCTCTGTTTCTCACCCTCTGTTTCTCGACCTCTGTTTCAGTTCCGCTGTTTCTCGCCATCTGTTTCAGCCCCTCTGTTTCAGCCCCTCTGTTTCTCGCCCTCTGTTTCAGCCCCTCTGTTTCTCGCCCTCTGTTTCAGCCCCTCTGCTTCAGCCCCTCTGTTTCTGGCCCTCTGTTTCTCGCCCTCTGTTTCAGCGCCTCTGTTTCTCGCCCTCTGTTACAGCCCCTCTGTTTTAGCCCCTCTGTTTCTCGCCCTCTGTTTCAGCCGGTCCGTTTCTCGCCCTCTGTTTCTCGCTCTCTGTTTCAGCCGCTCTGTTTCTCGCACTCTTTTTCTGCCCTTCTGTTTCAGACCCTCTGTTTCACGCCCTCTGTTTCAGACCCTCTGTTTCTCACCCTCTGTTTCAGACCCTCTGTTTCAGACCCTCTGTTTCAGCCCCTCTGTATCTCGCGCTCTGTTTCAGCCCCTCTGTTTCTTATCCTCTGTTTCTCGCCCTCTGTTTCAGTCCACTTTTTCTCGCCCTCTGTTTCAGCCCCTCTGTTTCAGCCCCTCTGTTTCTCGCACTCTGATTCAGCCCCTCTGTTTCTCGCCCTCTGTTTCAGCCCTTCTGTTTCAGCCCCTCTGTTTCAGCCCCTCTGTTCCTCGCCTTCTGTTTCAGCCCCTCTGTTTCAGCCCCTCTGTTACTCGCCCTCTGATTCAGCCCCTCTGTTTCTCGCCCGCTGTTTCTCGCCCTCTGTTTCAACCCCTCCGTTTCTCGCCCTCTGTTTCAGCCCCTCTGTTTCTCGCCCTCTGTTTCTCGCCCTCTGTTTCAGCCCCTCTGTTTCTCGCACTCTGTTTCAGCCCCTGCCTTTTGCGCCCTCTGTTTCAGCCCCTCTGCTTCTCCCCCTGTGTTTCAGCCACTCTGTTTCAGCCCCTCTGTTTCTCTTCCTCTTTTTCAGCCCCTATGTTTCAGCCCCTCTGTATCTCGCTCTCTGTTTCTCGCCCACTCATTCAGCCCCTCTGTTTCTCGCCCTCTGTTTCAGCCCCTCTGTTTCAGCCCCTCTGTTTCTCGCCCTCTGTTTCAGCCCCTCTGTTTCAGCCTCTCTGTTTCTCGCCCTCTGTTTCTCGCCTTCTGATTCAGTGCCTCTGTTTCTCGCCCTCTGTTTCAGCCCCTCTGTTTCAGCCTCTCTGTGTCTCGCACACTGTTTCTCGCCCTCTGTTTCAGCCCCTCTGTTTCAGCTCCTCTGTTTCTCGCCCTCTGTTTCTCGCCCTCTGTTTCAGCCCCTCTGTTTCAGCACCTCTGTATCTCGCCCTCTGTTTCAGCCCCTCTGTTTCTCGCACTCTTTTTCTGCCCTTCTGTTTCAGACCCTCTGTTTCTCGCCCTCTGTTTCAGACCCTCTGTTTCTCACCCTCTGTTTCAGACCCTCTGTTTCAGACCCTCTGTTTCAGCCCCTCTGTATCTCGCCCTCTGTTTCAGCCCCTCTGTTTCTTATCCTCTGTTTCTCGCCCTCTGTTTCAGTCCCACTGTTTCTCGCCCTCTGTTTCAGCCCCTCTGTTTCAGCCCCTCTGTTTCTCGCACTCTGATTCAGCCCCTCTGTTTCTCGCCCTCTGTTTCAGCCCTTCTGTTTCAGCCCCTCTGTTTCAGCCCCTCTGTTCCTCGCCTTCTGTTTCAGCCCCTCTGTTTCAGCCCCTCTGTTACTCGCCCTCTGATTCAGCCCCTATGTTTCTCGCCCGCTGTTTCTCGCCCTCTGTTTCAACCCCTTCGTTTCTCGCCCTCTGTTTCAGCCCCTCTGTTTCTCGCCCTCTGTTTCTCGCCCTCTGTTTCAGCCCCTCTGTTTCTCGCACTCTGTTTCAGCCCCTGACTTTTGCGCCCTCTGTTTCAGCCCCTCTGTTTCTCCCCCTGTGTTTCAGCCACTCTGTTTCAGCCCCTCTGTTTCTCTTCCTCTTTTTCAGCCCCTATGTTTCAGCCCCTCTGTTTCTCGCCCTCTGTTTCTCGCCCACTCATTCAGCCCCTCTGTTTCTCGCCCTCTGTTTCAGCCCCTCTGTTTCAGCCCCTCTGTTTCTCGCCCTCTGTTTCAGCCCCTCTGTTTCAGCCTCTCTGTTTCTCGCCCTCTGTTTCTCGCCTTCTGATTCAGTGCCTCTGTTTCTCGCCCTCTGTTTCAGCCCCTCTGTTTCAGCCTCTCTGTGTCTCGCACACTGTTTCTCGCCCTCTGTTTCAGCCCCTCTGTTTCAGCTCCTCTGTTTCTCGCCCTCTGTTTCTCGCCCTCTGTTTCAGCCCCTCTGTTTCAGCACCTCTGTATCTCGCCCTCTGTTTCAGCCCCTCTGTTTCTCGCCCTCTGATTCAGCCCCTCTGTTTCTCGCCCTCTGTTTCAGCCCCTCTGTTTCAGCCCCTCTGTATCTCGCCCTCTGTTTCAGCGCCTCTGTTTCTCGCCCTCTGTTTCAGCCCCTCTGCTTCAGCCCCTCTGTTTCTGGCCCTCTGTTTCTCGCCCTCTGTTTCAGCGCCTCTGTTTCTCGCCCTCTGTTACAGCCCCTCTGTTTTAGCCCCTCTGTTTCTCGCCCTCTGTTTCAGCCGGTCCGTTTCTCGCCCTCTGTTTCTCGCTCTCTGTTTCAGACCCTCTGTTTCTCGCACTCTTTTTCTGCCCTTCTGTTTCAGACCCTCTGTTTCTCGCCCTCTGTTTCAGACCCTCTGTTTCTCACCCTCTGTTTCAGACCCTCTGTTTCAGACCCTCTGTTTCAGCCCCTCTGTATCTCGCCCTCTGTTTCAGCCCTTCTGTTTCAGCCCCTCTGTTTCTCGCCCTCTGTTTCTCACACTCTGATTCAGCCCCTCTGTTTCTCGCCCTCTGATTCAGCCCTTCTGTTTCAGCCCCACTGTTTCAGCACCTCTGTTCCTCGCCTTCTGTTTCAGCTCCTCTGTTTCAGCCATTCTGTTTCAGCCCCTCTGTTTCAGCCCCTCTGTTTTTCGCCCTCTGTTTCTCGCCCTCTGTTTCTCGCCCTCTGTTTCAGCCCCTCTGCTTCAGCCCCTCTGTTTCTCGCCCTCTGTTTCTCGTCCTCTGTTTCAGCGCCTCTGTTTCTCGCCCTCTGTTACAGCCCCTCTGTTTTAGCCCCTCTGTTTCTCGCCCTCTGTTTCAGCCGGTCCGTTTCTCGCCCTCTGTTTCTCGCTCTCTGTTTCAGCCCCTCTGTTTCTCTCACTCTTTTTCTGCCCTTCTGTTTCAGACCCTCTGTTTCTCGCCCTCTGTTTCAGACCCTCTGTTTCTCACTCTCTGTTTCAGTCCCTCTGTTTCAGACCCTCTGTTTCAGCCCCTCTGTATCTCGCCCTCTGTTTCAGCCCCTCTGTTTCTTATCCTCTGTTTCTCGCCCTCTGTTTCAGTCCCACTGTTTCTCGCCCTCTGTTTCAGCCCCTCTGTTTCAGCCCCTCTGTTTCTCGCACTCTGATTCAGCCCCTCTGTTTCTCGCCAGCTGTTTCAGCCCTTCTGTTTCAGCCCCTCTGTTTCAGCCCCTCTGTTCCTCGCCTTCTGTTTCAGCCCCTCTGTTTCAGCCCCTCTGTTACTCGCCCTCTGATTCAGCCCCTCTGATTCTCGCCCGCTGTTTCTCGCCCTCTGTTTCAACCCCTCCGTTTCTCGCCCTCTGTTTCAGCCCCTCTGTTTCTCGCCCTCTGTTTCTCGCCCTCTGTTTCAGCCCCTCTGTTTCTCGCACTCTGTTTCAGCCCCTGCCTTTTGCGCCCTCTGTTTCAGCCCCTCTGCTTCTCCCCCTGTGTTTCAGCCACTCTGTTTCAGCCCCTCTGTTTCTCTTCCTCTTTTTCAGCCCCTATGTTTCAGCCCCTCTGTATCTCGCCCTCTGTTTCTCGCCCATTCATTCAGCCCCTCTGTTTCTCGCCCTCTGTTTCAGCCCCTCTGTTTCAGCACCTCTGTTTCTCGCCCTCTGTTTCAGCCCCTCTGTTTCTCGCAATCTTTTTCTGCCCTTCTGTTTCAGACCCTCTGTTTCTCGCCCTCTGTTTCAGACCCTCTGTTTCTCACTCTCTGTTTCAGACCCTCTGTTTCAGACCCTCTGTTTCAGCCCCTCTGTATCTCGCCCTCTGTTTCAGCCCCTCTGTTTCTTATCCTCTATTTCTCGCCCTCTGTTTCAGTCCCATTGTTTCTCGCCCTCTGTTTCAGCCCCTCTGTTTCAGCCCCTCTGTTTCTCGCACTCTGATTCAGCCCCTCTGTTTCTCGCCCTCTGTTTCAGCCATTCTGTTTCAGCCCCTCTGTTTCAGACCCTCTGTTCCTCGCCTTCTGTTTCAGCCCCTCTGTTTCAGCCCCTCTGTTACTCGCCCTCTGATTCAGCCCCTCTGTTTCTCGCCCGCTGTTTCTCGCCCTCTGTTTCAACCCCTCCGTTTCTCGCCCTCTGTTTCAGCCCCTCTGTTTCTCGCCCTCTGTTTCTCGCCCTCTGTTTCAGCCCCTCTGTTTCTCGCACTCTGTTTCAGCCCCTGCCTTTAGCGCCCTCTGTTTCAGCCCCTCTGCTTCTCCCCCTGTGTTTCAGCCACTCTGTTTCAGCCCCTCTGTTTCTCATCCTCTTTTTCAGCCCCTATGTTTCAGCCCCTCTGTATCTCGCCCTCTGTTTCTCGCCCACTCATTCAGCCCCTCTGTTTCTCGCCCTCTGTTTCAGCCCCTCTGTTTGAGCCCCTCTGTTTCTCGCCCTCTGTTTCAGCCCCTCTGTTTCAGCCTCTCTGTTTCTCGCCCTCTGTTTCTCGCCTTCTGATTCAGTGCCTCTGTTTCTCGCCCTCTGTTTCAGCCCCTCTGTTTCAGCCTCTCTGTGTCTCGCACACTGTTTCTCGCCCTCTGTTTCAGCCCCTCTGTTTCAGCTCCTCTGTTTCTCGCCCTCTGTTTCTCGCCCTCTGTTTCAGCCCCTCTGTTTCAGCACCTCTGGATCTCGCCCTCTGTTTCAGCCCCTCTGTTTCTCGCCCTCTGATTCAGCCCCTCTGTTTCTCGCCCTCTTTTCAGCACCTCTGTTTCAGCCCCTCTGTATCTCGCCCTCTGATTCAGCGCCTCTGTTTCTCGCCCTCTGTTTCAGCCCCTCTGCTTCAGCCCCTTTGTTTCTGGCCCTCTGTTTCTCGCCCTCTGTTTCAGCGCCTCTGTTTCTCGCCCTCTGTTACAGCCCCTCTGTTTTAGCCCCTCTGTTTCTTGCCCTCTGTTTCAGCCGGTCCGTTTCTCGCCCTCTGTTTCTCGCTCTCTGTTTCAGCCCCTCTGTTTCTCGCAATCTTTTTCTGCCCTTCTGTTTCAGACCCTCTGTTTCTCGCCCTCTGTTTCAGACCCTCTGTTTCTCACCCTCTGTTTCAGACCCTCTGTTTCAGACCCTCTGTTTCAGCCCCTCTGTATCTCGCCCTCTGTTTCAGCCCCTCTGTTTCTTATCCTCTGTTCCTCGCCCTCTGTTTCAGTCCCACTGTTTCTCGCCCTCTGTTTCAGCCCCTCTGTTTCAGCCCCTCTGTTTCTCGCACTCTGATTCAGCCCCTCTGTTTCTCGCCCTCTGTTTCAGCCGGTCCGTTTCTCGCCCTCTGTTTCTCGCTCTCTGTTTCAGCCCCTCTGTTTCTCGCACTCTTTTTCTGCCCTTCTGTTTCAGACCGTCTGTTCCTCGCCCTCTGTTTCAGACCCTCTGTTTCTCACCCTCTGTTTCAGCCCCTCTGTTTCAGCCCCTCTGTTTCTAGCCTTCTATTTCAGACCCTCTGTTTCTCACCCTCTGTTTTAGACCCTCTGTTTCAGACACTCTGTTTCAGCCCCTCTGTATCTCGCCCTCTGTTTCAGCCCCTCTGTTTCTCGCCCTCTGTTTCAGCCCCTCTGCTTCAGCCCCTCTGTTTCCGGCCCTCTGTATCTCGACCTCTGTTTCAGCGCCTCTGTTTCTCGCCCTCTGTTACAGCCCCTCTGTTTTAGCCCCTCTGTTTCTCGCCCTCTGTTTCAGCCGGTCCGTTTCTCGCCCTCTGTTTCTCGCTCTCTGTTTCAGCCCCTCTGTTTCTCGCACTCTTTTTCTGCCCTTCTGTTTCAGACCCTCTGTTTCTCGCCCTCTGTTTCAGACCCTCTGTTTCTCACCCTCTGTTTCAGCCCCTCTGTTTCAGCCCCTCTGTTTCTCGCCCTCTGTTTCTCGCCTTCTGTTTCTCGCCCTCTGTTTCAGCCCCTCTGTTTCTCGCACTTTGTTTCAGCCCCTGCCTTTCGCGCCCTCTGTTTCAGCCCCTCTGTTTCTCCCCCTGTGTTTCAGCCCCTCTGTTTCAGCACCTCTGTTTCTCGCCCTCTGATTCAGCCCCTCTGTTTCTCGCCCTCTGTTTCAGCCCCTCTGTTTCAGCCCCTCTGTATCTCGCCCTCTGTTTCAGCGACTCTGTTTCTCGCCCTCTGTTTCAGCCCCTCTGCTTCAGCCCCTTTGTTTCTGGCCCTCTGTTTCTCGCCCTCTGTTTCAGCGCCTCTGTTTCTCGCCCTCTGTTACAGCCCCTCTGTTTTAGCCCCTCTGTTTCTCGCCCTCTGTTTCAGCCGGTCCGTTTCTCGCCCTCTGTTTCTCGCTCTCTGTTTCAGCCCCTCTGTTTCTCGCACGCTTTTTCTGCCCTTCTGTTTCAGACCCTCTGTTTCTCGCCCTCTGTTTCAGACCCTCTGTTTCTCACCCTCTGTTTCAGACCCTCTGTTTCAGACCCTCTGTTTCAGCCCCTCTGTATCTCGCCCTCTGTTTCAGCCCCTCTGTTTCTTATCCTCTGTTTCTCGCCCTCTGTTTCAGTCCCACTGATTCTCGCCCTCTGTTTCTCGCCCTCTGTTTCAGCCCCTCTGTTTCAGCACCTCTGTATCTCGCCCTCTGTTTCAGCCCCTCTGTTTCTCGCCCACTGATTCAGCCCCTCTGTTTCTCGCCCTCTGTTTCAGCCCCTCTGTTTCAGCCCCTCTGTATCTCGCCCTCTGTTTCAGCCCCTCTGTTTCTCGCCCTCTGTTTCAGCCCCTCTGCTTCAGCCCCTCTGTTTCTGGCCCTCTGTTTCTCGCCCTCTGTTTCAGCGCCTCTGTTTCTCGACCTCTGTTACAGCCCCTCTGTTTCAGCCCCTCTGTTTCTCGCCCTCTGTTTCAGCCCCTCTGCTTCAGCCCCTCTGTTTCAGCCCCTCTGTTTCTAGCCCTCTGTTTCTCGCCCACTCATTCAGCCCCTCTGTTTCTCGCCCTCTGTTTCAGCCCCTCAGTTTCAGCCCCTCTGTTTCTCGCCCTCTGTTTCAGCCCCTCTGTTTCAGCCTCTCTGTTTCTCGCCCTCTGTTTCTCGCCTTCTGATTCAGTGCCTCTGTTTCTCGCCCTCTGTTTCAGCCCCTCTGTTTCAGCCTCTCTGTGTCTCGCACACTGTTTCTCGCCCTCTGTTTCAGCTCCTCTGTTTCAGCTCCTCTGTTTCTCGCCCTCTGTTTCTCGCCCTCTGTTTCAGCCCCTCTGTTTCAGCACCTCTGTATCTCGCCCTCTGTTTCAGCCCCTCTGTTTCTCGCCCACTGATTCAGCCCCTCTGTTTCTCGCCCTCTGTTTCAGCCCCTCTGTTTCAGCCCCTCTGTATCTCGCCCTCTGTTTCAGCGCCTCTGTTTCTCGCCCTCTGTTTCAGCCCCTCTGCTTCAGCCCCTCTGTTTCTGGCCCTCTGTTTCTCGCCCTCTGTTTCAGCGCCTCTGTTTCTCGCCCTCTGTTACAGCCCCTCTGTTTTAGCCCCTCTGTTTCTCGCCCTCTGTTTCAGCCGGTCCGTTTCTCGCCCTCTGTTTCTCGCTCTCTGTTTCAGACCCTCTGTTTCTCGCACTCTTTTTCTGCCCTTCTGTTTCAGACCCTCTGTTTCTCGCCCTCTGTTTCAGACCCTCTGTTTCTCACCCTCTGTTTCAGACCCTCTGTTTCAGACCCTCTGTTTCAGCCCCTCTGTATCTCGCCCTCTGTTTCAGCCCTTCTGTTTCAACCCCTCTGTTTCTCGCCCTCTGTTTCTCACACTCTGATTCAGCCCCTCTGTTTCTCGCCCTGTTTCAGCCCTTCTGTTTCAGCCCCTCTGTTTCAGCACCTCTGTTCCTCGCCTTCTGTTTCAGCTCCTCTGTTTCAGCCCTTCTGTTTCAGCCCCTCTGTTTCAGCCCCTCTGTTTCTCGCCCTCTGTTTCTCGCCCTCTGTTTCTCGCCCTCTGTTTCAGCCCCTCTGTTTCTCGCACTCTGTTTCAGCCCCTGCCTTTCGCGCCCTCTGTTTCAGCCCCTCTGTTTCTCCTCCTGTGTTTCAGCCACTCTGTTTCAGCCCCTCTGTTTCTCGCCCTCTGTTTCAGCCCCTCTGTATCAGCCCCTCTGTTTCTCTTCCTCTTTTTCAGCCCCTATGTTTCAGCCCCTCTGTTTCTCGCCCTCTGTTTCTCGCCCACATATTCAGCCCTTCAGTTTCTCGCCTTTGTTTCAGCCCCTATGTTTCAGCCCCTCTGTTTCTCGCCCTCTGTTTCAGCCCCTGTGTTTCAGCCTCTCTGTTTCTCGCCCTCTGTTTCTCTCCTTCTGATTCAGTGCCTCTGTTTCTCGACCTCTGTTTCAGGTCCACTGTTTCTTGCCCTCTGTTTCAGCCCCTCTGTTTCAGCCCCTCTGTTTCTCGCCCTCTGTTTCAGCCCCTCTGTTTCTCGCCCTCTGTTTCAGCCCCTCTCCTTCAGCCCCTCTGTTTCTCGCCCTCTGTTTCTCGCCCTCTATTTCAGCCCCTCTGTTTCTGGCCCTCTGTTTCTCACCCTCTGTTTCTCGACCTCTGTTTCAGTTCCGCTGTTTCACGCCAACTGTTTCAGCCCCTCTGTTTCAGCCCCTCTGTTTCTCGCCCTCTGTTTCAGCCCCTCTGTATCAGCCCCTCTGTTTCTCTTCCTCTTTTTCAGCCCCTATGTTTCAGCCCCTCTGTTTCTCGCCCTCTGTTTCTCGCCCACATATTCAGCCCTTCAGTTTCTCGCCTTTGTTTCAGCCCCTCTGTTTCAGCCCCTCTGTTCCTCGCCCTCTGTTTCAGCCCCTGTGTTTCAGCCTCTCTGTTTCTCGCCATCTGTTTCTCGCCTTCTGATTCAGTGCCTCTGTTTCTCGACCTCTGTTTCAGGTCCACTGTTTCTCGCCCTCTGTTTCAGCCCCTCTGTTTCAGCCCCTCTGTTTCTCGCCCTCTGTTTCAGCCCCTCTGTTTCTCGCCCTCTGTTTCAGCCCCTCTCCTTCAGCCCCTCTGTTTCTCGCCCTCTGTTTCTCGCCCTCTATTTCAGCCCCTCTGTTTCTGGCCCTCTGTTTCTCACCCTCTGTTTCTCGACCTCTGTTTCAGTTCCGCTGTTTCTCGCCATCTGTTTCAGCCCCTCTGTTTCAGCCCCTCTGTTTCTCGCCCTCTGTTTCAGCCCCTCTGTTTCTCGCCCTCTGTTTCAGCCCCTCTGCTTCAGCCCCTCTGTTTCTGGCCCTCTGTTTCTCGCCCTCTGTTTCAGCGCCTCTGTTTCAGCTCCTCTGTTTCTCGCCCTCTGTTTCTCGCCCTCTGTTTCAGCCCCTCTGTTTCAGCACCTCTGTATCTCGCCCTCTGTTTCAGCCCCTCTGTTTCTCGCCCTCTGATTCAGCCCCTCTGTTTCTCGCCCTCTGTTTCAGCCCCTCTGTTTCAGCCCCTCTGTATCTCGCCCTCTGTTTCAGCGCCTCTGTTTCTCGCCCTCTGTTTCAGCCCCTCTGCTTCAGCCCCTCTGTTTCTGGCCCTCTGTTTCTCGCCCTCTGTTTCAGCGCCTCTGTTTCTCGCCCTCTGTTACAGCCCCTCTGTTTTAGCCCCTCTGTTTCTCGCCCTCTGTTTCAGCCGGTCCGTTTCTCGCCCTCTGTTTCTCGCTCTCTGTTTCAGACCCTCTGTTTCTCGCACTCTTTTTCTGCCCTTCTGTTTCAGACCCTCTGTTTCTCGCCCTCTGTTTCAGACCCTCTGTTTCTCACCCTCTGTTTCAGACCCTCTGTTTCAGACCCTCTGTTTCAGCCCCTCTGTATCTCGCCCTCTGTTTCAGCCCTTCTGTTTCAGCCCCTCTGTTTCTCGCCCTCTGTTTCTCACACTCTGATTCAGCCCCTCTGTTTCTCGCCCTCTGATTCAGCCCTTCTGTTTCAGCCCCACTGTTTCAGCACCTCTGTTCCTCGCCTTCTGTTTCAGCTCCTCTGTTTCAGCCATTCTGTTTCAGCCCCTCTGTTTCAGCCCCTCTGTTTTTCGCCCTCTGTTTCTCGCCCTCTGTTTCTCGCCCTCTGTTTCAGCCCCTCTGCTTCAGCCCCTCTGTTTCTCGCCCTCTGTTTCTCGTCCTCTGTTTCAGCGCCTCTGTTTCTCGCCCTCTGTTACAGCCCCTCTGTTTTAGCCCCTCTGTTTCTCGCCCTCTGTTTCAGCCGGTCCGTTTCTCGCCCTCTGTTTCTCGCTCTCTGTTTCAGCCCCTCTGTTTCTCTCACTCTTTTTCTGCCCTTCTGTTTCAGACCCTCTGTTTCTCGCCCTCTGTTTCAGACCCTCTGTTTCTCACTCTCTGTTTCAGTCCCTCTGTTTCAGACCCTCTGTTTCAGCCCCTCTGTATCTCGCCCTCTGTTTCAGCCCCTCTGTTTCTTATCCTCTGTTTCTCGCCCTCTGTTTCAGTCCCACTGTTTCTCGCCCTCTGTTTCAGCCCCTCTGTTTCAGCCCCTCTGTTTCTCGCACTCTGATTCAGCCCCTCTGTTTCTCGCCAGCTGTTTCAGCCCTTCTGTTTCAGCCCCTCTGTTTCAGCCCCTCTGTTCCTCGCCTTCTGTTTCAGCCCCTCTGTTTCAGCCCCTCTGTTACTCGCCCTCTGATTCAGCCCCTCTGATTCTCGCCCGCTGTTTCTCGCCCTCTGTTTCAACCCCTCCGTTTCTCGCCCTCTGTTTCAGCCCCTCTGTTTCTCGCCCTCTGTTTCTCGCCCTCTGTTTCAGCCCCTCTGTTTCTCGCACTCTGTTTCAGCCCCTGCCTTTTGCGCCCTCTGTTTCAGCCCCTCTGCTTCTCCCCCTGTGTTTCAGCCACTCTGTTTCAGCCCCTCTGTTTCTCTTCCTCTTTTTCAGCCCCTATGTTTCAGCCCCTCTGTATCTCGCCCTCTGTTTCTCGCCCATTCATTCAGCCCCTCTGTTTCTCGCCCTCTGTTTCAGCCCCTCTGTTTCAGCACCTCTGTTTCTCGCCCTCTGTTTCAGCCCCTCTGTTTCTCGCAATCTTTTTCTGCCCTTCTGTTTCAGACCCTCTGTTTCTCGCCCTCTGTTTCAGACCCTCTGTTTCTCACTCTCTGTTTCAGACCCTCTGTTTCAGACCCTCTGTTTCAGCCCCTCTGTATCTCGCCCTCTGTTTCAGCCCCTCTGTTTCTTATCCTCTATTTCTCGCCCTCTGTTTCAGTCCCATTGTTTCTCGCCCTCTGTTTCAGCCCCTCTGTTTCAGCCCCTCTGTTTCTCGCACTCTGATTCAGCCCCTCTGTTTCTCGCCCTCTGTTTCAGCCATTCTGTTTCAGCCCCTCTGTTTCAGACCCTCTGTTCCTCGCCTTCTGTTTCAGCCCCTCTGTTTCAGCCCCTCTGTTACTCGCCCTCTGATTCAGCCCCTCTGTTTCTCGCCCGCTGTTTCTCGCCCTCTGTTTCAACCCCTCCGTTTCTCGCCCTCTGTTTCAGCCCCTCTGTTTCTCGCCCTCTGTTTCTCGCCCTCTGTTTCAGCCCCTCTGTTTCTCGCACTCTGTTTCAGCCCCTGCCTTTAGCGCCCTCTGTTTCAGCCCCTCTGCTTCTCCCCCTGTGTTTCAGCCACTCTGTTTCAGCCCCTCTGTTTCTCATCCTCTTTTTCAGCCCCTATGTTTCAGCCCCTCTGTATCTCGCCCTCTGTTTCTCGCCCACTCATTCAGCCCCTCTGTTTCTCGCCCTCTGTTTCAGCCCCTCTGTTTGAGCCCCTCTGTTTCTCGCCCTCTGTTTCAGCCCCTCTGTTTCAGCCTCTCTGTTTCTCGCCCTCTGTTTCTCGCCTTCTGATTCAGTGCCTCTGTTTCTCGCCCTCTGTTTCAGCCCCTCTGTTTCAGCCTCTCTGTGTCTCGCACACTGTTTCTCGCCCTCTGTTTCAGCCCCTCTGTTTCAGCTCCTCTGTTTCTCGCCCTCTGTTTCTCGCCCTCTGTTTCAGCCCCTCTGTTTCAGCACCTCTGGATCTCGCCCTCTGTTTCAGCCCCTCTGTTTCTCGCCCTCTGATTCAGCCCCTCTGTTTCTCGCCCTCTTTTCAGCACCTCTGTTTCAGCCCCTCTGTATCTCGCCCTCTGATTCAGCGCCTCTGTTTCTCGCCCTCTGTTTCAGCCCCTCTGCTTCAGCCCCTTTGTTTCTGGCCCTCTGTTTCTCGCCCTCTGTTTCAGCGCCTCTGTTTCTCGCCCTCTGTTACAGCCCCTCTGTTTTAGCCCCTCTGTTTCTTGCCCTCTGTTTCAGCCGGTCCGTTTCTCGCCCTCTGTTTCTCGCTCTCTGTTTCAGCCCCTCTGTTTCTCGCAATCTTTTTCTGCCCTTCTGTTTCAGACCCTCTGTTTCTCGCCCTCTGTTTCAGACCCTCTGTTTCTCACCCTCTGTTTCAGACCCTCTGTTTCAGACCCTCTGTTTCAGCCCCTCTGTATCTCGCCCTCTGTTTCAGCCCCTCTGTTTCTTATCCTCTGTTCCTCGCCCTCTGTTTCAGTCCCACTGTTTCTCGCCCTCTGTTTCAGCCCCTCTGTTTCAGCCCCTCTGTTTCTCGCACTCTGATTCAGCCCCTCTGTTTCTCGCCCTCTGTTTCAGCCGGTCCGTTTCTCGCCCTCTGTTTCTCGCTCTCTGTTTCAGCCCCTCTGTTTCTCGCACTCTTTTTCTGCCCTTCTGTTTCAGACCGTCTGTTCCTCGCCCTCTGTTTCAGACCCTCTGTTTCTCACCCTCTGTTTCAGCCCCTCTGTTTCAGCCCCTCTGTTTCTAGCCTTCTATTTCAGACCCTCTGTTTCTCACCCTCTGTTTTAGACCCTCTGTTTCAGACACTCTGTTTCAGCCCCTCTGTATCTCGCCCTCTGTTTCAGCCCCTCTGTTTCTCGCCCTCTGTTTCAGCCCCTCTGCTTCAGCCCCTCTGTTTCCGGCCCTCTGTATCTCGACCTCTGTTTCAGCGCCTCTGTTTCTCGCCCTCTGTTACAGCCCCTCTGTTTTAGCCCCTCTGTTTCTCGCCCTCTGTTTCAGCCGGTCCGTTTCTCGCCCTCTGTTTCTCGCTCTCTGTTTCAGCCCCTCTGTTTCTCGCACTCTTTTTCTGCCCTTCTGTTTCAGACCCTCTGTTTCTCGCCCTCTGTTTCAGACCCTCTGTTTCTCACCCTCTGTTTCAGCCCCTCTGTTTCAGCCCCTCTGTTTCTCGCCCTCTGTTTCTCGCCTTCTGTTTCTCGCCCTCTGTTTCAGCCCCTCTGTTTCTCGCACTTTGTTTCAGCCCCTGCCTTTCGCGCCCTCTGTTTCAGCCCCTCTGTTTCTCCCCCTGTGTTTCAGCCCCTCTGTTTCAGCACCTCTGTTTCTCGCCCTCTGATTCAGCCCCTCTGTTTCTCGCCCTCTGTTTCAGCCCCTCTGTTTCAGCCCCTCTGTATCTCGCCCTCTGTTTCAGCGACTCTGTTTCTCGCCCTCTGTTTCAGCCCCTCTGCTTCAGCCCCTTTGTTTCTGGCCCTCTGTTTCTCGCCCTCTGTTTCAGCGCCTCTGTTTCTCGCCCTCTGTTACAGCCCCTCTGTTTTAGCCCCTCTGTTTCTCGCCCTCTGTTTCAGCCGGTCCGTTTCTCGCCCTCTGTTTCTCGCTCTCTGTTTCAGCCCCTCTGTTTCTCGCACGCTTTTTCTGCCCTTCTGTTTCAGACCCTCTGTTTCTCGCCCTCTGTTTCAGACCCTCTGTTTCTCACCCTCTGTTTCAGACCCTCTGTTTCAGACCCTCTGTTTCAGCCCCTCTGTATCTCGCCCTCTGTTTCAGCCCCTCTGTTTCTTATCCTCTGTTTCTCGCCCTCTGTTTCAGTCCCACTGATTCTCGCCCTCTGTTTCTCGCCCTCTGTTTCAGCCCCTCTGTTTCAGCACCTCTGTATCTCGCCCTCTGTTTCAGCCCCTCTGTTTCTCGCCCACTGATTCAGCCCCTCTGTTTCTCGCCCTCTGTTTCAGCCCCTCTGTTTCAGCCCCTCTGTATCTCGCCCTCTGTTTCAGCCCCTCTGTTTCTCGCCCTCTGTTTCAGCCCCTCTGCTTCAGCCCCTCTGTTTCTGGCCCTCTGTTTCTCGCCCTCTGTTTCAGCGCCTCTGTTTCTCGACCTCTGTTACAGCCCCTCTGTTTCAGCCCCTCTGTTTCTCGCCCTCTGTTTCAGCCCCTCTGCTTCAGCCCCTCTGTTTCAGCCCCTCTGTTTCTAGCCCTCTGTTTCTCGCCCACTCATTCAGCCCCTCTGTTTCTCGCCCTCTGTTTCAGCCCCTCTGTTTCAGCCCCTCTGTTTCTCGCCCTCTGTTTCAGCCCCTCTGTTTCAGCCTCTCTGTTTCTCGCCCTCTGTTTCTCGCCTTCTGATTCAGTGCCTCTGTTTCTCGCCCTCTGTTTCAGCCCCTCTGTTTCAGCCTCTCTGTGTCTCGCACACTGTTTCTCGCCCTCTGTTTCAGCTCCTCTGTTTCAGCTCCTCTGTTTCTCGCCCTCTGTTTCTCGCCCTCTGTTTCAGCCCCTCTGTTTCAGCACCTCTGTATCTCGCCCTCTGTTTCAGCCCCTCTGTTTCTCGCCCACTGATTCAGCCCCTCTGTTTCTCGCCCTCTGTTTCAGCCCCTCTGTTTCAGCCCCTCTGTATCTCGCCCTCTGTTTCAGCGCCTCTGTTTCTCGCCCTCTGTTTCAGCCCCTCTGCTTCAGCCCCTCTGTTTCTGGCCCTCTGTTTCTCGCCCTCTGTTTCAGCGCCTCTGTTTCTCGCCCTCTGTTACAGCCCCTCTGTTTTAGCCCCTCTGTTTCTCGCCCTCTGTTTCAGCCGGTCCGTTTCTCGCCCTCTGTTTCTCGCTCTCTGTTTCAGACCCTCTGTTTCTCGCACTCTTTTTCTGCCCTTCTGTTTCAGACCCTCTGTTTCTCGCCCTCTGTTTCAGACCCTCTGTTTCTCACCCTCTGTTTCAGACCCTCTGTTTCAGACCCTCTGTTTCAGCCCCTCTGTATCTCGCCCTCTGTTTCAGCCCTTCTGTTTCAACCCCTCTGTTTCTCGCCCTCTGTTTCTCACACTCTGATTCAGCCCCTCTGTTTCTCGCCCTGTTTCAGCCCTTCTGTTTCAGCCCCTCTGTTTCAGCACCTCTGTTCCTCGCCTTCTGTTTCAGCTCCTCTGTTTCAGCCCTTCTGTTTCAGCCCCTCTGTTTCAGCCCCTCTGTTTCTCGCCCTCTGTTTCTCGCCCTCTGTTTCTCGCCCTCTGTTTCAGCCCCTCTGTTTCTCGCACTCTGTTTCAGCCCCTGCCTTTCGCGCCCTCTGTTTCAGCCCCTCTGTTTCTCCTCCTGTGTTTCAGCCACTCTGTTTCAGCCCCTCTGTTTCTCGCCCTCTGTTTCAGCCCCTCTGTATCAGCCCCTCTGTTTCTCTTCCTCTTTTTCAGCCCCTATGTTTCAGCCCCTCTGTTTCTCGCCCTCTGTTTCTCGCCCACATATTCAGCCCTTCAGTTTCTCGCCTTTGTTTCAGCCCCTATGTTTCAGCCCCTCTGTTTCTCGCCCTCTGTTTCAGCCCCTGTGTTTCAGCCTCTCTGTTTCTCGCCCTCTGTTTCTCTCCTTCTGATTCAGTGCCTCTGTTTCTCGACCTCTGTTTCAGGTCCACTGTTTCTTGCCCTCTGTTTCAGCCCCTCTGTTTCAGCCCCTCTGTTTCTCGCCCTCTGTTTCAGCCCCTCTGTTTCTCGCCCTCTGTTTCAGCCCCTCTCCTTCAGCCCCTCTGTTTCTCGCCCTCTGTTTCTCGCCCTCTATTTCAGCCCCTCTGTTTCTGGCCCTCTGTTTCTCACCCTCTGTTTCTCGACCTCTGTTTCAGTTCCGCTGTTTCACGCCAACTGTTTCAGCCCCTCTGTTTCAGCCCCTCTGTTTCTCGCCCTCTGTTTCAGCCCCTCTGTATCAGCCCCTCTGTTTCTCTTCCTCTTTTTCAGCCCCTATGTTTCAGCCCCTCTGTTTCTCGCCCTCTGTTTCTCGCCCACATATTCAGCCCTTCAGTTTCTCGCCTTTGTTTCAGCCCCTCTGTTTCAGCCCCTCTGTTCCTCGCCCTCTGTTTCAGCCCCTGTGTTTCAGCCTCTCTGTTTCTCGCCATCTGTTTCTCGCCTTCTGATTCAGTGCCTCTGTTTCTCGACCTCTGTTTCAGGTCCACTGTTTCTCGCCCTCTGTTTCAGCCCCTCTGTTTCAGCCCCTCTGTTTCTCGCCCTCTGTTTCAGCCCCTCTGTTTCTCGCCCTCTGTTTCAGCCCCTCTCCTTCAGCCCCTCTGTTTCTCGCCCTCTGTTTCTCGCCCTCTATTTCAGCCCCTCTGTTTCTGGCCCTCTGTTTCTCACCCTCTGTTTCTCGACCTCTGTTTCAGTTCCGCTGTTTCTCGCCATCTGTTTCAGCCCCTCTGTTTCAGCCCCTCTGTTTCTCGCCCTCTGTTTCAGCCCCTCTGTTTCTCGCCCTCTGTTTCAGCCCCTCTGCTTCAGCCCCTCTGTTTCTGGCCCTCTGTTTCTCGCCCTCTGTTTCAGCGCCTCTGTTTCTCGCCCTCTGTTACAGCCCCTCTGTTTTAGCCCCTCTGTTTGTCGCCCTCTGTTTCAGCCGGTCCGTTTCTCGCCCTCTGTTTCTCGCTCTCTGTTTCAGCCCCTCTGTTTCTCGCACTCTTTTTCTGCCCTTCTGTTTCAGACCCTCTGTTTCACGCCCTCTGTTTCAGACCCTCTGTTTCTCACCCTCTGTTTCAGACCCTCTGTTTCAGACCCTCTGTTTCAGCCCCTCTGTATCTCGCGCTCTGTTTCAGCCCCTCTGTTTCTTATCCTCTGTTTCTCGCCCTCTGTTTCAGTCCCACTGTTTCTCGCCCTCTGTTTCAGTCCCACTGTTTCTCGCCCTCTGTTTCAGCCCCTCTGTTTCAGCCCCTCTGTTTCTCGCACTCTGATTCAGCCCCTCTGTTTCTCGCCCTCTGTTTCAGCCCTTCTGTTTCAGCCCCTCTGTTTCAGCCCCTCTGTTCCTCGCCTTCTGTTTCAGCCCCTCTGTTTCAGCCCCTCTGTTACTCGCCCTCTGATTCAGCCCCTCTGTTTCTCGCCCGCTGTTTCTCGCCCTCTGTTTCAACCCCTCCGTTTCTCGCCCTCTGTTTCAGCCCCTCTGTTTCTCGCCCTCTGTTTCTCGCCCTCTGTTTCAGCCCCTCTGTTTCTCGCACTCTGTTTCAGCCCCTGCCTTTTGCGCCCTCTGTTTCAGCCCCTCTGCTTCTCCCCCTGTGTTTCAGCCACTCTGTTTCAGCCCCTCTGTTTCTCTTCCTCTTTTTCAGCCCCTATGTTTCAGCCCCTCTGTATCTCGCTCTCTGTTTCTCGCCCACTCATTCAGCCCCTCTGTTTCTCGCCCTCTGTTTCAGCCCCTCTGATTCAGCCCCTCTGTTTCTCGCCCTCTGTTTCAGCCGGTCCGTTTCTCGCCCTCTGTTTCTCGCTCTCTGTTTCAGCCCCTCTGTTTCTCGCACTCTTTTTCTGCCCTTCTGTTTCAGACCGTCTGTTCCTCGCCCTCTGTTTCAGACCCTCTGTTTCTCACCCTCTGTTTCAGCCCCTCTGTTTCAGCCCCTCTGTTTCTAGCCTTCTATTTCAGACCCTCTGTTTCTCACCCTCTGTTTTAGACCCTCTGTTTCAGACACTCTGTTTCAGCCCCTCTGTATCTCGCCCTCTGTTTCAGCCCCTCTGTTTCTCGCCCTCTGTTTCAGCCCCTCTGCTTCAGCCCCTCTGTTTCCGGCCCTCTGTATCTCGACCTCTGTTTCAGCGCCTCTGTTTCTCGCCCTCTGTTACAGCCCCTCTGTTTTAGCCCCTCTGTTTCTCGCCCTCTGTTTCAGCCGGTCCGTTTCTCGCCCTCTGTTTCTCGCTCTCTGTTTCAGCCCCTCTGTTTCTCGCACTCTTTTTCTGCCCTTCTGTTTCAGACCCTCTGTTTCTCGCCCTCTGTTTCAGACCCTCTGTTTCTCACCCTCTGTTTCAGCCCCTCTGTTTCAGCCCCTCTGTTTCTCGCCCTCTGTTTCTCGCCTTCTGTTTCTCGCCCTCTGTTTCAGCCCCTCTGTTTCTCGCACTTTGTTTCAGCCCCTGCCTTTCGCGCCCTCTGTTTCAGCCCCTCTGTTTCTCCCCCTGTGTTTCAGCCCCTCTGTTTCAGCACCTCTGTTTCTCGCCCTCTGATTCAGCCCCTCTGTTTCTCGCCCTCTGTTTCAGCCCCTCTGTTTCAGCCCCTCTGTATCTCGCCCTCTGTTTCAGCGACTCTGTTTCTCGCCCTCTGTTTCAGCCCCTCTGCTTCAGCCCCTTTGTTTCTGGCCCTCTGTTTCTCGCCCTCTGTTTCAGCGCCTCTGTTTCTCGCCCTCTGTTACAGCCCCTCTGTTTTAGCCCCTCTGTTTCTCGCCCTCTGTTTCAGCCGGTCCGTTTCTCGCCCTCTGTTTCTCGCTCTCTGTTTCAGCCCCTCTGTTTCTCGCACGCTTTTTCTGCCCTTCTGTTTCAGACCCTCTGTTTCTCGCCCTCTGTTTCAGACCCTCTGTTTCTCACCCTCTGTTTCAGACCCTCTGTTTCAGACCCTCTGTTTCAGCCCCTCTGTATCTCGCCCTCTGTTTCAGCCCCTCTGTTTCTTATCCTCTGTTTCTCGCCCTCTGTTTCAGTCCCACTGATTCTCGCCCTCTGTTTCTCGCCCTCTGTTTCAGCCCCTCTGTTTCAGCACCTCTGTATCTCGCCCTCTGTTTCAGCCCCTCTGTTTCTCGCCCACTGATTCAGCCCCTCTGTTTCTCGCCCTCTGTTTCAGCCCCTCTGTTTCAGCCCCTCTGTATCTCGCCCTCTGTTTCAGCCCCTCTGTTTCTCGCCCTCTGTTTCAGCCCCTCTGCTTCAGCCCCTCTGTTTCTGGCCCTCTGTTTCTCGCCCTCTGTTTCAGCGCCTCTGTTTCTCGCCCTCTGTTACAGCCCCTCTGTTTCAGCCCCTCTGTTTCTCGCCCTCTGTTTCAGCCCCTCTGCTTCAGCCCCTCTGTTTCAGCCCCTCTGTTTCTAGCCCTCTGTTTCTCGCCCACTCATTCAGCCCCTCTGTTTCTCGCCCTCTGTTTCAGCCCCTCTGTTTCAGCCCCTCTGTTTCTCGCCCTCTGTTTCAGCCCCTCTGTTTCAGCCTCTCTGTTTCTCGCCCTCTGTTTCTCGCCTTCTGATTCAGTGCCTCTGTTTCTCGCCCTCTGTTTCAGCCCCTCTGTTTCAGCCTCTCTGTGTCTCGCACACTGTTTCTCGCCCTCTGTTTCAGCTCCTCTGTTTCAGCTCCTCTGTTTCTCGCCCTCTGTTTCTCGCCCTCTGTTTCAGCCCCTCTGTTTCAGCACCTCTGTATCTCGCCCTCTGTTTCAGCCCCTCTGTTTCTCGCCCACTGATTCAGCCCCTCTGTTTCTCGCCCTCTGTTTCAGCCCCTCTGTTTCAGCCCCTCTGTATCTCGCCCTCTGTTTCAGCGCCTCTGTTTCTCGCCCTCTGTTTCAGCCCCTCTGCTTCAGCCCCTCTGTTTCTGGCCCTCTGTTTCTCGCCCTCTGTTTCAGCGCCTCTGTTTCTCGCCCTCTGTTACAGCCCCTCTGTTTTAGCCCCTCTGTTTCTCGCCCTCTGTTTCAGCCGGTCCGTTTCTCGCCCTCTGTTTCTCGCTCTCTGTTTCAGACCCTCTGTTTCTCGCACTCTTTTTCTGCCCTTCTGTTTCAGACCCTCTGTTTCTCGCCCTCTGTTTCAGACCCTCTGTTTCTCACCCTCTGTTTCAGACCCTCTGTTTCAGACCCTCTGTTTCAGCCCCTCTGTATCTCGCCCTCTGTTTCAGCCCTTCTGTTTCAACCCCTCTGTTTCTCGCCCTCTGTTTCTCACACTCTGATTCAGCCCCTCTGTTTCTCGCCCTGTTTCAGCCCTTCTGTTTCAGCCCCTCTGTTTCAGCACCTCTGTTCCTCGCCTTCTGTTTCAGCTCCTCTGTTTCAGCCCTTCTGTTTCAGCCCCTCTGTTTCAGCCCCTCTGTTTCTCGCCCTCTGTTTCTCGCCCTCTGTTTCTCGCACTCTGTTTCAGCCCCTGCCTTTCGCGCCCTCTGTTTCAGCCCCTCTGTTTCTCCTCCTGTGTTTCAGCCACTCTGTTTCAGCCCCTCTGTTTCTCGCCCTCTGTTTCAGCCCCTCTGTATCAGCCCCTCTGTTTCTCTTCCTCTTTTTCAGCCCCTATGTTTCAGCCCCTCTGTTTCTCGCCCTCTGTTTCTCGCCCACATATTCAGCCCTTCAGTTTCTCGCCTTTGTTTCAGCCCCTATGTTTCAGCCCCTCTGTTTCTCGCCCTCTGTTTCAGCCCCTGTGTTTCAGCCTCTCTGTTTCTCGCCCTCTGTTTCTCTCCTTCTGATTCAGTGCCTCTGTTTCTCGACCTCTGTTTCAGGTCCACTGTTTCTTGCCCTCTGTTTCAGCCCCTCTGTTTCAGCCCCTCTGTTTCTCGCCCTCTGTTTCAGCCCCTCTGTTTCTCGCCCTCTGTTTCAGCCCCTCTCCTTCAGCCCCTCTGTTTCTCGCCCTCTGTTTCTCGCCCTCTATTTCAGCCCCTCTGTTTCTGGCCCTCTGTTTCTCACCCTCTGTTTCTCGACCTCTGTTTCAGTTCCGCTGTTTCACGCCAACTGTTTCAGCCCCTCTGTTTCAGCCCCTCTGTTTCTCGCCCTCTGTTTCAGCCCCTCTGTATCAGCCCCTCTGTTTCTCTTCCTCTTTTTCAGCCCCTATGTTTCAGCCCCTCTGTTTCTCGCCCTCTGTTTCTCGCCCACATATTCAGCCCTTCAGTTTCTCGCCTTTGTTTCAGCCCCTCTGTTTCAGCCCCTCTGTTCCTCGCCCTCTGTTTCAGCCCCTGTGTTTCAGCCTCTCTGTTTCTCGCCATCTGTTTCTCGCCTTCTGATTCAGTGCCTCTGTTTCTCGACCTCTGTTTCAGGTCCACTGTTTCTCGCCCTCTGTTTCAGCCCCTCTGTTTCAGCCCCTCTGTTTCTCGCCCTCTGTTTCAGCCCCTCTGTTTCTCGCCCTCTGTTTCAGCCCCTCTCCTTCAGCCCCTCTGTTTCTCGCCCTCTGTTTCTCGCCCTCTATTTCAGCCCCTCTGTTTCTGGCCCTCTGTTTCTCACCCTCTGTTTCTCGACCTCTGTTTCAGTTCCGCTGTTTCTCGCCATCTGTTTCAGCCCCTCTGTTTCAGCCCCTCTGTTTCTCGCCCTCTGTTTCAGCCCCTCTGTTTCTCGCCCTCTGTTTCAGCCCCTCTGCTTCAGCCCCTCTGTTTCTGGCCCTCTGTTTCTCGCCCTCTGTTTCAGCGCCTCTGTTTCTCGCCCTCTGTTACAGCCCCTCTGTTTTAGCCCCTCTGTTTGTCGCCCTCTGTTTCAGCCGGTCCGTTTCTCGCCCTCTGTTTCTCGCTCTCTGTTTCAGCCCCTCTGTTTCTCGCACTCTTTTTCTGCCCTTCTGTTTCAGACCCTCTGTTTCACGCCCTCTGTTTCAGACCCTCTGTTTCTCACCCTCTGTTTCAGACCCTCTGTTTCAGACCCTCTGTTTCAGCCCCTCTGTATCTCGCGCTCTGTTTCAGCCCCTCTGTTTCTTATCCTCTGTTTCTCGCCCTCTGTTTCAGTCCCACTGTTTCTCGCCCTCTGTTTCAGTCCCACTGTTTCTCGCCCTCTGTTTCAGCCCCTCTGTTTCAGCCCCTCTGTTTCTCGCACTCTGATTCAGCCCCTCTGTTTCTCGCCCTCTGTTTCAGCCCTTCTGTTTCAGCCCCTCTGTTTCAGCCCCTCTGTTCCTCGCCTTCTGTTTCAGCCCCTCTGTTTCAGCCCCTCTGTTACTCGCCCTCTGATTCAGCCCCTCTGTTTCTCGCCCGCTGTTTCTCGCCCTCTGTTTCAACCCCTCCGTTTCTCGCCCTCTGTTTCAGCCCCTCTGTTTCTCGCCCTCTGTTTCTCGCCCTCTGTTTCAGCCCCTCTGTTTCTCGCACTCTGTTTCAGCCCCTGCCTTTTGCGCCCTCTGTTTCAGCCCCTCTGCTTCTCCCCCTGTGTTTCAGCCACTCTGTTTCAGCCCCTCTGTTTCTCTTCCTCTTTTTCAGCCCCTATGTTTCAGCCCCTCTGTATCTCGCTCTCTGTTTCTCGCCCACTCATTCAGCCCCTCTGTTTCTCGCCCTCTGTTTCAGCCCCTCTGTTTCAGCCCCTCTTTTTCACGCCCTCTGTTTCAGCCTCTCTGTTTCTCGCCCTCTGTTTCTCGCCTTCTGATTCAGTGCCTCTGTTTCTCGCCCTCTGTTTCAGCCCCTCTGTTTCAGCCTCTCTGTGTCTCGCACACTGTTTCTCGCCCTCTGTTTCAGCCCCTCTGTTTCAGCTCCTCTGTTTCTCGCCTCTGTTTCTCGCCCTCTGTTTCAGCCCCTCTGTTTCAGCACCTCTGTATCTCGCCCTCTGTTTCAGCCCCTCTGTTTCTCGCAATCTTTTTCTGCCCTTCTGTTTCAGACCCTCTGTTTCTCGCCCTCTGTTTCAGACCCTCTGTTTCTCACCCTCTGTTTCAGACCCTCTGTTTCAGACCCTCTGTTTCAGCCCCTCTGTATCTCGCCCTCTGTTTCAGCCCCTCTGTTTCTTATCCTCTGTTTCTCGCCCTCTGTTTCAGTCCCACTGTTTCTCGCCCTCTGTTTCAGCCCCTCTGTTTCAGCCCCTCTGTTTCTCGCACTCTGATTCAGCCCCTCTGTTTCTCGCTCTCTGTTTCAGCCCTTCTGTTTCAGCCCCTCTGTTTCAGCCCCTCTGTTCCTCGCCTTCTGTTTCAGCCCCTGTGTTTCAGCCCCTCTGTTACTCGCCCTCTGATTCAGCCCCTCTGTTTCTCGCCCGCTGTTTCTCGCCCTCTGTTTCAACCCCTTCGTTTCTCGCCCTCTGTTTCAGCCCCTCTGTTTCTCGCCCTCTGTTTCTCGCCCTCTGTTTCAGCCCCTCTGTTTCTCGCACGCTGTTTCAGCCCCTGACTTTTGCGCCCTCTGTTTCAGCCCCTCTGTTTCTCCCCCTGTGTTTCAGCCACTCTGTTTCAGCCCCTCTGTTTCTCTTCCTCTTTTTCAGCCCCTATGTTTCAGCCCCTCTGTTTCTCGCCCTCTGTTTCTCGCCCACTCATTCAGCCCCTCTGTTTCTCGCCCTCTGTTTCAGCCCCTCTGTTTCAGCCCCTCTGTTTCTCGCCCTCTGTTTCAGCCCCTCTGTTTCAGCCTCTCTGTTTCTCGCCCTCTGTTTCTCGCCTTCTGATTCAGTGCCTCTGTTTCTCGCCCTCTGTTTCAGCCCCTCTGTTTCAGCCTCTCTGTGTCTCGCACACTGTTTCTCGCCCTCTGTTTCAGCCCCTCTGTTTCAGCTCCTCTGTTTCTCGCCCTCTGTTTCTCGCCCTCTGTTTCAGCCCCTCTGTTTCAGCACCTCTGTATCTCGCCCTCTGTTTCAGCCCCTCTGTATCTCGCCCTCTGATTCAGCCCCTCTGTTTCTCGCCCTCTGTTTCAGCCCCTCTGTTTCAGCCCCTCTGTATCTCGCCCTCTGTTTCAGCGCCTCTGTTTCTCGCCCTCTGTTTCAGCCCCTCTGCTTCAGCCCCTCTGTTTCTGGCCCTCTGTTTCTCGCCCTCTGTTTCAGCGCCTCTGTTTCTCGCCCTCTGTTACAGCCCCTCTGTTTTAGCCCCTCTGTTTCTCGCCCTCTGTTTCAGCCGGTCCGTTTCTCGCCCTCTGTTTCTCGCTCTCTGTTTCAGACCCTCTGTTTCTCGCACTCTTTTTCTGCCCTTCTGTTTCAGACCCTCTGTTTCTCGCCCTCTGTTTCAGACCCTCTGTTTCTCACCCTCTGTTTCAGACCCTCTGTTTCAGACCCTCTGTTTCAGCCCCTCTGTATCTCGCCCTCTGTTTCAGCCCTTCTGTTTCAGCCCCTCTGTTTCTCGCCCTCTGTTTCTCACACTCTGATTCAGCCCCTCTGTTTCTCGCCCTCTGTTTCAGCCCTTCTGTTTCAGCCCCACTGTTTCAGCACCTCTGTTCCTCGCCTTCTGTTTCAGCTCCTCTGTTTCAGCCCTTCTGTTTCAGCCCCTCTGTTTCAGCCCCTCTGTTTTTCGCCCTCTGTTTCTCGCCCTCTGTTTCTCGCCCTCTGTTTCAGCCCCTCTGCTTCAGCCCCTCTGTTTCTCGCCCTCTGTTTCTCGTCCTCTGTTTCAGCGCCTCTGTTTCTCGCCCTCTGTTACAGCCCCTCTGTTTTAGCCCCTCTGTTTCTCGCCCTCTGTTTCAGCCGGTCCGTTTCTCGCCCTCTGTTTCTCGCTCTCTGTTTCAGCCCCTCTGTTTCTCTCACTCTTTTTCTGCCCTTCTGTTTCAGACCCTCTGTTTCTCGCCCTCTGTTTCAGACCCTCTGTTTTTCACTCTCTGTTTCAGACCCTCTGTTTCAGACCCTCTGTTTCAGCCCCTCTGTATCTCGCCCTCTGTTTCAGCCCCTCTGTTTCTTATCCTCTGTTTCTCGCCCTCTGTTTCAGTCCCACTGTTTCTCGCCCTCTGTTTCAGCCCCTCTGTTTCAGCCCCTCTGTTTCTCGCACTCTGATTCAGCCCCTCTGTTTCTCGCCCGCTGTTTCAGTCCTTCTGTTTCAGCCCCTCTGTTTCAGCCCCTCTGTTCCTCGCCTTCTGTTTCAGCCCCTCTGTTTCAGCCCCTCTGTTACTCGCCCTCTGATTCAGCCCCTCTGATTCTCGCCCGCTGTTTCTCGCCCTCTGTTTCAACCCCTCCGTTTCTCGCCCTCTGTTTCAGCCCCTCTGTTTCTCGCCCTCTGTTTCTCGCCCTCTGTTTCAGCCCCTCTGTTTCTCGCACTCTGTTTCAGCCCCTGCCTTTTGCGCCCTCTGTTTCAGCCCCTCTGCTTCTCCCCCTGTGTTTCAGCCACTCTGTTTCAGCCCCTCTGTTTCTCTTCCTCTTTTTCAGCCCCTATGTTTCAGCCCCTCTGTATCTCGCCCTCTGTTTCTCGCCCATTCATTCAGCCCCTCTGTTTCTCGCCCTCTGTTTCAGCCCCTCTGTTTCAGCCCCTCTGTTTCTCGTCCTCTGTTTCAGCCCCTCTGTTTCTCGCAATCTTTTTCTGCCCTTCTGTTTCAGACCCTCTGTTTCTCGCCCTCTGTTTCAGACCCTCTGTTTCTCACTCTCTGTTTCAGACCCTCTGTTTCAGAACCTCTGTTTCAGCCCCTCTGTATCTCGCCCTCTGTTTCAGCCCCTCTGTTTCTTATCCTCTATTTCTCGCCCTCTGTTTCAGTCCCACTGTTTCTCGCCCTCTGTTTCAGCCCCTCTGTTTCAGCCCCTCTGTTTCTCGCACTCTGATTCAGCCCCTCTGTTTCTCGCCCTCTGTTTCAGCCCTTCTGTTTCAGCCCCTCTGTTTCAGCCCCTCTGTTCCTCGCCTTCTGTTTCAGCCCCTCTGTTTCAGCCCCTCTGTTACTCGCCCTCTGATTCAGCCCCTCTGTTTCTCGCCCGCTGTTTCTCGCCCTCTGTTTCAACCCCTCCGTTTCTCGCCCTCTGTTTCAGCCCCTCTGTTTCTCGCCCTCTGTTTCTCGCCCTCTGTTTCAGCCCCTCTGTTTCTCGCACTCTGTTTCAGCCCCTGCCTTTTGCGCCCTCTGTTTCAGCCCCTCTGCTTCTCCCCCTGTGTTTCAGCCACTCTGTTTCAGCCCCTCTGTTTCTCATCCTCTTTTTCAGCCCCTATGTTTCAGCCCCTCTGTATCTCGCCCTCTGTTTCTCGCCCACTCATTCAGCCCCTCTGTTTCTCGCCCTCTGTATCTCGCCCTCTGTTTCAGCCCCTCTGTTTCTCGCCCTCTGTTTCAGCCCATCTGTTTCAGCCTCTCTGTTTCTCGCCCTCTGTTTCTCGCCTTCTGATTCAGTGCCTCTGTTTCTCGCCCTCTGTTTCAGCCCCTCTGTTTCAGCCTCTCTGTGTCTCGCACACTGTTTCTCGCCCTCTGTTTCAGCCCCTCTGTTTCAGCTCCTCTGTTTCTCGCCCTCTGTTTCTCGCCCTCTGTTTCAGCCCCTCTGTTTCAGCACCTCTGTATCTCGCCCTCTGTTTCAGCCCCTCTGTTTCTCGCCCGCTGATTCAGCCCCTCTGTTTCTCGCCCTCTGTTTCAGCCCCTCTGTTTCAGCCCCTCTGTATCTCGCCCTCTGTTTCAGCGCCTCTGTTTCACGCCCTCTGTTTCAGCCCCTCTGCTTCAGCCCCTTTGTTTCTGGCCCTCTGTTTCTCGCCCTCTGTTTCAGCGCCTCTGTTTCTCGCCCTCTGTTACAGCCCCTCTGTTTTAGCCCCTCTGTTTCTTGCCCTCTGTTTCAGCCGGTCCGTTTCTCGCCCTCTGTTTCTCGCTCTCTGTTTCAGCCCCTCTGTTTCTCGCAATCTTTTTCTGCCCTTCTGTTTCAGACCCTCTGTTTCTCGCCCTCTGTTTCAGACCCTCTGTTTCTCACCCTCTGTTTCAGACCCTCTGTTTCAGACCCTCTGTTTCAGCCCCTCTGTATCTCGCCCTCTGTTTCAGCCCCTCTGTTTCTTATCCTCTGTTTCTCGCCCTCTGTTTCAGTCCCACTGTTTCTCGCCCTCTGTTTCAGCCCCTCTGTTTCAGCCCCTCTGTTTCTCGCACTCTGATTCAGCCCCTCTGTTTCTCGCCCTCTGTTTCAGCCGGTCCGTTTCTCGCCCTCTGTTTCTCGCTCTCTGTTTCAGCCCCTCTGTTTCTCGCACTCTTTTTCTGCCCTTCTGTTTCAGACCCTCTGTTCCTCGCCCTCTGTTTCAGACCCTCTGTTTCTCACCCTCTGTTTCAGCCCCTCTGTTTCAGCCCCTCTGTTTCTAGCCTTCTATTTCAGACCCTCTGTTTCTCACCCTCTGTTTTAGACCCTCTGTTTCAGACACTCTGTTTGAGCCCCTCTGTATCTCGCCCTCTGTTTCAGCCCCTCTGTTTCTCGCCTTCTGTTTCAGCCCCTCTGCTTCAGCCCCTCTGTTTCTGGCACTCTGTATCTCGACCTCTGTTTCAGCGCCTCTGTTTCTCGCCCTCTGTTACAGCCCCTCTGTTTTAGCCCCTCTGTTTCTCGCCCTCTGTTTCAGCCGGTCCGTTTCTCGCCCTCTGTTTCTCGCTCTCTGTTTCAGACCCTCTGTATCTCGCACTCTTTTTCTGCCCTTCTGTTTCAGACCCTCTGTTTCTCGCCCTCTGTTTCAGACCCTCTGTTTCTCACCCTCTGTTTCAGCCCCTCTGTTTCAGCCCCTCTGTTTCTCGCCCTCTGTTTCTCGCCTTCTGTTTCTCGCCCTCTGTTTCAGCCCCTCTGTTTCTCGCACTTTGTTTCAGCCCCTGCCTTTCGCGCCCTCTGTTTCAGCCCCTCTGTTTCTCCCCCTGTGTTTCAGCCCCTCTGTTTCAGCACCTCTGTATCTCGCCCTCTGATTCAGCCCCTCTGTTTCTCGCCCTCTGATTCAGCCCCTCTGTTTCTCGCCCTCTGTTTCAGCCCCTCTGTTTCAGCCCCTCTGTATCTCGCCCTCTGTTTCAGCGCCTCTGTTTCTCGCCCTCTGTTTCAGCCCCTCTGCTTCAGCCCCTTTGTTTCTGGCCCTCTGTTTCTCGCCCTCTGTTTCAGCGCCTCTGTTTCTCGCCCTCTGTTACAGCCCCTCTGTTTTAGCCCCTCTGTTTCTCGCCCTCTGTTTCAGCCGGTCCGTTTCTCGCCCTCTGTTTCTCGCTCTCTGTTTCAGCCCCTCTGTTTCTCGCACGCTTTTTCTGCCCTTCTGTTTCAGACCCTCTGTTTCTCGCCCTCTGTTTCAGACCCTCTGTTTCTCACCCTCTGTTTCAGACCCTCTGTTTCAGACCCTCTGTTTCAGCCCCTCTGTATCTCGCCCTCTGTTTCAGCCCCTCTGCTTCAGCCCCTCTGTTTCTGGCCCTCTGTTTCTCGCCCTCTGTTTCAGCGCCTCTGTTTCTCGCCCTCTGTTACAGCCCCTCTGTTTCAGCCCCTCTGTTTCTCGCCCTCTGTTTCAGCCCCTCTGCTTCAGCCCCTCTGTTTCAGCCCCTCTGTTTATCGCCCTCTGTTTCTCGCCCACTCATTCAGCCCCTCTGTTTCTCGCCCTCTGTTTCAGCCCCTCTGTTTCAGCCCCTCTGTTTCTCGCCCTCTGTTTCAGCCCCTCTGTTTCAGCCTCTCTGTTTCTCGCCCTCTGTTTCTCGCCTTCTGATTCAGTGCCTCTGTTTCTCGCCCTCTGTTTCAGCCCCTCTGTTTCAGCCTCTCTGTGTCTCGCACACTGTTTCTCGCCCTCTGTTTCAGCCCCTCTGTTTCAGCTCCTCTGTTTCTCGCTCTCTGTTTCTCGCCCTCTGTTTCAGCCCCTCTGTTTCAGCACCTCTGTATCTCGCCCTCTGTTTCAGCCCCTCTGTTTCTCGCCCACTGATTCAGCCCCTCTGTTTCTCGCCCTCTGTTTCAGCCCCTCTGTTTCAGCCCCTCTGTATCTCGCCCTCTGTTTCAGCCCCTCTGTTTCTCGCCCTCTGTTTCAGCCCCTCTGCTTCAGCCCCTCTGTTTCTGGCCCTCTGTTTCTCGCCCTCTGTTTCAGCGCCTCTGTTTCTCGCCCTCTGTTACAGCCCCTCTGTTTTAGCCCCTCTGTTTCTCGCCCTCTGTTTCAGCCGGTCCGTTTCTCGCCCTCTGTTTCTCGCTCTCTGTTTCAGACCCTCTGTTTCTCGCACTCTTTTTCTGCCCTTCTGTTTCAGACCCTCTGTTTCTCGCCCTCTGTTTCAGCCCCTCTGTTTCTCACCCTCTGTTTCAGACCCTCTGTTTCAGACCCACTGTTTCAGCCCCTCTGTATCTCGCCCTCTGTTTCAGCCCTTCTGTTTCAGCCCCTCTGTTTCTCGCCCTCTGTTTCTCACACTCTGATTCAGCCCCTCTGTTTCTCGCCCTCTGTTTCAGCCCTTCTGTTTCAGCCCCTCTGTTTCAGCACCTCTGTTCCTCGCCTTCTGTTTCAGCTCCTCTGTTTCAGCCCTTCTGTTTCAGCCCCTCTGTTTCAGCCCCTCTGTTTCTCGCCCTCTGTTTCTCGCCCTCTGTTTCTCGCCCTCTGTTTCAGCCCCTCTGTTTCTCGCACTCTGTTTCAGCCCCTGCCTTTCGCGCCCTCTGTTTCAGCCCCTCTGTTTCTCCCCCTGTGTTTCAGCCACTCTGTTTCAGCCCCTCTGTTTCTCGCCCTCTGTTTCAGCCCCTCTGTATCATCCCCTCTGTTTCTCTTCCTCTTTTTCAGCCCCTATGTTTCAGCCCCTCTGTTTCTCGCCCTCTGTTTCTCGCCCACATATTCAGCCCTTCAGTTTCTCGCCTTTGTTTCAGCCCCTCTGTTTCAGCCCCTCTGTTTCACGCCCTCTGTTTCAGCCCCTGTGTTTCAGCCTCTCTGTTTCTCGCCCTCTGTTTCTCGCCTTCTGATTCAGTGCCTCTGTATCTCGACCTCTGTTTCAGGTCCACTGTTTCTCGCCCTCTGTTTCAGCCCCTCTGTTTCAGCCCCTCTGTTTCTCGCCCTCTGTTTCAGCCCCTCTGTTTCTCGCCCTCTGTTTCAGCCCCTCTCCTTCAGCCCCTCTGTTTCTCGCCCTCTGTTTCTCGCCCTCTATTTCAGCCCCTCTGTTTCTGGCCCTCTGTTTCTCTCCCTCTGTTTCTCGACCTCTGTTTCAGTTCCGCTGCTTCTCGCCATCTGTTTCAGCCCCTCTGTTTCAGCCCCTCTGTTTCTCTCCCTCTGTTTCAGCCCCTCTGTTTCTCGCCCTCTGTTTCAGCCCCTCTGCTTCAGCCCCTCTGTTTCTGGCCCTCTTTTCTCGCCCTCTGTTTCAGCGCCTCTGTTTCTCGCCCTCTGTTACAGCCCCTCTGTTTTAGCCCCTCTGTTTCTCGCCCTCTGTTTCAGCCGGTCCGTTTCTCGCCCTCTGTTTCTCGCTCTCTGTTTCAGCCCCTCTGTTTCTCGCACTCTTTTTCTGCCCTTCTGTTTCAGACCCTCTGTTTCTCGCCCTCTGTTTCAGACCCTCTGATTCTCACCCTCTGTTTCAGACCCTCTGTTTCAGACCCTCTGTTTCAGCCCCTCTGTATCTCGCCCTCTGTTTCAGCCCCTCTGTTTCTTATCCTCTGTTTCTCGCCCTCTGTTTCAGTCCCACTGTTTCTCGCCCTCTGTTTCAGCCCCTCTGTTTCAGCCCCTCTGTTTCTCGCACTCTGTTTCAGCCCCTCTGTTTCTCGCCCTCTGTTTCAGCCCTTCTGTTTCAGCCCCTCTGTTTCAGCCCCTCTGTTCCTCGCCTTCTGTTTCAGCCCCTCTGTTTCAGCCCCTCTGTTACTCGCCCTCTGATTCAGCCCCTCTGTTTCTCGCCCGCTGATTCTCGCCCTCTGTTTCAACCCCTCCGTTTCTCGCCCTCTGTTTCAGCCCCTCTGTTTCTCGCCCTCTGTTTCTCGCCCTCTGTTTCAGCCCCTCTGTTTCTCGCACTCTGTTTCAGCCCCTGCCTTTTGCGCCCTCTGTTTCAGCCCCTCTGCTTCTCCCCCTGTGTTTCAGCCACTCTGTTTCAGCCCCTCTGTTTCTCTTCCTCTTTTTCAGCCCCTATGTTTCAGCCCCTCTGTATCTCGCTCTCTGTTTCTCGCCCACTCATTCAGCCCCTCTGTTTCTCGCCCTCTGTTTCAGCCCCTCTGTTTCAGCCCCTCTGTTTCTCGCCCTCTGTTTCAGCCCCTCTGTTTCAGCCTCTCTGTTTCTCGCCCTCTGTTTCTCGCCTTCTGATTCAGTGCCTCTGTTTCTCGCCCTCTGTTTCAGCCCCTCTGTTTCAGCCTCTCTGTGTCTCGCACACTGTTTCTCGCCCTCTGTTTCAGCCCCTTTGTTTCAGCTCCTCTGTTTCTCGCCCTCTGTTTCTCGCCCTCTGTTTCAGCCCCTCTGTTTCAGCACCTCTGTATCTCGCCCTCTGTTTCAGCCCCTCTGTTTCTCGCACTCTTTTTCTGCCCTTCTGTTTCAGACCCTCTGTTTCTCGCCCTCTGTTTCAGACCCTCTGTTTCTCACTCTCTGTTTCAGACCCTCTGTTTCAGACCCTCTGTTTCAGCCACTCTGTATCTCGCCCTCTGTTTCAGCCCCTCTGTTTCTTATCCTCTGTTTCTCGCCCTCTGTTTCAGTCCCACTGTTTCTCGCCCTCTGTTTCAGCCCCTCTGTTTCAGCCCCTCTGTTTCTCGCACTCTGATTCAGCCCCTCTGTTTCTCGCCCTCTGTTTCAGCCCTTCTGTTTCAGCCCCTCTGTTTCAGCCCCTCTGTTCCTCGCCTTCTGTTTCTCGCCCTCTGTTTCAGCGCCTCTGTTTCTCGCACTCTGTTTCAGCCCCTGCCTTTTGCGCCCTCTGTTTCAGCCCCTCTGCTTCTCCCCCTGTGTTTCAGCCACTCTGTTTCAGCCCCTCTGTTTCTCTTCCTCTTTTTCAGCCCCTATGTTTCAGCCCCTCTGTATCTCGCTCTCTGTTTCTCGCCCACTCATTCAGCCCCTCTGTTTCTCGCCCTCTGTTTCAGCCCCTCTGTTTCAGCCCCTCTGTTTCTCGCCCTCTGTTTCAGCCCCTCTGTTTCAGCCTCTCTGTTTCTCGCCCTCTGTTTCTCGCCTTCTGATTCAGTGCCTCTGTTTCTCGCCCTCTGTTTCAGCCCCTCTGTTTCAGCCTCTCTGTGTCTCGCACACTGTTTCTCGCCCTCTGTTTCAGCCCCTTTGTTTCAGCTCCTCTGTTTCTCGCCCTCTGTTTCTCGCCCTCTGTTTCAGCCCCTCTGTTTCAGCACCTCTGTATCTCGCCCTCTGTTTCAGCCCCTCTGTTTCTCGCACTCTTTTTCTGCCCTTCTGTTTCAGACCCTCTGTTTCTCGCCCTCTGTTTCAGACCCTCTGTTTCTCACTCTCTGTTTCAGACCCTCTGTTTCAGACCCACTGTTTCAGCCACTCTGTATCTCGCCCTCTGTTTCAGCCCCTCTGTTTCTTATCCTCTGTTTCTCGCCCTCTGTTTCAGTCCCACTGTTTCTCGCCCTCTGTTTCAGCCCCTCTGTTTCAGCCCCTCTGTTTCTCGCACTCTGATTCAGCCCCTCTGTTTCTCGCCCTCTGTTTCAGCCCTTCTGTTTCAGCCCCTCTGTTTCAGCCCCTCTGTTCCTCGCCTTCTGTTTCAGCCCCTCTGTTTCAGCCCCTCTGTTACTCGCCCTCTGATTCAGCCCCTCTGTTTCTCACCCTCTGTTTCAGCCCCTCTGTTTCAGCCCCTCTGTTTCTAGCCTTCTATTTCAGACCCTCTGTTTCTCACCCTCTGTTTTAGACCCTCTGTTTCAGACACTCTGTTTGAGCCCCTCTGTATCTCGCCCTCTGTTTCAGCCCCTCTGTTTCTCGCCTTCTGTTTCAGCCCCTCTGCTTCAGCCCCTCTGTTTCTGGCACTCTGTATCTCGACCTCTGTTTCAGCGCCTCTGTTTCTCGCCCTCTGTTACAGCCCCTCTGTTTTAGCCCCTCTGTTTCTCGCCCTCTGTTTCAGCCGGTCCGTTTCTCGCCCTCTGTTTCTCGCTCTCTGTTTCAGACCCTCTGTATCTCGCACTCTTTTTCTGCCCTTCTGTTTCAGACCCTCTGTTTCTCGCCCTCTGTTTCAGACCCTCTGTTTCTCACCCTCTGTTTCAGCCCCTCTGTTTCAGCCCCTCTGTTTCTCGCCCTCTGTTTCTCGCCTTCTGTTTCTCGCCCTCTGTTTCAGCCCCTCTGTTTCTCGCACTTTGTTTCAGCCCCTGCCTTTCGCGCCCTCTGTTTCAGCCCCTCTGTTTCTCCCCCTGTGTTTCAGCCCCTCTGTTTCAGCACCTCTGTATCTCGCCCTCTGATTCAGCCCCTCTGTTTCTCGCCCTCTGATTCAGCCCCTCTGTTTCTCGCCCTCTGTTTCAGCCCCTCTGTTTCAGCCCCTCTGTATCTCGCCCTCTGTTTCAGCGCCTCTGTTTCTCGCCCTCTGTTTCAGCCCCTCTGCTTCAGCCCCTTTGTTTCTGGCCCTCTGTTTCTCGCCCTCTGTTTCAGCGCCTCTGTTTCTCGCCCTCTGTTACAGCCCCTCTGTTTTAGCCCCTCTGTTTCTCGCCCTCTGTTTCAGCCGGTCCGTTTCTCGCCCTCTGTTTCTCGCTCTCTGTTTCAGCCCCTCTGTTTCTCGCACGCTTTTTCTGCCCTTCTGTTTCAGACCCTCTGTTTCTCGCCCTCTGTTTCAGACCCTCTGTTTCTCACCCTCTGTTTCAGACCCTCTGTTTCAGACCCTCTGTTTCAGCCCCTCTGTATCTCGCCCTCTGTTTCAGCCCCTCTGCTTCAGCCCCTCTGTTTCTGGCCCTCTGTTTCTCGCCCTCTGTTTCAGCGCCTCTGTTTCTCGCCCTCTGTTACAGCCCCTCTGTTTCAGCCCCTCTGTTTCTCGCCCTCTGTTTCAGCCCCTCTGCTTCAGCCCCTCTGTTTCAGCCCCTCTGTTTATCGCCCTCTGTTTCTCGCCCACTCATTCAGCCCCTCTGTTTCTCGCCCTCTGTTTCAGCCCCTCTGTTTCAGCCCCTCTGTTTCTCGCCCTCTGTTTCAGCCCCTCTGTTTCAGCCTCTCTGTTTCTCGCCCTCTGTTTCTCGCCTTCTGATTCAGTGCCTCTGTTTCTCGCCCTCTGTTTCAGCCCCTCTGTTTCAGCCTCTCTGTGTCTCGCACACTGTTTCTCGCCCTCTGTTTCAGCCCCTCTGTTTCAGCTCCTCTGTTTCTCGCTCTCTGTTTCTCGCCCTCTGTTTCAGCCCCTCTGTTTCAGCACCTCTGTATCTCGCCCTCTGTTTCAGCCCCTCTGTTTCTCGCCCACTGATTCAGCCCCTCTGTTTCTCGCCCTCTGTTTCAGCCCCTCTGTTTCAGCCCCTCTGTATCTCGCCCTCTGTTTCAGCCCCTCTGTTTCTCGCCCTCTGTTTCAGCCCCTCTGCTTCAGCCCCTCTGTTTCTGGCCCTCTGTTTCTCGCCCTCTGTTTCAGCGCCTCTGTTTCTCGCCCTCTGTTACAGCCCCTCTGTTTTAGCCCCTCTGTTTCTCGCCCTCTGTTTCAGCCGGTCCGTTTCTCGCCCTCTGTTTCTCGCTCTCTGTTTCAGACCCTCTGTTTCTCGCACTCTTTTTCTGCCCTTCTGTTTCAGACCCTCTGTTTCTCGCCCTCTGTTTCAGCCCCTCTGTTTCTCACCCTCTGTTTCAGACCCTCTGTTTCAGACCCACTGTTTCAGCCCCTCTGTATCTCGCCCTCTGTTTCAGCCCTTCTGTTTCAGCCCCTCTGTTTCTCGCCCTCTGTTTCTCACACTCTGATTCAGCCCCTCTGTTTCTCGCCCTCTGTTTCAGCCCTTCTGTTTCAGCCCCTCTGTTTCAGCACCTCTGTTCCTCGCCTTCTGTTTCAGCTCCTCTGTTTCAGCCCTTCTGTTTCAGCCCCTCTGTTTCAGCCCCTCTGTTTCTCGCCCTCTGTTTCTCGCCCTCTGTTTCTCGCCCTCTGTTTCAGCCCCTCTGTTTCTCGCACTCTGTTTCAGCCCCTGCCTTTCGCGCCCTCTGTTTCAGCCCCTCTGTTTCTCCCCCTGTGTTTCAGCCACTCTGTTTCAGCCCCTCTGTTTCTCGCCCTCTGTTTCAGCCCCTCTGTATCATCCCCTCTGTTTCTCTTCCTCTTTTTCAGCCCCTATGTTTCAGCCCCTCTGTTTCTCGCCCTCTGTTTCTCGCCCACATATTCAGCCCTTCAGTTTCTCGCCTTTGTTTCAGCCCCTCTGTTTCAGCCCCTCTGTTTCTCGCCCTCTGTTTCAGCCCCTGTGTTTCAGCCTCTCTGTTTCTCGCCCTCTGTTTCTCGCCTTCTGATTCAGTGCCTCTGTATCTCGACCTCTGTTTCAGGTCCACTGTTTCTCGCCCTCTGTTTCAGCCCCTCTGTTTCAGCCCCTCTGTTTCTCGCCCTCTGTTTCAGCCCCTCTGTTTCTCGCCCTCTGTTTCAGCCCCTCTCCTTCAGCCCCTCTGTTTCTCGCCCTCTGTTTCTCGCCCTCTATTTCAGCCCCTCTGTTTCTGGCCCTCTGTTTCTCTCCCTCTGTTTCTCGACCTCTGTTTCAGTTCCGCTGCTTCTCGCCATCTGTTTCAGCCCCTCTGTTTCAGCCCCTCTGTTTCTCTCCCTCTGTTTCAGCCCCTCTGTTTCTCGCCCTCTGTTTCAGCCCCTCTGCTTCAGCCCCTCTGTTTCTGGCCCTCTTTTCTCGCCCTCTGTTTCAGCGCCTCTGTTTCTCGCCCTCTGTTACAGCCCCTCTGTTTTAGCCCCTCTGTTTCTCGCCCTCTGTTTCAGCCGGTCCGTTTCTCGCCCTCTGTTTCTCGCTCTCTGTTTCAGCCCCTCTGTTTCTCGCACTCTTTTTCTGCCCTTCTGTTTCAGACCCTCTGTTTCTCGCCCTCTGTTTCAGACCCTCTGATTCTCACCCTCTGTTTCAGACCCTCTGTTTCAGACCCTCTGTTTCAGCCCCTCTGTATCTCGCCCTCTGTTTCAGCCCCTCTGTTTCTTATCCTCTGTTTCTCGCCCTCTGTTTCAGTCCCACTGTTTCTCGCCCTCTGTTTCAGCCCCTCTGTTTCAGCCCCTCTGTTTCTCGCACTCTGTTTCAGCCCCTCTGTTTCTCGCCCTCTGTTTCAGCCCTTCTGTTTCAGCCCCTCTGTTTCAGCCCCTCTGTTCCTCGCCTTCTGTTTCAGCCCCTCTGTTTCAGCCCCTCTGTTACTCGCCCTCTGATTCAGCCCCTCTGTTTCTCGCCCGCTGATTCTCGCCCTCTGTTTCAACCCCTCCGTTTCTCGCCCTCTGTTTCAGCCCCTCTGTTTCTCGCCCTCTGTTTCTCGCCCTCTGTTTCAGCCCCTCTGTTTCTCGCACTCTGTTTCAGCCCCTGCCTTTTGCGCCCTCTGTTTCAGCCCCTCTGCTTCTCCCCCTGTGTTTCAGCCACTCTGTTTCAGCCCCTCTGTTTCTCTTCCTCTTTTTCAGCCCCTATGTTTCAGCCCCTCTGTATCTCGCTCTCTGTTTCTCGCCCACTCATTCAGCCCCTCTGTTTCTCGCCCTCTGTTTCAGCCCCTCTGTTTCAGCCCCTCTGTTTCTCGCCCTCTGTTTCAGCCCCTCTGTTTCAGCCTCTCTGTTTCTCGCCCTCTGTTTCTCGCCTTCTGATTCAGTGCCTCTGTTTCTCGCCCTCTGTTTCAGCCCCTCTGTTTCAGCCTCTCTGTGTCTCGCACACTGTTTCTCGCCCTCTGTTTCAGCCCCTTTGTTTCAGCTCCTCTGTTTCTCGCCCTCTGTTTCTCGCCCTCTGTTTCAGCCCCTCTGTTTCAGCACCTCTGTATCTCGCCCTCTGTTTCAGCCCCTCTGTTTCTCGCACTCTTTTTCTGCCCTTCTGTTTCAGACCCTCTGTTTCTCGCCCTCTGTTTCAGACCCTCTGTTTCTCACTCTCTGTTTCAGACCCTCTGTTTCAGACCCTCTGTTTCAGCCACTCTGTATCTCGCCCTCTGTTTCAGCCCCTCTGTTTCTTATCCTCTGTTTCTCGCCCTCTGTTTCAGTCCCACTGTTTCTCGCCCTCTGTTTCAGCCCCTCTGTTTCAGCCCCTCTGTTTCTCGCACTCTGATTCAGCCCCTCTGTTTCTCGCCCTCTGTTTCAGCCCTTCTGTTTCAGCCCCTCTGTTTCAGCCCCTCTGTTCCTCGCCTTCTGTTTCTCGCCCTCTGTTTCAGCGCCTCTGTTTCTCGCACTCTGTTTCAGCCCCTGCCTTTTGCGCCCTCTGTTTCAGCCCCTCTGCTTCTCCCCCTGTGTTTCAGCCACTCTGTTTCAGCCCCTCTGTTTCTCTTCCTCTTTTTCAGCCCCTATGTTTCAGCCCCTCTGTATCTCGCTCTCTGTTTCTCGCCCACTCATTCAGCCCCTCTGTTTCTCGCCCTCTGTTTCAGCCCCTCTGTTTCAGCCCCTCTGTTTCTCGCCCTCTGTTTCAGCCCCTCTGTTTCAGCCTCTCTGTTTCTCGCCCTCTGTTTCTCGCCTTCTGATTCAGTGCCTCTGTTTCTCGCCCTCTGTTTCAGCCCCTCTGTTTCAGCCTCTCTGTGTCTCGCACACTGTTTCTCGCCCTCTGTTTCAGCCCCTTTGTTTCAGCTCCTCTGTTTCTCGCCCTCTGTTTCTCGCCCTCTGTTTCAGCCCCTCTGTTTCAGCACCTCTGTATCTCGCCCTCTGTTTCAGCCCCTCTGTTTCTCGCACTCTTTTTCTGCCCTTCTGTTTCAGACCCTCTGTTTCTCGCCCTCTGTTTCAGACCCTCTGTTTCTCACTCTCTGTTTCAGACCCTCTGTTTCAGACCCACTGTTTCAGCCACTCTGTATCTCGCCCTCTGTTTCAGCCCCTCTGTTTCAGCCCCTCTGTTTCTCGCACTCTGATTCAGCCCCTCTGTTTCTCGCCCTCTGTTTCAGCCCTTCTGTTTCAGCCCCTCTGTTTCAGCCCCTCTGTTCCTCGCCTTCTGTTTCAGCCCCTCTGTTTCAGCCCCTCTGTTACTCGCCCTCTGATTCAGCCCCTCTGTTTCTCGCCCGCTGTTTCTCGTCCTCTGTTTCAACCCCTCCGTTTCTCGCCCTCTGTTTCAGCCCCTCTGTTTCTCGCCCTCTGTTTCTCGCCCTCTGTTTCAGCCCCTCTGTTTCTCGCACTCTGTTTCAGCCCCTGCCTTTTGCGCCTTCTGTTTCAGCCCCTCTGCTTCTCCCCCTGTGTTTCAGCCACTCTGTTTCAGCCCCTCTGTTTCTCTTCCTCTTTTTCAGCCCCTATGTTTCAGCCCCTCTGTATCTCGCTCTCTGTTTCTCGCCCACTCATTCAGCCCCTCTGTTTCTCGCCCTCTGTTTCAGCCCCTCTGTTTCAGCCCCTCTGTTTCTCGCCCTCTGTTTCAGCCCCTCTGTTTCAGCCTCTCTGTTTCTCGCCCTCTGTTTCTCGCCTTCTGATTCAGTGCCTCTGTTTCTCGCCCTCTGTTTCAGCCCCTCTGTTTCAGCCTCTCTGTGTCTCGCACACTGTTTCTCGCCCTCTGTTTCAGCCCCTCTGTTTCAGCTCCTCTGTTTCTCGCCCTCTGTTTCTCGCCCTCTGTTTCAGCTCCTCTGTTTCAGCACCTCTGTATCTCGCCCTCTGTTTCAGCCCCTCTGTTTCTCGCACTCTTTTTCTGCCCTTCTGTTTCAGACCCTCTGTTTCTCGCCCTCTGTTTCAGACCCTCTGTTTCCCACCCTCTGTTTCAGACCCTCTGTTTCAGACCCTCTGTTTCAGCCCCTCTGTATCTCGCCCTCTGTTTCAGCCCCTCTGTTTCTTATCCTCTGTTTCTCGCCCTCTGTTTCAGTCCCACTGTTTCTCGCCCTCTGTTTCAGCCCCTCTGTTTCAGCCCCTCTGTTTCTCGCACTCTGATTCAGCCCCTCTGTTTCTCGCCCTCTGTTTCAGCCCTTCTGTTTCAGCCCCTCTGTTTCAGCCCCTCTGTTCCTCGCCTTCTGTTTCAGCCCCTCTGTTTCAGCCCCTCTGTTACTCGCCCTCTGATTCAGCCCCTCTGTTTCTCGCCCGCTGTTTCTCGCCCTCTGTTTCAACCCCTCCGTTTCTCGCCCTCTGTTTCAGCCCCTCTGTTTCTCGCCCTCTGTTTCTCGCCCTCTGTTTCAGCCCCTCTGTTTCTCGCACTCTGTTTCAGCCCCTGCCTTTTGCGCCCTCTGTTTCAGCCCCTCTGTTTCTCCCCCTGTGTTTCAGCCACTCTGTTTCAGCCCCTCTGTTTCTCTTCCTCTTTTTCAGCCCCTATGTTTCAGCCCCTCTGTTTCTCGCCCTCTGTTTCTCGCCCACTCATTCAGCCCCTCTGTTTCTCGCCCTCTGTTTCAGCCCCTCTGTTTCAGCCCCTCTGTTTCTCGCCCTCTGTTTCAGCCCCTCTGTTTCTCGCCCGCTGTTTCTCGCCCTCTGTTTCAACCCCTCCGTTTCTCGCCCTCTGTTTCAGCCCCTCTGTTTCTCGCCCTCTGTTTCTCGCCCTCTGTTTCAGCCCCTCTGTTTCTCGCACTCTGTTTCAGCCCCTGCCTTTTGCGCCCTCTGTTTCAGCCCCTCTGCTTCTCCCCCTGTGTTTCAGCCACTCTGTTTCAGCCCCTCTGTTTCTCATCCTCTTTTTCAGCCCCTATGTTTCAGCCCCTCTGTATCTCGCCCTCTGTTTCTCGCCCACTCATTCAGCCCCTCTGTTTCTCGCCTTCTGTTTCAGCCCCTCTGTTTCAGCCCCTCTGTTTCTCGCCCTCTGTTTCAGCCCCTCTGTTTCAGCCTCTCTGTTTCTCGCCCTCTGTTTCTCGCCTTCTGATTCAGTGCCTCTGTTTCTCGCCCTCTGTTTCAGCCCCTCTGTTTCAGCCTCTCTGTGTCTCGCACACTGTTTCTCGCCCTCTGTTTCAGCCCCTCTGTTTCAGCTCCTCTGTTTCTCGCCCTCTGTTTCTCGCCCTCTGTTTCAGCCCCTCTGTTTCAGCACCTCTGTATCTCGCCCTCTGTTTCAGCCCCTCTGTTTCTCGCCCTCTGATTCAGCCCCTCTGTTTCTCGCCCTCTGTTTCAGCCCCTCTGTTTCAGCCCATCTGTATCTCGCCCTCTGTTTCAGCGCCTCTGTTTCTCGCCCTCTGTTTCAGCCCCTCTGCTTCAGCCCCTTTGTTTCTGGCCCTCTGTTTCTCGCCCTCTGTTTCAGCGCCTCTGTTTCTCGCCCTCTGTTACAGCCCCTCTGTTTTAGCCCCTCTGTTTCTCGCCCTCTGTTTCAGCTGGCTCGTTTCTCGCCCTCTGTTTCTCGCTCTCTGTTTCAGCCCCTCTGTTTCTCGCACTCTTTTTCTGCCCTTCTGTTTCAGACCCTCTGTTTCTCGCCCTCTGTTTCAGACCCTCTGTTTCTCACCCTCTGTTTCAGACCCTCTGTTTCATACCCTCTGTTTCAGCCCCTCTGTATCTCGCCCTCTGTTTCAGCCCCTCTGTTTCTTATCCTCTGTTTCTCGCCCTCTGTTTCAGTCCCACTGTTTCTCGCCCTCTGTTTCAGCCCCTCTGTTTCAGCCCCTCTGTTTCTCGCACTCTGATTCAGCCCCTCTGTTTCTCGCCCTCTGTTTCAGCCCTTCTGTTTCAGCCCCTCTGTTTCAGCCCCTCTGTTCCTCGCCTTCTGTTTCAGCCCCTCTGTTTCAGCCCCTCTGTTACTCGCTCTCTGATTCAGCCCCTCTGTTTCTCGCCCGCTGTTTCTCGCCCTCTGTTTCAACCCCTCCATTTCTCGCCCTCTGTTTCAGCCCCTCTGTTTCTCCCCCTCTGTTTCTCGCCCTCTGTTTCAGCCCCTCTGTTTCTCGCACTCTGTTTCAGCCCCTGCCTTTTGCGCCCTCTGTTTCAGCCCCTCTGTTTCTCCCCCTGTGTTTCAGCCACTCTGTTTCAGCCCCTCTGTTTCTCTTCCTCTTTTTCAGCCCCTATGTTTCAGCCCCTCTGTTTCTCGCCCTCTGTTTCTCGCCCACTCATTCAGCCCCTCTGTTTCTCGCCCTCTGTTTCAGCCCCTCTGTTTCAGCCCCTCTGTTTCTCGCCCTCTGTTTCAGCCCCTCTGTTTCAGCCTCTCTGTTTCTCGCCCTCTGTTTCTCGCCTTCTGATTCAGTGCCTCTGTTTCTCGCCCTCTGTTTCAGCCCCTCTGTTTCAGCCTCTCTGTGTCTCGCACACTGTTTCTCGCCCTCTGTTTCAGCCCCTCTGTTTCAGCTCCTCTGTTTCTCGCCCTCTGTTTCTCGCCCTCTGTTTCAGCCCCTCTGTTTCAGCACCTCTGTATCTCGCCCTCTGTTTCAGCCCCTCTGTTTCTCGCCCTCTGATTCAGCCCCTCTGTTTCTCGCCCTCTGTTTCAGCCCCTCTGTTTCAGCCCCTCTGTATCTCGCCCTCTGTTTCAGCGCCTCTGTTTCTCGCCCTCTGTTTCAGCCCCTCTGCTTCAGCCCCTCTGTTTCTGGCCCTCTGTTTCTCGCCCTCTGTTTCAGCGCCTCTGTTTCTCGCCCTCTGTTACAGCCCCTCTGTTTTAGCCCCTCTGTTTCTCACCCTCTGTTTCAGCCGGTCCGTTTCTCGCCCTCTGTTTCTCGCTCTCTGTTTCAGACCCTCTGTTACTCGCACTCTTTTTCTGCCCTTCTGTTTCAGACCCTCTGTTTCTCGCCCTCTGTTTCAGACCCTCTGTTTCTCACCCTCTGTTTCAGACCCTCTGTTTCAGACCCTCTGTTTCAGCCCCTCTGTATCTCGCCCTCTGTTTCAGCCCCTCTGTTTCAGCCCCTCTGTTTCTCGCCCTCTGTTTCTCACACTCTGATTCAGCCCCTCTGTTTCTCGCCCTCTGTTTCAGCCCTTCTGTTTCAGCCCCACTGTTTCAGCACCTCTGTTCCTCGCCTTCTGTTTCAGCGCCTCTGTTTCAGCCCTTCTGTTTCAGCCCCTCTGTTTCAGCCCCTCTGTTTCTCGCCCTCTGTTTCTCGCCCTCTGTTTCTCGCCCTCTGTTTCAGCCCCTCTGTTTCTCGCACTCTGTTTCAGCCCCTGACTTTCGCGCCCTCTGTTTCAGCGCCTCTGTTTCTCGCCCTCTGTTTCAGCCACTCTGTTTCAGCCCCTCTGTTTCTCGCCCTCTGTTTCAGCCCCTCTGTATCAGCCCCTCTGTTTCTCTTCCTCTTTTTCAGCCCCTATGTTTCAGCCCCTCTGTTTCTCGCCCTCTGTTTCTCGCCCACTCATTCAGCCCCTCTGTTTCTCGCCCTCTGTTTCAGCCCCTCTGTTTCAGCCCCTCTGTTTCTCGCCCTCTGTTTCAGCCCCTCTGTTTCAGCCTCTCTGTTTCTCGCCCTCTGTTTCTCGCCTTCTGATTCAGTGCCTCTGTTTCTCGCCCTCTGTTTCAGCCCCTCTGTTTCAGCCTCTCTGTGTCTAGCACACTGTTTCTCGCCCTCTGTTTCAGCCCCTCTGTTTCAGCTCCTCTGTTTCTCGCCCTCTGTTTCTCGCCCTCTGTTTCAGCCCCTCTGTTTCAGCACCTCTGTATCTCGCCCTCTGTTTCAGCCCCTCTGTTTCTCGCCCTCTGATTCAGCCCCTCTGTTTCTCGCCCTCTGTTTCAGCCCCTCTGTTTCAGCCCCTCTGTATCTCGCCCTCTGTTTCAGCGCCTCTGTTTCTCGCCCTCTGTTTCAGCTCCTCTGTTTCAGCCCTTCTGTTTCAGCCCCTCTGTTTCAGACCCTCTGTTTTTCGCCCTCTGTTTCTCGCCCTCTGTTTCTCGCCCTCTGTTTCAGCCCCTCTGCTTCAGCCCCTCTGTTTCTCGCCCTCTGTTTCTCGTCCTCTGTTTCAGCGCCTCTGTTTCTCGCCCTCTGTTACAGCCCCTCTGTTTTAGCCCCTCTGTTTCTCGCCCTCTGTTTCAGCCGGTCCGTTTCTCGCCCTCTGTTTCTCGCTCTCTGTTTCAGCCCCTCTGTTTCTCGCACTCTTTTTCTGCCCTTCTGTTTCAGACCCTCTGTTTCTCGCCCTCTGTTTCAGACCCTCTGTTTCTCACTCTCTGTTTCAGACCCTCTGTTTCAGACCCTCTGTTTCAGCCCCTCTGTATCTCGCCCTCTGTTTCAGCCCCTCTGTTTCTTATCCTCTGTTTCTCGCCCTCTGTTTCAGTCCCACTGTTTCTCGCCCTCTGTTTCAGCCCCTCTGTTTCAGCCCCTCTGTTTCTCGCACTCTGATTCAGCCCCTCTGTTTCTCGCCCGCTGTTTCAGCCCGTCTGTTTCAGCCCCTCTGTTTCAGCCCCTCTGTTCCTCGCCTTCTGTTTCAGCCCCTCTGTTTCAGCCCCTCTGTTACTCGCCCTCTGATTCAGCCCCTCTGATTCTCGCCCGCTGTTTCTCGCCCTCTGTTTCAACCCCTCCGTTTCTCGCCCTCTGATTCAGCCCCTCTGATTCTCGCCCGCTGTTTCTCGCCCTCTGTTTCAACCCCTCCGTTTCTCGCCCTCTGTTTCAGCCCCTCTGTTTCTCGCACTCTGTTTCAGCCCCTGCCTTTTGCGCCCTCTGTTTCAGCCCCTCTGCTTCTCCCCCTGTGTTTCAGCCACTCTGTTTCAGCCCCTCTGTTTCTCTTCCTCTTTTTCAGCCCCTATGTTTCAGCCCCTCTGTATCTCGCCCTCTGTTTCTCGCCCACTCATTCAGCCCCTCTGTTTCTCGCCCTCTGTTTCAGCCCCTCTGTTTCAGCCCCTCTGTTTCTCGCCCTCTGTTTCAGCCCCTCTGTTTCTCGCACTCTTTTTCTGCCCTTCTGTTTCAGACCCTCTGTTTCTCGCCCTCTGTTTCAGGCCCTCTGTTTCTCACTCTCTGTTTCAGACCCTCTGTTTCAGACCCTCTGTTTCAGCCCCTCTGTATCTCGCCCTCTGTTTCAGCCCCTCTGTTTCTTATCCTCTGTTTCTCGCCCTCTGTTTCAGTCCCACTGTTTCTCGCCCTCTGTTTCAGCCCCTCTGTTTCAGCCCCTCTGTTTCTCGCACTCTGATTCAGCCCCTCTGTTTCTCGCCCTCTGTTTCAGCCCTTCTGTTTCAGCCCCTCTGTTTCAGCCCCTCTGTTCCTCGCCTTCTGTTTCAGCCCCTCTGTTTCAGCCCCTCTGTTACTCGCCCTCTGATTCAGCCCCTCTGTTTCTCGCCCGCTGTTTCTCGCCCTCTGTTTCAACCCCTCCGTTTCTCGCCCTCTGTTTCAGCCCCTCTGTTTCTCGCCCTCTGTTTCTCGCCCTCTGTTTCAGCCCCTCTGTTTCTCGCACTCTGTTTCAGCCCCTGCCTTTTGCGCCCTCTGTTTCAGCCCCTCTGCTTCTCCCCCTGTGTTTCAGCCACTCTGTTTCAGCCCCTCTGTTTCTCATCCTCTTTTTCAGCCCCTATGTTTCAGCCCCTCTGTATCTCGCCCTCTGTTTCTCGCCCACTCATTCAGCCCCTCTGTTTCTCGCCTTCTGTTTCAGCCCCTCTGTTTCAGCCCCTCTGTTTCTCGCCCTCTGTTTCAGCCCCTCTGTTTCAGCCTCTCTGTTTCTCGCCCTCTGTTTCTCGCCTTCTGATTCAGTGCCTCTGTTTCTCGCCCTCTGTTTCAGCCCCTCTGTTTCAGCCTCTCTGTGTCTCGCACACTGTTTCTCGCCCTCTGTTTCAGCCCCTCTGTTTCAGCTCCTCTGTTTCTCGCCCTCTGTTTCTCGCCCTCTGTTTCAGCCCCTCTGTTTCAGCACCTCTGTATCTCGCCCTCTGTTTCAGCCCCTCTGTTTCTCGCCCTCTGATTCAGCCCCTCTGTTTCTCGCCCTCTGTTTCAGCCCCTCTGTTTCAGCCCATCTGTATCTCGCCCTCTGTTTCAGTGCCTCTGTTTCTCGCCCTCTGTTTCAGCCCCTCTGCTTCAGCCCCTTTGTTTCTGGCCCTCTGTTTCTCGCCCTCTGTTTCAGCGCCTCTGTTTCTCGCCCTCTGTTACAGCCCCTCTGTTTTAGCCCCTCTGTTTCTCGCCCTCTGTTTCAGCTGGTCCGTTTCTCGCCCTCTGTTTCTCGCTCTCTGTTTCAGCCCCTCTGTTTCTCGCACTCTTTTTCTGCCCTTCTGTTTCAGACCCTCTGTTTCTCGCCCTCTGTTTCAGACCCTCTGTTTCTCACCCTCTGTTTCAGACCCTCTGTTTCAGACCCTCTGTTTCAGCCCCTCTGTATCTCGCCCTCTGTTTCAGCCCCTCTGTTTCTTATCCTCTGTTTCTCGCCCTCTGTTTCAGTCCCACTGTTTCTCGCCCTCTGTTTCAGCCCCTCTGTTTCAGCCCCTCTGTTTCTCGCACTCTGATTCAGCCCCTCTGTTTCTCGCCCTCTGTTTCAGCCCTTCTGTTTCAGCCCCTCTGTTTCAGCCCCTCTGTTCCTCGCCTTCTGTTTCAGCCCCTCTGTTTCAGCCCCTCTGTTACTCGCTCTCTGATTCAGCCCCTCTGTTTCTCGCCCGCTGTTTCTCGCCCTCTGTTTCAACCCCTCCATTTCTCGCCCTCTGTTTCAGCCCCTCTGTTTCTCCCCCTCTGTTTCTCGCCCTCTGTTTCAGCCCCTCTGTTTCTCGCACTCTGTTTCAGCCCCTGCCTTTTGCGCCCTCTGTTTCAGCCCCTCTGTTTCTCCCCCTGTGTTTCAGCCACTCTGTTTCAGCCCCTCTGTTTCACTTCCTCTTTTTCAGCCCCTATGTTTCAGCCCCTCTGTTTCTCGCCCTCTGTTTCTCGCCCACTCATTCAGCCCCTCTGTTTCTCGCCCTCTGTTTCAGCCCCTCTGTTTCAGCCCCTCTGTTTCTCGCCCTCTGTTTCAGCCCCTCTGTTTCAGCCTCTCTGTTTCTCGCCCTCTGTTTCTCGCCTTCTGATTCAGTGCCTCTGTTTCTCGCCCTCTGTTTCAGCCCCTCTGTTTCAGCCTCTCTGTGTCTCGCACACTGTTTCTCGCCCTCTGTTTCAGCCCCTCTGTTTCAGCTCCTCTGTTTCTCGCCCTCTGTTTCTCGCCCTCTGTTTCAGCCCCTCTGTTTCAGCACCTCTGTATCTCGCCCTCTGTTTCAGCCCCTCTGTTTCTCGCCCTCTGATTCAGCCCCTCTGTTTCTCGCCCTCTGTTTCAGCCCCTCTGTTTCAGCCCCTCTGTATCTCGCCCTCTGTTTCAGCGCCTCTGTTTCTCGCCCTCTGTTTCAGCCCCTCTGCTTCAGCCCCTCTGTTTCTGGCCCTCTGTTTCTCGCCCTCTGTTTCAGCGCCTCTGTTTCTCGCCCTCTGTTACAGCCCCTCTGTTTTAGCCCCTCTGTTTCTCACCCTCTGTTTCAGCCGGTCCGTTTCTCGCCCTCTGTTTCTCGCTCTCTGTTTCAGACCCTCTGTTACTCGCACTCTTTTTCTGCCCTTCTGTTTCAGACCCTCTGTTTCTCGCCCTCTGTTTCAGACCCTCTGTTTCTCACCCTCTGTTTCAGACCCTCTGTTTCAGACCCTCTGTTTCAGCCCCTCTGTATCTCGCCCTCTGTTTCAGCCCTTCAGTTTCAGCCCCTCTGTTTCTCGCCCTCTGTTTCTCACACTCTGATTCAGCCCCTCTGTTTCTCGCCCTCTGTTTCAGCCCTTCTGTTTCAGCCCCACTGTTTCAGCACCTCTGTTCCTCGCCTTCTGTTTCAGCGCCTCTGTTTCAGCCCTTCTGTTTCAGCCCCTCTGTTTCAGCCCCTCTGTTTCTCGCCCTCTGTTTCTCGCCCTCTGTTTCTCGCCCTCTGTTTCAGCCCCTCTGTTTCTCGCACTCTGTTTCAGCCCCTGACTTTCGCGCCCTCTGTTTCAGCCCCTCTGTTTCTCGCCCTCTGTTTCAGCCACTCTGTTTCAGCCCCTCTGTTTCTCGCCCTCTGTTTCAGCCCCTCTGTATCAGCCCCTCTGTTTCTCTTCCTCTTTTTCAGCCCCTATGTTTCAGCCCCTCTGTTTCTCGCCCTCTGTTTCTCGCCCACTCATTCAGCCCCTCTGTTTCTCGCCCTCTGTTTCAGCCCCTCTGTTTCAGCCCCTCTGTTTCTCGCCCTCTGTTTCAGCCCCTCTGTTTCAGCCTCTCTGTTTCTCGCCCTCTGTTTCTCGCCTTCTGATTCAGTGCCTCTGTTTCTCGCCCTCTGTTTCAGCCCCTCTGTTTCAGCCTCTCTGTGTCTCGCACACTGTTTCTCGCCCTCTGTTTCAGCCCCTCTGTTTCAGCTCCTCTGTTTCTCGCCCTCTGTTTCTCGCCCTCTGTTTCAGCCCCTCTGTTTCAGCACCTCTGTATCTCGCCCTCTGTTTCAGCCCCTCTGTTTCTCGCCCTCTGATTCAGCCCCTCTGTTTCTCGCCCTCTGTTTCAGCCCCTCTGTTTCAGCCCCTCTGTATCTCGCCCTCTGTTTCAGCGCCTCTGTTTCTCGCCCTCTGTTTCAGCTCCTCTGTTTCAGCCCTTCTGTTTCAGCCCCTCTGTTTCAGACCCTCTGTTTTTCGCCCTCTGTTTCTCGCCCTCTGTTTCTCGCCCTCTGTTTCAGCCCCTCTGCTTCAGCCCCTCTGTTTCTCGCCCTCTGTTTCTCGTCCTCTGTTTCAGCGCCTCTGTTTCTCGCCCTCTGTTACAGCCCCTCTGTTTTAGCCCCTCTGTTTCTCGCCCTCTGTTTCAGCCGGTCCGTTTCTCGCCCTCTGTTTCTCGCTCTCTGTTTCAGCCCCTCTGTTTCTCGCACTCTTTTTCTGCCCTTCTGTTTCAGACCCTCTGTTTCTCGCCCTCTGTTTCAGACCCTCTGTTTCTCACTCTCTGTTTCAGACCCTCTGTTTCAGACCCTCTGTTTCAGCCCCTCTGTATCTCGCCCTCTGTTTCAGCCCCTCTGTTTCTTATCCTCTGTTTCTCGCCCTCTGTTTCAGTCCCACTGTTTCTCGCCCTCTGTTTCAGCCCCTCTGTTTCAGCCCCTCTGTTTCTCGCACTCTGATTCAGCCCCTCTGTTTCTCGCCCGCTGTTTCAGCCCGTCTGTTTCAGCCCCTCTGTTTCAGCCCCTCTGTTCCTCGCCTTCTGTTTCAGCCCCTCTGTTTCAGCCCCTCTGTTACTCGCCCTCTGATTCAGCCCCTCTGATTCTCGCCCGCTGTTTCTCGCCCTCTGTTTCAACCCCTCCGTTTCTCGCCCTCTGATTCAGCCCCTCTGATTCTCGCCCGCTGTTTCTCGCCCTCTGTTTCAACCCCTCCGTTTCTCGCCCTCTGTTTCAGCCCCTCTGTTTCTCGCACTCTGTTTCAGCCCCTGCCTTTTGCGCCCTCTGTTTCAGCCCCTCTGCTTCTCCCCCTGTGTTTCAGCCACTCTGTTTCAGCCCCTCTGTTTCTCTTCCTCTTTTTCAGCCCCTATGTTTCAGCCCCTCTGTATCTCGCCCTCTGTTTCTCGCCCACTCATTCAGCCCCTCTGTTTCTCGCCCTCTGTTTCAGCCCCTCTGTTTCAGCCCCTCTGTTTCTCGCCCTCTGTTTCAGCCCCTCTGTTTCTCGCACTCTTTTTCTGCCCTTCTGTTTCAGACCCTCTGTTTCTCGCCCTCTGTTTCAGGCCCTCTGTTTCTCACTCTCTGTTTCAGACCCTCTGTTTCAGACCCTCTGTTTCAGCCCCTCTGTATCTCGCCCTCTGTTTCAGCCCCTCTGTTTCTTATCCTCTGTTTCTCGCCCTCTGTTTCAGTCCCACTGTTTCTCGCCCTCTGTTTCAGCCCCTCTGTTTCAGCCCCTCTGTTTCTCGCACTCTGATTCAGCCCCTCTGTTTCTCGCCCTCTGTTTCAGCCCTTCTGTTTCAGCCCCTCTGTTTCAGCCCCTCTGTTCCTCGCCTTCTGTTTCAGCCCCTCTGTTTCAGCCCCTCTGTTACTCGCCCTCTGATTCAGCCCCTCTGTTTCTCGCCCGCTGTTTCTCGCCCTCTGTTTCAACCCCTCCGTTTCTCGCCCTCTGTTTCAGCCCCTCTGTTTCTCGCCCTCTGTTTCTCGCCCTCTGTTTCAGCCCCTCTGTTTCTCGCACTCTGTTTCAGCCCCTGCCTTTTGCGCCCTCTGTTTCAGCCCCTCTGCTTCTCCCCCTGTGTTTCAGCCACTCTGTTTCAGCCCCTCTGTTTCTCATCCTCTTTTTCAGCCCCTATGTTTCAGCCCCTCTGTATCTCGCCCTCTGTTTCTCGCCCACTCATTCAGCCCCTCTGTTTCTCGCCTTCTGTTTCAGCCCCTCTGTTTCAGCCCCTCTGTTTCTCGCCCTCTGTTTCAGCCCCTCTGTTTCAGCCTCTCTGTTTCTCGCCCTCTGTTTCTCGCCTTCTGATTCAGTGCCTCTGTTTCTCGCCCTCTGTTTCAGCCCCTCTGTTTCAGCCTCTCTGTGTCTCGCACACTGTTTCTCGCCCTCTGTTTCAGCCCCTCTGTTTCAGCTCCTCTGTTTCTCGCCCTCTGTTTCTCGCCCTCTGTTTCAGCCCCTCTGTTTCAGCACCTCTGTATCTCGCCCTCTGTTTCAGCCCCTCTGTTTCTCGCCCTCTGATTCAGCCCCTCTGTTTCTCGCCCTCTGTTTCAGCCCCTCTGTTTCAGCCCATCTGTATCTCGCCCTCTGTTTCAGTGCCTCTGTTTCTCGCCCTCTGTTTCAGCCCCTCTGCTTCAGCCCCTTTGTTTCTGGCCCTCTGTTTCTCGCCCTCTGTTTCAGCGCCTCTGTTTCTCGCCCTCTGTTACAGCCCCTCTGTTTTAGCCCCTCTGTTTCTCGCCCTCTGTTTCAGCTGGTCCGTTTCTCGCCCTCTGTTTCTCGCTCTCTGTTTCAGCCCCTCTGTTTCTCGCACTCTTTTTCTGCCCTTCTGTTTCAGACCCTCTGTTTCTCGCCCTCTGTTTCAGACCCTCTGTTTCTCACCCTCTGTTTCAGACCCTCTGTTTCAGACCCTCTGTTTCAGCCCCTCTGTATCTCGCCCTCTGTTTCAGCCCCTCTGTTTCTTATCCTCTGTTTCTCGCCCTCTGTTTCAGTCCCACTGTTTCTCGCCCTCTGTTTCAGCCCCTCTGTTTCAGCCCCTCTGTTTCTCGCACTCTGATTCAGCCCCTCTGTTTCTCGCCCTCTGTTTCAGCCCTTCTGTTTCAGCCCCTCTGTTTCAGCCCCTCTGTTCCTCGCCTTCTGTTTCAGCCCCTCTGTTTCAGCCCCTCTGTTACTCGCTCTCTGATTCAGCCCCTCTGTTTCTCGCCCGCTGTTTCTCGCCCTCTGTTTCAACCCCTCCATTTCTCGCCCTCTGTTTCAGCCCCTCTGTTTCTCCCCCTCTGTTTCTCGCCCTCTGTTTCAGCCCCTCTGTTTCTCGCACTCTGTTTCAGCCCCTGCCTTTTGCGCCCTCTGTTTCAGCCCCTCTGTTTCTCCCCCTGTGTTTCAGCCACTCTGTTTCAGCCCCTCTGTTTCACTTCCTCTTTTTCAGCCCCTATGTTTCAGCCCCTCTGTTTCTCGCCCTCTGTTTCTCGCCCACTCATTCAGCCCCTCTGTTTCTCGCCCTCTGTTTCAGCCCCTCTGTTTCAGCCCCTCTGTTTCTCGCCCTCTGTTTCAGCCCCTCTGTTTCAGCCTCTCTGTTTCTCGCCCTCTGTTTCTCGCCTTCTGATTCAGTGCCTCTGTTTCTCGCCCTCTGTTTCAGCCCCTCTGTTTCAGCCTCTCTGTGTCTCGCACACTGTTTCTCGCCCTCTGTTTCAGCCCCTCTGTTTCAGCTCCTCTGTTTCTCGCCCTCTGTTTCTCGCCCTCTGTTTCAGCCCCTCTGTTTCAGCACCTCTGTATCTCGCCCTCTGTTTCAGCCCCTCTGTTTCTCGCCCTCTGATTCAGCCCCTCTGTTTCTCGCCCTCTGTTTCAGCCCCTCTGTTTCAGCCCCTCTGTATCTCGCCCTCTGTTTCAGCGCCTCTGTTTCTCGCCCTCTGTTTCAGCCCCTCTGCTTCAGCCCCTCTGTTTCTGGCCCTCTGTTTCTCGCCCTCTGTTTCAGCGCCTCTGTTTCTCGCCCTCTGTTACAGCCCCTCTGTTTTAGCCCCTCTGTTTCTCACCCTCTGTTTCAGCCGGTCCGTTTCTCGCCCTCTGTTTCTCGCTCTCTGTTTCAGACCCTCTGTTACTCGCACTCTTTTTCTGCCCTTCTGTTTCAGACCCTCTGTTTCTCGCCCTCTGTTTCAGACCCTCTGTTTCTCACCCTCTGTTTCAGACCCTCTGTTTCAGACCCTCTGTTTCAGCCCCTCTGTATCTCGCCCTCTGTTTCAGCCCTTCAGTTTCAGCCCCTCTGTTTCTCGCCCTCTGTTTCTCACACTCTGATTCAGCCCCTCTGTTTCTCGCCCTCTGTTTCAGCCCTTCTGTTTCAGCCCCACTGTTTCAGCACCTCTGTTCCTCGCCTTCTGTTTCAGCGCCTCTGTTTCAGCCCTTCTGTTTCAGCCCCTCTGTTTCAGCCCCTCTGTTTCTCGCCCTCTGTTTCTCGCCCTCTGTTTCTCGCCCTCTGTTTCAGCCCCTCTGTTTCTCGCACTCTGTTTCAGCCCCTGACTTTCGCGCCCTCTGTTTCAGCCCCTCTGTTTCTCGCCCTCTGTTTCAGCCACTCTGTTTCAGCCCCTCTGTTTCTCGCCCTCTGTTTCAGCCCCTCTGTATCAGCCCCTCTGTTTCTCTTCCTCTTTTTCAGCCCCTATGTTTCAGCCCCTCTGTTTCTCGCCCTCTGTTTCTCGCCCACTCATTCAGCCCCTCTGTTTCTCGCCCTCTGTTTCAGCCCCTCTGTTTCAGCCCCTCTGTTTCTCGCCCTCTGTTTCAGCCCCTCTGTTTCAGCCTCTCTGTTTCTCGCCCTCTGTTTCTCGCCTTCTGATTCAGTGCCTCTGTTTCTCGCCCTCTGTTTCAGCCCCTCTGTTTCAGCCTCTCTGTGTCTCGCACACTGTTTCTCGCCCTCTGTTTCAGCCCCTCTGTTTCAGCTCCTCTGTTTCTCGCCCTCTGTTTCTCGCCCTCTGTTTCAGCCCCTCTGTTTCAGCACCTCTGTATCTCGCCCTCTGTTTCAGCCCCTCTGTTTCTCGCCCTCTGATTCAGCCCCTCTGTTTCTCGCCCTCTGTTTCAGCCCCTCTGTTTCAGCCCCTCTGTATCTCGCCCTCTGTTTCAGCGCCTCTGTTTCTCGCCCTCTGTTTCAGCCCCTCTGCTTCAGCCCCTCTGTTTCTGGCCCTCTGTTTCTCGCCCTCTGTTTCAGCGCCTCTGTTTCTCGCCCTCTGTACAGCCCCTCTGTTTTAGCCCCTCTGTTTCTCGCCCTCTGTTTCAGCCGGTCCGTTTCTCCCCCTCTGTTTCTCGCTCTCTGTTTCAGACCCTCTGTTACTCGCACTCTTTTTCTGCCCTTCTGTTTCAGACCCTCTGTTTCTCGCCCTCTGTTTCAGACCCTCTGTTTCTCACCCTCTGTTTCAGACCCTCTTTTTCAGACCCTCTGTTTCAGCCCCTCTGTATCTCGCCCTCTGTTTCAGCCCTTCAGTTTCAGCCCCTCTGTTTCTCGCCCTCTGTTTCTCACACTCTGATTCAGCCCCTCTGTTTCTCGCCCTCTGTTTCAGCCCTTCTGTTTCAGCCCCACTGTTTCAGCACCTCTGTTCCTCGCCTTCTGTTTCAGCTCCTCTGTTTCAGCCCTTCTGTTTCAGCCCCTCTGTTTCAGCCCCTCTGTTTCAGCCTCTCTGTTTCTCGCCCTCTGTTTCTCGCCTTCTGATTCAGTGCCTCTGTTTCTCGCCCTCTGTTTCAGCCCCTCTGTTTCAGCCTCTCTGTGTCTCGCACACTGTTTCTCGCCCTCTGTTTCAGCCCCTCTGTTTCAGCTCCTCTGTTTCTCGCCCTCTGTTTCTCGCCCTCTGTTTCAGCCCCTCTGTTTCAGCACCTCTGTATCTCGCCCTCTGTTTCAGCCCCTCTGTTTCTCGCCCTCTGATTCAGCCCCTCTGTTTCTCGCCCTCTGTTTCAGCCCCTCTGTTTCAGCCCCTCTGTATCTCGCCCTCTGTTTCAGCGCCTCTGTTTCTCGCCCTCTGTTTCAGCCCCTCTGCTTCAGCCCCTCTGTTTCTGGCCCTCTGTTTCTCGCCCTCTGTTTCAGCGCCTCTGTTTCTCGCCCTCTGTTACAGCCCCTCTGTTTTAGCCCCTCTGTTTCTCGCCCTCTGTTTCAGCCGGTCCGTTTCTCGCCCTCTGTTTCTCGCTCTCTGTTTCAGACCCTCTGTTACTCGCACTCTTTTTCTGCCCTTCTGTTTCAGACCCTCTGTTTCTCGCCCTCTGTTTCAGACCCTCTGTTTCTCACCCTCTGTTTCAGACCCTCTGTTTCAGACCCTCTGTTTCAGCCCCTCTGTATCTCGCCCTCTGTTTCAGCAATTCAGTTTCAGCCCCTCTGTTTCTCGCCCTCTGTTTCTCACACTCTGATTCAGCCCCTCTGTTTCTCGCCCTCTGTTTCAGCCCTTCTGTTTCAGCCCCACTGTTTCAGCACCTCTGTTCCTCGCCTTCTGTTTCAGCTCCTCTGTTTCAGCCCTTCTGTTTCAGCCCCTCTGTTTCAGCCCCTCTGTTTCTCGCCCTCTGTTTCTCGCCCTCTGTTTCTCGCCCTCTGTTTCAGCCCCTCTGTTTCTCGCACTCTGTTTCAGCCCCTGCCTTTCGTGCCCTCTGTTTCAGCCCCTCTGTTTCTCCCCCTGTGTTTCAGCTACTCTGTTTCAGCCCCTCTGTTTCTCGCCCTCTGTTTCAGCCCCTCTGTATCAGCCCCTCTGTTTCTCTTCCTCTTTTTCAGCCCCTATGTTTCAGCCCCTCTGTTTCTCGCCCTCTGTTTCTCGCCCACTCATTCAGCCCTTCAGTTTCTCGCCCACTGTTTCAGCCCCTCTGTTTCAGCCCCTCTGTTTCTAGCCCTCTGTTTCAGCCCCTGTGTTTCAGCCTCTCTGTTTCTCGCCCTCTGTTTCTCGCCTTCTGATTCAGTGCCTCTGTTTCTCGACCTCTATTTCAGGTCCACTGTTTCTCGCCCTCTGTTTCAGCCCCTCTGTTTCAGCCCCTCTGTTTCTCGCCCTCTGTTTCCGCCCCTCTGTTTCTCGCCCTCTGTTTCTCACCCTCTCTTTCTCACCCTCTGTTTCAGACCCTCTTTTTCTTGCCCTCTGTTTCAGCCCCCTGTTTCAGCCCCTCTGTTTCAGCCCCTCTGTTTCTCGCCCTCTCTTTCAGCCCCTCTGTTTGAGCCCCTCTCTTTCACGCCCTCTGTTTCAGCCCCTCTGTTTCTCGCCCTCTGTTTCAGCCCCTCTGTTTCACCCCCTCTGTTTCTCGCCCTCTGTTTCAGCCCCTCTGTTTCAGCCCCTCTGTTTCTGGCCCTCTGTTTCTCACCCTCTGTTTCTCGACCTCTGTTTCAGTTCCGCTGTTTCTCGCCATCTGTTTCAGCCCCTCTGTTTCAGCCCCTCTGTTTCTCGCCCTCTGTTTCAGCCCCTCTGTTTCTCGCCCTCTGTTTCAGCCCCTCTGCTTCAGCCCCTCTGTTTCTCGCCCTCTGTTTCTCGCCCTCTGTTTCAGCCCCTCTGTTTCTCGCACTCTGTTTCAGCCCCTGCCTTTTGCGCCCTCTGTTTCAGCCCCTCTGCTTCTCCCCCTGTGTTTCAGCCACTCTGTTTCAGCCCCTCTGTTTCTCATCCTCTTTTTCAGCCCCTATGTTTCAGCCCCTCTGTATCTCGCCCTCTGTTTCTCGCCCACTCATTCAGCCCCTCTGTTTCTCGCCTTCTGTTTCAGCCCCTCTGTTTCAGCCCCTCTGTTTCTCGCCCTCTGTTTCAGACCCTCTGTTTCTCACCCTCTGTTTCAGACCCTCTGTTTCAGACCCTCTGTTTCAGCCCCTCTGTATCTCGCCCTCTGTTTCAGCAATTCAGTTTCAGCCCCTCTGTTTCTCGCCCTCTGTTTCTCACACTCTGATTCAGCCCCTCTGTTTCTCGCCCTCTGTTTCAGCCCTTCTGTTTCAGCCCCACTGTTTCAGCACCTCTGTTCCTCGCCTTCTGTTTCAGCTCCTCTGTTTCAGCCCTTCTGTTTCAGCCCCTCTGTTTCAGCCCCTCTGTTTCTCGCCCTCTGTTTCTCGCCCTCTGTTTCTCGCCCTCTGTTTCAGCCCCTCTGTTTCTCGCACTCTGTTTCAGCCCCTGCCTTTCGTGCCCTCTGTTTCAGCCCCTCTGTTTCTCCCCCTGTGTTTCAGCTACTCTGTTTCAGCCCCTCTGTTTCTCGCCCTCTGTTTCAGCCCCTCTGTATCAGCCCCTCTGTTTCTCTTCCTCTTTTTCAGCCCCTATGTTTCAGCCCCTCTGTTTCTCGCCCTCTGTTTCTCGCCCACTCATTCAGCCCTTCAGTTTCTCGCCCACTGTTTCAGCCCCTCTGTTTCAGCCCCTCTGTTTCTAGCCCTCTGTTTCAGCCCCTGTGTTTCAGCCTCTCTGTTTCTCGCCCTCTGTTTCTCGCCTTCTGATTCAGTGCCTCTGTTTCTCGACCTCTATTTCAGGTCCACTGTTTCTCGCCCTCTGTTTCAGCCCCTCTGTTTCAGCCCCTCTGTTTCTCGCCCTCTGTTTCCGCCCCTCTGTTTCTCGCCCTCTGTTTCTCACCCTCTCTTTCTCACCCTCTGTTTCAGACCCTCTTTTTCTTGCCCTCTGTTTCAGCCCCCTGTTTCAGCCCCTCTGTTTCAGCCCCTCTGTTTCTCGCCCTCTCTTTCAGCCCCTCTGTTTGAGCCCCTCTCTTTCACGCCCTCTGTTTCAGCCCCTCTGTTTCTCGCCCTCTGTTTCAGCCCCTCTGTTTCACCCCCTCTGTTTCTCGCCCTCTGTTTCAGCCCCTCTGTTTCAGCCCCTCTGTTTCTGGCCCTCTGTTTCTCACCCTCTGTTTCTCGACCTCTGTTTCAGTTCCGCTGTTTCTCGCCATCTGTTTCAGCCCCTCTGTTTCAGCCCCTCTGTTTCTCGCCCTCTGTTTCAGCCCCTCTGTTTCTCGCCCTCTGTTTCAGCCCCTCTGCTTCAGCCCCTCTGTTTCTGGCCCTTTGTTTCTCGCCCTCTGTTTCAGCGCCTCTGTTTCTCGCCCTCTGTTACAGCCCCTCTGTTTTAGCCCCTCTGTTTCTCGACCTCTGTTTCAGCCGGTCCGTTTCTCGCCCTCTGTTTCTCGCTCTCTGTTTCAGCCAATCTGTTTCTCGCACTCTTTTTCTGCCCTTCTGTTTCAGACCCTCTGTTTCTCGCCCTCTGTTTCACACCTTCTGTTTCTCACCCTCTGTTTCAGACCCTCTGTTTCAGACCCTCTGTTTCAGCCCCTCTGTATCTCGCCCTCTGTTTCAGCCCTTCAGTTTCAGCCCCTCTGTTTCTTATCCTCTGTTTCTCGCCCTCTGTTTCAGTCCCACTGTTTCTCGCCCTCTGATTCAGCCCCTCTGTTTCTCGCCCTCTGTTTCTCGCCCTCTGTTTCAGCCCCTCCGTTTCTCGCCCTCTGTTTCAGCCCCTCGGTTTCAGCCCCTCTGTTTCTCGCCCTCTGTTTCTCGCCCTCTGTTTCTCGCCCTCTGTTTCAGCCCCTCTGTTTCTCGCCCTCTGTTTCTCGCCCTCTGTTTCTCGCCCTCTGTTTCAGCCCCTCTGTTTCTCGGCCTCTGTTTCAGCCCCTCTGTTTCACCCCCTCTGTTTCTCGCCCTCTGTTTCAGCCCCTCTGTTTCAGCCCCTCTGTTTCTGGCCCTCTGTTTCTCACCCTCTGTTTCTCGACCTCTGTTTCAGTTCCGCTGTTTCTCGCCATCTGTTTCAGCCCCTCTGTTTCAGCCCCTCTGTTTCTCGCCCTCTGTTTCAGCCCCTCTGTTTCTCGCCCTCTGTTTCAGCCCCTCTGCTTCAGCCCCTCTGTTTTTGGCCCTCTGTTTCTCGCCCTCTGTTTCAGCGCCTCTGTTTCTCGCCCTCTGTTACAGCCCCTCTGTTTTAGCCCCTCTGTTTCTCGCCCTCTGTTTCAGCCGGTCCGTTTCTCGCCCTCTGTTTCTCGCTCTCTGTTTCAGCCCCTCTGTTTCTCGCACTCTTTTTCTGCCCTTCTGTTTCAGACCCTCTGTTTCTCGCCCTCTGTTTCAAACCCTCTGTTTCTCACCCTCTGTTTCAGCCCCTCTGTTTCAGCCCCTCTGTTTCTCGCCCTCTGTTTCTCGCCCTCTGTTTCTCGCCCTCTGTTTCAGCCCCTCTGTTTCTCGCGCTTTGTTTCAGCCCCTGCCTTTCGCGCACTCTGTTTCAGCCCCTCTGTTTCTCTTCCTCTTTTTCAGCCCCTATGTTTCAGCCCCTCTGTTTCTCGCCCTCTGTTTCTCGCCCACTCATTCAGCCCCTCTGTTTCTCGCCCTCTGTTTCAGCCCCTCTGTTTCATCCCCTCTGTTTCTCGCCCTCTGTTTCAGCCCCTCTGTTTCAGCCTCTCTGTTTCTCGCCCTCTGTTTCTCGCCTTCTGATTCAGTGCCACTGTTTCTCGCCCTCTGTTTCAGCCCCTCTGTTTCAGCCTCTCTGTTTCTCGCACACTGTTTCTCGCCCTCTGTTTCAGCCCCTCTGTTTCAGCTCCGCTGTTTCTCGCCCTCTGTTTCATCCCCTCTGTTTCAGCCCCTCTGTTTCAGCCCCTCTGTTTCTCGCACTCTGATTCAGCCCCTCTGTTTCTCGCCCTCTGTTTCAGCCCTTCTGTTTCAGCCCCTCTGTTTCAGCCCCTCTGTTCCTCGCCTTCTGTTTCAGCCCCTCTGTTTCAGCCCCTCTGTTACTCGCCCTCTGATTCAGCCCCTCTGTTTCTCGCCCGCTGTTTCTCGCCCTCTGTTTCAACCCCTCCGTTTCTCGCCCTCTGTTTCAGCCCCTCTGTTTCTCGCCCTCTGTTTCTCGCCCTTTGTTTCAGCCCCTCTGTTTCTCGCACTCTGTTTCAGCCCCTGCCTTTTGTGCCCTCTGTTTCAGCCCCTCTGCTTCTCCCCCTGTGTTTCAGCCACTCTGTTTCACCCCCTCTGTTTCTCTTCCTCTTTTTCAGCCCCTATGTTTCAGCCCCTCTGTATCTCGCCCTCTGTTTCTCGCCCACTCATTCAGCCCCTCTGTTTCTCGCCCTCTGTTTCAGCCCCTCTGTTTCAGCCCCTCTGTTTCTCGCCCTCTGTTTCAGCCCCTCTGTTTCAGCCTCTCTGTTTCTCGCCCTCTGTTTCTCGCCTTCTGATTCAGTGCCTCTGTTTCTCGCCCTCTGTTTCAGCCCCTCTGTTTCAGCCTCTCTGTGTCTCGCACACTGTTTCTCGCCCTCTGTTTCAGCCCCACTGTTTCAGCTCCTCTGTTTCTCGCCCTCTGTTTCTCGCCCTCTGTTTCAGCCCCTCTGTTTCAGCACCTCTGTATCTCGCCCTCTGTTTCAGCCCCCCTGTTTCTCGCACTCTTTTTCTGCCCTTCTGTTTCAGACCCTCTGTTTCTCGCCCTCTGTTTCAGACCCTCTGTTTCACACCCTCTGTTTCAGACCCTCTGTTTCAGACCCTCTGTTTCAGCCCCTCTGTATCTCGCCCTCTGTTTCAGCCCCTCTGTTTCTTATCCTCTGTTTCTCGCCCTCTGTTTCAGTCCCACTGTTTCTCGCCCTCTGTTTCAGCCCCTCTGTTTCAGCCCCTCTGTTTCTCGCACTCTGATTCAGCCCCTCTGTTTCTCGTCCTCTGTTTCAGCCCTTCTGTTTCAGCCCCTCTGTTTCAGCCCCTCTGTTCCTCGCCTTCTGTTTCAGCCCCTCTGTTTCAGCCCCTCTGTTACTCGCCCTCTGATTCAGCCCCTCTGTTTCTCGCCCGCTGTTTCTCGCCCTCTGTTTCAACCCCTCCGTTTCTCGCCCTCTGTTTCAGCCCCTCTGTTTCTCGCCCTCTGTTTCTCGCCCTCTGTTTCAGCCCCTCTGTTTCTCGCACTCTGTTTCAGCCCCTGCCTTTTGCGCCCTCTGTTTCAGCCCCTCTGTTTCTCCCCCTGTGTTTCAGCCACTCTGTTTCAGCCCCTCTGTTTCTCTTCCTCTTTTTCAGCCCCTATGCTTCAGCCCCTCTGTTTCTCGCCGTCTGTTTCTCGCCCACTCATTCAGCCCCTCTGTTTCTCGCCCTCTGTTTCAGCCCCTCTGTTTCAGCCCCTCTGTTTCTCGCCCGCTGTTTCAGCCCCTCTGTTTCAGCCTCTCTGTTTCTCGCCCTCTGTTTCTCGCCTTCTGATTCAGTGCCTCTGTTTCTCGCCCTCTGTTTCAGCCCCTCTGTTTCAGCCTCTCTGTGTCTCGCTCACTGTTTCTCGCCCTCTGTTTCAGCCCCTCTGTTTCAGCTCCTCTGTTTCTCGCCCTCTGTTTCTCGCCCTCTGTTCCAGCCCCTCTGTTTCAGCACCTCTGTATCTCGCCCTCTGTTTCAGCCCCTCTGTTTCTCGCCCTCTATTTCAGACCCTCTGTTTCTCGCTCTCTGTTTCAGCCCCTCTGTTTCAGCCCCTCTGTATCTCGCCCTCTGTTTCAGCGCCTCTGTTTCTCGCCCTCTGTTTCAGCCCCTCTGCTTCAGCCCCTCTGTTTCTGGCCCTCTGTTTCTCGCCCTCTGTTTCAGCGCCTCTGTTTCTCGCCCTCTGTTACAGCCCCTCTGTTTTAGCCCCTCTGTTTCTCACCCTCTGTTTCAGCCGGTCCGTTTCTCGCCCTCTGTTTCTCGCTCTCTGTTTCAGACCCTCTGTTTCTCGCACTCTTTTTCTGCCCTTCTGTTTCAGACTCTCTGTTTCTCGCCCTCTGTTTCAGACCCTCTGTTTCTTACCCTCTGTTTCAGACCCTCTGTTTCAGACCCTCTGTTTCAGCCCCTCTGTATCTCGCCCTCTGTTTCAGCCCTTCTGTTTAAGCCCCTCTGTTTCTCGCCCTCTGTTTCTCACACTCTGATTCAGCCCCTCTGTTTCTCGCCCTCTGTTTCAGCCCTTCTGTTTCAGCCCCACTGTTTCAGCACCTCTGTTCCTCGCCTTCTGTTTCAGCTCCTCTGTTTCAGCCCTTCTGTTTCAGCCCCTCTGTTTCAGCCCCTCTGTTTTTCGCCCTCTGTTTCTCGCCCTCTGTTTCTCGCCCTCTGTTTCAGCCCCTCTGCTTCAGCCCCTCTGTTTCTCGCCCTCTGTTTCTCGCCCTCTGTTTCAGCGCCTCTGTTTCTCGCCCTCTGTTACAGCCCCTCTGTTTTAGCCCCTCTGTTTCTCGCCCTCTGTTTCAGCCGGTCCGTTTCTCGCCCTCTGTTTCTCGCTCTCTGTTTCAGCCCCTCTGTTTCTCGCACTCTTTTTCTGCCCTTCTGTTTCAGACCCTCTGTTTCTCGCCCTCTGTTTCAGACCCTCTGTTTCTCACTCTCTGTTTCAGACCCTCTGTTTCAGAACCTCTGTTTCAGCCCCTCTGTATCTCGCCCTCTGTTTCAGCCCCTCTGTTTCTTATCCTCTGTTTCTCGCCCTCTGTTTCAGTCCCACTGTTTCTCGCCCTCTGTTTCAGCCCCTCTGTTTCAGCCCCTCTGTTTCTCGCACTCTGATTCAGCCCCTCTGTTTCTCGCCCTCTGTTTCAGCCCTTCTGTTTCAGCCCCTCTGTTTCAGCCCCTCTGTTCCTCGCCTTCTGTTTCAGCCCCTCTGTTTCAGCCCCTCTGTTACTCGCCCTCTGATTCAGCCCCTCTGATTCTCGCCCGCTGTTTCTCGCCCTCTGTTTCAGTTCCGCTGTTTCTCGCCATCTGTTTCAGCCCCTCTGTTTCAGCCCCTCTGTTTCTCGCCCTCTGTTTCAGCCCCTCTGTTTCTCGCCCTCTGTTTCAGCCCCTCTGCTTCAGCCCCTCTGTTTCTGGCCCTTTGTTTCTCGCCCTCTGTTTCAGCGCCTCTGTTTCTCGCCCTCTGTTACAGCCCCTCTGTTTTAGCCCCTCTGTTTCTCGACCTCTGTTTCAGCCGGTCCGTTTCTCGCCCTCTGTTTCTCGCTCTCTGTTTCAGCCCCTCTGTTTCTCGCACTCTTTTTCTGCCCTTCTGTTTCAGACCCTCTGTTTCTCGCCCTCTGTTTCAGACCTTCTGTTTCTCACCCTCTGTTTCAGACCCTCTGTTTCAGACCCTCTGTTTCAGCCCCTCTGTATCTCGCCCTCTGTTTCAGCCCTTCAGTTTCAGCCCCTTTGTTTCTTATCCTCTCTTTCTCGCCCTCTGTTTCAGTCCCACTGTTTCTCGCTTTCTGATTCAGCCCCTCTGTTTCTCACCCTCTGTTTCTCGCCCTCTGTTTCAGCCCCTCCGTTTCTCGCCCTCTGTTTCAGCCCCTCGGTTTCAGCCCCTCTGTTTCTCGCCCTCTGTTTCTCGCCCTCTGTTTCTCGCCCTCTGTTTCAGCCCCTCTGTTTCTCGCCCTCTGTTTCTCGCCCTCTATTTCTCGCCCTCTGTTTCAGCCCCTCTGTTTCTCGCCCTCTGTTTCAGCCCCTCTGTTTCACCCCCTCTGTTTCTCGCCCTCTGTTTCAGCCCCTCTGTTTCAGCCCCTCTGTTTCATCCCCTCTGTTTCTCGCCCTCTGTTTCAGCCCATCTGTTTCAGCCTCTCTGTTTCTCGCCCTCTGTTTCTCGCCTTCTGTTTCAGTGCCTCTGTTTCTCGCCCTCTGTTTCAGCCCCTCTGTTTCTCGCACTCTGATTCAGCCCCTCTGTTTCTCGCCCTCTGTTTCAGCCCTTCTGTTTCAGCCCCTCTGTTTCAGCCCCTCTGTTCCTCGCCTTCTGTTTCAGCCCCTCTGTTTCAGCTCCTCTGTTACTCGCCCTCTGATTCAGCCCCTCTGTTTCTCGCCCGCTGTTTCTCGCCCTCTGTTTCAACCCCTCCGTTTCTCGCCCTCTGTTTCAGCCCCTCTGTTTCTCGCCCTCTGTTTCAGCCCCTCTGTTTCTCGCACTCTGTTTCAGCCCCTGCCTTTTGCGCCCTCTGTTTCAGCCCCTCTGTTTCTCCCCCTGTGTTTCATCCACTCTGTTTCAGCCCCTCTGTTTCTCTTCCTCTTTTTCAGCCCCTATGTTTCAGCCCCTCTGTATCTCGCCCTCTGTTTCTCGCCCACTCATTCAGCCCCTCTGTTTCTCGCCCTCTGTTTCAGCCCCTCTGTTTCAGCCCCTCTGTTTCTCGCCCTCTGTTTCAGCCCCTCTGTTTCAGCCTCTCTGTTTCTCGCCCTCTGTTTCTCGCCTTCTGATTCAGTGCCTCTGTTTCTCGCCCTCTGTTTCAGCCCCTCTGTTTCAGCCTCTCTGTGTCTCGCACACTGTTTCTCGCCCTCTGTTTCAGCCCCTCTGTTTCAGCACCTCTGTATCTCGCCCTCTGTTTCAGCCCCTCTGTTTCTCGCCCTCTGATTCAGCCCCTCTGTTTCTCGCCCTCTGTTTCAGCCCCTCTGTTTCAGCCCCTCTGTATCTCGCCCTCTGTTTCAGCGCCTCTGTTTCTCGCCCTCTGTTTCAGCCCCTCTGCTTCAGCCCCTCTGTTTCTGTTCCTCTGTTTCTCGCCCTCTGTTTCAGCGCCTCTGTTTCTCGCCCTCTGTTACAGCCCCTCTGTTTTAGCCCCTCTGTTTCTCGCCCTCTGTTTCAGCCGGTCCGTTTCTCGCCCTCTGTTTCTCGCTCTCTGTTTCAGACCCTCTGTTACTCGCACTCTTTTTCTGCCCTTCTGTTTCAGACCCTCTGTTTCTCGCCCTCTGTTTCAGACCCTCTGTTTCTTACCCTCTGTTTCAGACCCTCTGTTTCAGACCCTCTGTTTCAGCCCCTCTGTATCTCTCCCTCTGTTTCAGCCCTTCTGTTTCAGCCCCTCTGTTTCTCGCCCTCTGTTTCTCACACTCTGATTCAGCCCCTCTGTTTCTCGCCCTCTGTTTCAGCCCTTCTGTTTCAGCCCCACTGTTTCAGCACCTCTGTTCCTCGCCTTCTGTTTCAGCTCCTCTGTTTCAGCCCTTCTGTTTCAGCCCCTCTGTTTCAGCCCCTCTGTTTCTCGCCCTCTGTTTCTTGCCCTCTGTTTCTCGCCCTCTGTTTCAGCCCCTCTGTTTCTCGCACTCTGTTTCAGCCCCTGCCTTTCGCGCCCTCTGTTTCAGCCCCTCTGTTTCTCCCCCTGTGTTTCAGCCACTCTGTTTCAGCCCCTCTGTTTCTCGCCCTCTGTTTCAGCCCCTCTGTATCAGCCCCTCTGTTTCTCTTCCTCTTTTTCAGCCCCTATGTTTCAGCCCCTCTGTTTCTCGCCCTCTGTTTCTCGCCCACTCATTCAGCCCGTCAGTTTCTCGCCCTCTGTTTCAGCCCCTCTGTTTCAGCCCCTCTGTTTCTCGCCCTCTGTTTCAGCCCCTGTGTTTCAGCCTCTCTGTTTCTCGCCCTCTGTTTCTCGCCTTCTGATTCAGTGCCTCTGTTTCTCGACCTCTGTTTCAGGTCCACTGTTTCTCGCCCTCTGTTTCAGCCCCTCTGTTTCAGCCCCTCTGTTTCTCGCCCTCTGTTTCCGCCCCTCTGTTTCTCGCCCTCTGTTTCTCACCCTCTCTTTCTCACCCTCTGTTTCAGACCCTCTTTTTCTTGCCCTCTGTTTCAGCCCCCTGTTTCAACCCCTCTGTTTCAGCCCCTCTGTTTCTCGCCCTCTCTTTCAGCCCCTCTGTTTGAGCCCCTCTCTTTCATGCCCTCTGTTTCAAACCCGCTGTTTCTCGCCCTCTGTTTCAGCCCCTCTGTTTCACCCCCTCTGTTTCTCGCCCTCTGTTTCAGCCCCTCTGTTTCAGCCCCTCTGTTTCTGGCCCTCTGTTTCTCACCCTCTGTTTCTCGACCTCTGTTTCAGTTCCGCTGTTTCTCGCCATCTGTTTCAGCCCCTCTGTTTCAGCCCCTCTGTTTCTCGCCCTCTGTTTCAGCCCCTCTGTTTCTCGCCCTCTGTTTCAGCCCCTCTGTTTCTCGCCCTCTGTTTCAGCCCCTCTGCTTCAGCCCCTCTGTTTCTGGCCCTTTGTTTCTCGCCCTCTGTTTCAGCGCCTCTGTTTCTCGCCCTCTGTTACAGCCCCTCTGTTTTAGCCCCTCTGTTTCTCGACCTCTGTTTCAGCCGGTCCGTTTCTCGCCCTCTGTTTCTCGCTCTCTGTTTCAGCCCCTCTGTTTCTCGCACTCTTTTTCTGCCCTTCTGTTTCAGCCCCTCTGTTTCTCGCCCTCTGTTTCAGACCTTCTGTTTCTCACCCTCTGTTTCAGACCCTCTGTTTCAGACCCTCTGTTTCAGCCCCTCTGTATCTCGCCCTCTGTTTCAGCCCTTCAGTTTCAGCCCCTTTGTTTCTTATCCTCTCTTTCTCGCCCTCTGTTTCAGTCCCACTGTTTCTCGCTTTCTGATTCAGCCCCTCTGTTTCTCGCCCTCTGTTTCTCGCCCTCTGTTTCAGCCCCTCCGTTTCTCGCCCTCTGTTTCAGCCCCTCGGTTTCAGCCCCTCTGTTTCTCGCCCTCTGTTTCTCGCCCTCTGTTTCTCGCCCTCTGTTTCAGCCCCTCTGTTTCTCGCCCTCTGTTTCTCGCCCTCTGTTTCTCGCCCTCTGTTTCAGCCCCTCTGTTTCTCGCCCTCTGTTTCAGCCCCTCTGTTTCACCCCCTCTGTTTCTCGCCCTCTGTTTCAGCCCCTCTGTTTCAGCCCCTCTGTTTCATCCCCTCTGTTTCTCGCCCTCTGTTTCAGCCCATCTGTTTCAGCCTCTCTGTTTCTCGCCCTCTGTTTCTCGCCTTCTGATTCAGTGCCTCTGTTTCTTGCCCTCTGTTTCAGCCCCTCTGTTTCAGCCTCTCTGTGTCTCGCACACTGTTTCTCGCCCTCTGTTTCAGCCCCACTGTTTCAGCTCCTCTGTTTCTCGCCCTCTGTTTCTCGCCCTCTGTTTCAGCCCCTCTGTTTCAGCACCTCTGTATCTCGCCCTCTGTTTCAGCCCCTCTGTTTCTCGCACTCTTTTTCTGCCCTTCTGTTTCAGACCCTCTGTTTCTCGCCCTCTGTTTCAGACCCTCTGTTTCTCACCCTCTGTTTCAGACCCTCTGTTTCAGACCCTCTGTTTCAGCCCCTCTGTATCTCGCCCTCTGTTTCAGCCCCTCTGTTTCTTATCCTCTGTTTCTCGCCCTCTGTTTCAGTCCCACTGTTTCTCGCCCTCTGTTTCAGCCCCTCTGTTTCAGCCCCTCTGTTTCTCGCACTCTGATTCAGCGCCTCTGTTTCTCGCCCTCTGTTTCAGCCCTTCTGTTTCAGCCCCTCTGTTTCAGCCCCTCTGTTCCTCGCCTTCTGTTTCAGCCCCTCTGTTTCACCCCCTCTGTTACTCGCCCTCTGATTCAGCCCCTCTGTTTCTCGCCCGCTGTTTCTCGCCCTCTGTTTCAACCCCTCCGTTTCTCGCCCTCTGTTTCAGCCCCTCTGTTTCTCGCCCTCTGTTTCTCGCCCTCTGTTTCAGCCCCTCTGTTTCTCGCACTCTGTTTCAGCCCCTGCCTTTTGCGCCCTCTGTTTCAGCCCCTCTGTTTCTCCCCCTGTGTTTCAGCCACTCTGTTTCAGCCCCTCTGTTTCTCTTCCTCTTTTTCAGCCCCTATGTTTCAGCCCCTCTGTTTCTCGCCCTCTGTTTCTCGCCCACTCATTCAGCCCCTCTGTTTCTCGCCCTCTGTTTCAGCCCCTCTGTTTCAGCCCCTCTGTTTCTCGCCCGCTGTTTCAGCCCCTCTGTTTCAGCCTCTCTGTTTCTCGCCCTCTGTTTCTCGCCTTCTGATTCAGTGCCTCTGTTTCTCGCCCTCTGTTTCAGCCCCTCTGTTTCAGCCTCTCTGTGTCTCGCACACTGTTTCTCGCCCTCTGTTTCAGCCCCTCTGTTTCAGCTCCTCTGTTTCTCGCCCTCTGTTTCTCGCCCTCTGTTTCAGCCCCTCTGTTTCAGCACCTCTGTATCTCGCCCTCTGTTTCAGCCCCTCTGTTTCTCGCCCTCTGATTCAGCCCCTCTGTTTCTCGCCCTCTGTTTCAGCCCCTCTGTTTCAGCCCCTCTGTATCTCGCCCTCTGTTTCAGCGCCTCTGTTTCTCGCCCTCTGTTTCAGCCCCTCTGCTTCAGCCCCTCTGTTTCTGGCCCTCTGTTACAGCCCCTCTGTTTTAGCCCCTCTGTTTCTTGCCCTCTGTTTCAGCCGGTCCGTTTCTCGCCCTCTGTTTCTCGCTCTCTGTTTCAGCCCCTCTGTTTCTCGCACTCTTTTTCTGCCCTTCTGTTTCAGACCCTCTGTTTCTCGCTATCTGTTTCAGACCCTCTGTTTCTCACCCTCTGTTTCAGACCCTCTGTTTCAGACCCTCTGTTTCAGCCCCTCTGTATCTCGCCCTCTGTTTCAGCCCTTCTGTTTCAGCCCCTCTGTTTCTCGCCCTCTCTTTCTCACACTCTGATTCAGCACCTCTGTTTCTCGCCCTCTGTTTCAGCCCTTCTGTTTCAGCCCCACTGTTTCAGCACCTCTGTTCCTCGCCTTCTGTTTCAGCTCCTCTGTTTCAGCCCTTCTGTTTCAGCCCCTCTGTTTCACCCCCTCTGTTTCTCGCCCTCTGTTTCTCGCTCTCTGTTTCAGACCCTCTGCTTCAGCCCCTCTGTTTCTCGCCCTCTGTTTCTCGCCCTCTGTTTCAGCGCCTCTGTTTCTCGCCCTCTGTTACAGCCCCTCTGTTTTAGCCCCTCTGTTTCTCGCCCTCTGTTTCAGCCGGTCCGTTTCTCGCCCTCTGTTTCTCGCTCTCTGTTTCAGCCCCTCTGTTTCTCGCACTCTTTTTCTGCCCTTCTGTTTCAGACCCTCTGTTTCTCGCCCTCTGTTTCAGACCCTCTGTTTCTCACTCTCTGTTTCAGACCCTCTGTTTCAGAACCTCTGTTTCAGCCCCTCTGTATCTCGCCCTCTGTTTCAGCCCCTCTGTTTCTTATCCTCTGTTTCTCGCCCTCTGTTTCAGTCCCACTGTTTCTCGCCCTCTGTTTCAGCCCCTCTGTTTCAGCCCCTCTGTTTCTCGCACTCTGATTCAGCCCCTCTGTTTCTCGCCCTCTGTTTCAGCCCTTCTGTTTCAGCCCCTCTGTTTCAGCCCCTCTGTTCCTCGCCTTCTGTTTCAGCCCCTCTGTTTCAGCCCCTCTGTTACTCGCCCTCTGATTCAGCCCCTCTGATTCTCGCCCGCTGTTTCTCGCCCTCTGTTTCAGTTCCGCTGTTTCTCGCCATCTGTTTCAGCCCCTCTGTTTCAGCCCCTCTGTTTCTCGCCCTCTGTTTCAGCCCCTCTGTTTCTCGCCCTCTGTTTCAGCCCCTCTGCTTCAGCCCCTCTGTTTCTGGCCCTTTGTTTCTCGCCCTCTGTTTCAGCGCCTCTGTTTCTCGCCCTCTGTTACAGCCCCTCTGTTTTAGCCCCTCTGTTTCTCGACCTCTGTTTCAGCCGGTCCGTTTCTCGCCCTCTGTTTCTCGCTCTCTGTTTCAGCCCCTCTGTTTCTCGCACTCTTTTTCTGCCCTTCTGTTTCAGACCCTCTGTTTCTCGCCCTCTGTTTCAGACCTTCTGTTTCTCACCCTCTGTTTCAGACCCTCTGTTTCAGACCCTCTGTTTCAGCCCCTCTGTATCTCGCCCTCTGTTTCAGCCCTTCAGTTTCAGCCCCTTTGTTTCTTATCCTCTCTTTCTCGCCCTCTGTTTCAGTCCCACTGTTTCTCGCTTTCTGATTCAGCCCCTCTGTTTCTCACCCTCTGTTTCTCGCCCTCTGTTTCAGCCCCTCCGTTTCTCGCCCTCTGTTTCAGCCCCTCGGTTTCAGCCCCTCTGTTTCTCGCCCTCTGTTTCTCGCCCTCTGTTTCTCGCCCTCTGTTTCAGCCCCTCTGTTTCTCGCCCTCTGTTTCTCGCCCTCTATTTCTCGCCCTCTGTTTCAGCCCCTCTGTTTCTCGCCCTCTGTTTCAGCCCCTCTGTTTCACCCCCTCTGTTTCTCGCCCTCTGTTTCAGCCCCTCTGTTTCAGCCCCTCTGTTTCATCCCCTCTGTTTCTCGCCCTCTGTTTCAGCCCATCTGTTTCAGCCTCTCTGTTTCTCGCCCTCTGTTTCTCGCCTTCTGTTTCAGTGCCTCTGTTTCTCGCCCTCTGTTTCAGCCCCTCTGTTTCTCGCACTCTGATTCAGCCCCTCTGTTTCTCGCCCTCTGTTTCAGCCCTTCTGTTTCAGCCCCTCTGTTTCAGCCCCTCTGTTCCTCGCCTTCTGTTTCAGCCCCTCTGTTTCAGCTCCTCTGTTACTCGCCCTCTGATTCAGCCCCTCTGTTTCTCGCCCGCTGTTTCTCGCCCTCTGTTTCAACCCCTCCGTTTCTCGCCCTCTGTTTCAGCCCCTCTGTTTCTCGCCCTCTGTTTCAGCCCCTCTGTTTCTCGCACTCTGTTTCAGCCCCTGCCTTTTGCGCCCTCTGTTTCAGCCCCTCTGTTTCTCCCCCTGTGTTTCATCCACTCTGTTTCAGCCCCTCTGTTTCTCTTCCTCTTTTTCAGCCCCTATGTTTCAGCCCCTCTGTATCTCGCCCTCTGTTTCTCGCCCACTCATTCAGCCCCTCTGTTTCTCGCCCTCTGTTTCAGCCCCTCTGTTTCAGCCCCTCTGTTTCTCGCCCTCTGTTTCAGCCCCTCTGTTTCAGCCTCTCTGTTTCTCGCCCTCTGTTTCTCGCCTTCTGATTCAGTGCCTCTGTTTCTCGCCCTCTGTTTCAGCCCCTCTGTTTCAGCCTCTCTGTGTCTCGCACACTGTTTCTCGCCCTCTGTTTCAGCCCCTCTGTTTCAGCACCTCTGTATCTCGCCCTCTGTTTCAGCCCCTCTGTTTCTCGCCCTCTGATTCAGCCCCTCTGTTTCTCGCCCTCTGTTTCAGCCCCTCTGTTTCAGCCCCTCTGTATCTCGCCCTCTGTTTCAGCGCCTCTGTTTCTCGCCCTCTGTTTCAGCCCCTCTGCTTCAGCCCCTCTGTTTCTGTCCCTCTGTTTCTCGCCCTCTGTTTCAGCGCCTCTGTTTCTCGCCCTCTGTTACAGCCCCTCTGTTTTAGCCCCTCTGTTTCTCGCCCTCTGTTTCAGCCGGTCCGTTTCTCGCCCTCTGTTTCTCGCTCTCTGTTTCAGACCCTCTGTTACTCGCACTCTTTTTCTGCCCTTCTGTTTCAGACCCTCTGTTTCTCGCCCTCTGTTTCAGACCCTCTGTTTCTTACCCTCTGTTTCAGACCCTCTGTTTCAGACCCTCTGTTTCAGCCCCTCTGTATCTCTCCCTCTGTTTCAGCCCTTCTGTTTCAGCCCCTCTGTTTCTCGCCCTCTGTTTCTCACACTCTGATTCAGCCCCTCTGTTTCTCGCCCTCTGTTTCAGCCCTTCTGTTTCAGCCCCACTGTTTCAGCACCTCTGTTCCTCGCCTTCTGTTTCAGCTCCTCTGTTTCAGCCCTTCTGTTTCAGCCCCTCTGTTTCAGCCCCTCTGTTTCTCGCCCTCTGTTTCTTGCCCTCTGTTTCTCGCCCTCTGTTTCAGCCCCTCTGTTTCTCGCACTCTGTTTCAGCCCCTGCCTTTCGCGCCCTCTGTTTCAGCCCCTCTGTTTCTCCCCCTGTGTTTCAGCCACTCTGTTTCAGCCCCTCTGTTTCTCGCCCTCTGTTTCAGCCCCTCTGTATCAGCCCCTCTGTTTCTCTTCCTCTTTTTCAGCCCCTATGTTTCAGCCCCTCTGTTTCTCGCCCTCTGTTTCTCGCCCACTCATTCAGCCCGTCAGTTTCTCGCCCTCTGTTTCAGCCCCTCTGTTTCAGCCCCTCTGTTTCTCGCCCTCTGTTTCAGCCCCTGTGTTTCAGCCTCTCTGTTTCTCGCCCTCTGTTTCTCGCCTTCTGATTCAGTGCCTCTGTTTCTCGACCTCTGTTTCAGGTCCACTGTTTCTCGCCCTCTGTTTCAGCCCCTCTGTTTCAGCCCCTCTGTTTCTCGCCCTCTGTTTCCGCCCCTCTGTTTCTCGCCCTCTGTTTCTCACCCTCTCTTTCTCACCCTCTGTTTCAGACCCTCTTTTTCTTGCCCTCTGTTTCAGCCCCCTGTTTCAACCCCTCTGTTTCAGCCCCTCTGTTTCTCGCCCTCTCTTTCAGCCCCTCTGTTTGAGCCCCTCTCTTTCATGCCCTCTGTTTCAAACCCGCTGTTTCTCGCCCTCTGTTTCAGCCCCTCTGTTTCACCCCCTCTGTTTCTCGCCCTCTGTTTCAGCCCCTCTGTTTCAGCCCCTCTGTTTCTGGCCCTCTGTTTCTCACCCTCTGTTTCTCGACCTCTGTTTCAGTTCCGCTGTTTCTCGCCATCTGTTTCAGCCCCTCTGTTTCAGCCCCTCTGTTTCTCGCCCTCTGTTTCAGCCCCTCTGTTTCTCGCCCTCTGTTTCAGCCCCTCTGTTTCTCGCCCTCTGTTTCAGCCCCTCTGCTTCAGCCCCTCTGTTTCTGGCCCTTTGTTTCTCGCCCTCTGTTTCAGCGCCTCTGTTTCTCGCCCTCTGTTACAGCCCCTCTGTTTTAGCCCCTCTGTTTCTCGACCTCTGTTTCAGCCGGTCCGTTTCTCGCCCTCTGTTTCTCGCTCTCTGTTTCAGCCCCTCTGTTTCTCGCACTCTTTTTCTGCCCTTCTGTTTCAGCCCCTCTGTTTCTCGCCCTCTGTTTCAGACCTTCTGTTTCTCACCCTCTGTTTCAGACCCTCTGTTTCAGACCCTCTGTTTCAGCCCCTCTGTATCTCGCCCTCTGTTTCAGCCCTTCAGTTTCAGCCCCTTTGTTTCTTATCCTCTCTTTCTCGCCCTCTGTTTCAGTCCCACTGTTTCTCGCTTTCTGATTCAGCCCCTCTGTTTCTCGCCCTCTGTTTCTCGCCCTCTGTTTCAGCCCCTCCGTTTCTCGCCCTCTGTTTCAGCCCCTCGGTTTCAGCCCCTCTGTTTCTCGCCCTCTGTTTCTCGCCCTCTGTTTCTCGCCCTCTGTTTCAGCCCCTCTGTTTCTCGCCCTCTGTTTCTCGCCCTCTGTTTCTCGCCCTCTGTTTCAGCCCCTCTGTTTCTCGCCCTCTGTTTCAGCCCCTCTGTTTCACCCCCTCTGTTTCTCGCCCTCTGTTTCAGCCCCTCTGTTTCAGCCCCTCTGTTTCATCCCCTCTGTTTCTCGCCCTCTGTTTCAGCCCATCTGTTTCAGCCTCTCTGTTTCTCGCCCTCTGTTTCTCGCCTTCTGATTCAGTGCCTCTGTTTCTTGCCCTCTGTTTCAGCCCCTCTGTTTCAGCCTCTCTGTGTCTCGCACACTGTTTCTCGCCCTCTGTTTCAGCCCCACTGTTTCAGCTCCTCTGTTTCTCGCCCTCTGTTTCTCGCCCTCTGTTTCAGCCCCTCTGTTTCAGCACCTCTGTATCTCGCCCTCTGTTTCAGCCCCTCTGTTTCTCGCACTCTTTTTCTGCCCTTCTGTTTCAGACCCTCTGTTTCTCGCCCTCTGTTTCAGACCCTCTGTTTCTCACCCTCTGTTTCAGACCCTCTGTTTCAGACCCTCTGTTTCAGCCCCTCTGTATCTCGCCCTCTGTTTCAGCCCCTCTGTTTCTTATCCTCTGTTTCTCGCCCTCTGTTTCAGTCCCACTGTTTCTCGCCCTCTGTTTCAGCCCCTCTGTTTCAGCCCCTCTGTTTCTCGCACTCTGATTCAGCCCTTCTGTTTCTCGCCCTCTGTTTCAGCCCTTCTGTTTCAGCCCCTCTGTTTCAGCCCCTCTGTTCCTCGCCTTCTGTTTCAGCCCCTCTGTTTCACCCCCTCTGTTACTCGCCCTCTGATTCAGCCCCTCTGTTTCTCGCCCGCTGTTTCTCGCCCTCTGTTTCAACCCCTCCGTTTCTCGCCCTCTGTTTCAGCCCCTCTGTTTCTCGCCCTCTGTTTCTCGCCCTCTGTTTCAGCCCCTCTGTTTCTCGCACTCTGTTTCAGCCCCTGCCTTTTGCGCCCTCTGTTTCAGCCCCTCTGTTTCTCCCCCTGTGTTTCAGCCACTCTGTTTCAGCCCCTCTGTTTCTCTTCCTCTTTTTCAGCCCCTATGTTTCAGCCCCTCTGTTTCTCGCCCTCTGTTTCTCGCCCACTCATTCAGCCCCTCTGTTTCTCGCCCTCTGTTTCAGCCCCTCTGTTTCAGCCCCTCTGTTTCTCGCCCGCTGTTTCAGCCCCTCTGTTTCAGCCTCTCTGTTTCTCGCCCTCTGTTTCTCGCCTTCTGATTCAGTGCCTCTGTTTCTCGCCCTCTGTTTCAGCCCCTCTGTTTCAGCCTCTCTGTGTCTCGCACACTGTTTCTCGCCCTCTGTTTCAGCCCCTCTGTTTCAGCTCCTCTGTTTCTCGCCCTCTGTTTCTCGCCCTCTGTTTCAGCCCCTCTGTTTCAGCACCTCTGTATCTCGCCCTCTGTTTCAGCCCCTCTGTTTCTCGCCCTCTGATTCAGCCCCTCTGTTTCTCGCCCTCTGTTTCAGCCCCTCTGTTTCAGCCCCTCTGTATCTCGCCCTCTGTTTCAGCGCCTCTGTTTCTCGCCCTCTGTTTCAGCCCCTCTGCTTCAGCCCCTCTGTTTCTGGCCCTCTGTTACAGCCCCTCTGTTTTAGCCCCTCTGTTTCTTGCCCTCTGTTTCAGCCGGTCCGTTTCTCGCCCTCTGTTTCTCGCTCTCTGTTTCAGCCCCTCTGTTTCTCGCACTCTTTTTCTGCCCTTCTGTTTCAGACCCTCTGTTTCTCGCTATCTGTTTCAGACCCTCTGTTTCTCACCCTCTGTTTCAGACCCTCTGTTTCAGACCCTCTGTTTCAGCCCCTCTGTATCTCGCCCTCTGTTTCAGCCCTTCTGTTTCAGCCCCTCTGTTTCTCGCCCTCTCTTTCTCACACTCTGATTCAGCACCTCTGTTTCTCGCCCTCTGTTTCAGCCCTTCTGTTTCAGCCCCACTGTTTCAGCACCTCTGTTCCTCGCCTTCTGTTTCAGCTCCTCTGTTTCAGCCCTTCTGTTTCAGCCCCTCTGTTTCACCCCCTCTGTTTCTCGCCCTCTGTTTCTCGCCCTCTGTTTCAGTGCCTCTGCTTCAGCCCCTCTGTTTCTCGCCCTCTGTTTCTCGCCCTCTGTTTCAGCGCCTCTGTTTCTCGCCCTCTGTTACAGCCCCTCTGTTTTAGCCCCTCTGTTTCTCGCCCTCTGTTTCAGCCGGTCCGTTTCTCGCCCTCTGTTTCTCGCTCTCTGTTTCAGCCCCTCTGTTTCTCGCACTCTTTTTCTGCCCTTCTGTTTCAGACCCTCTGTTTCTCGCCCTCTGTTTCAGACCCTCTGTTTCTCACTCTCTGTTTCAGACCCTCTGTTTCAGACCCTCTGTTTCAGCCCCTCTGTATCTCGCCCTCTGTTTCTCGCCCTCTGTTTCAGCCGGTCCGTTTCTCGCCCTCTGTTTCTCGCTCTCTGTTTCAGTCCCACTGTTTCTCGCCCTCTGTTTCAGCCCCTCTGTTTCAGCCCCTCTGTTTCAGCCCCTCTGTTTCTTATCCTCTGTTTCTCGCCCTCTGTTTCAGTCCCACTGTTTCTCGCCCTCTGTTTCAGCCCCTCTGTTTCAGCCCCTCTGTTTCTCGCACTCTGATTCAGCCCCTCTGTTTCTCGCCCTCTGTTTCAGCCCTTCCGTTTCAGCCCCTCTGTTTCAGCCCCTCTGTTCCTCGCCTTCTGTTTCAGCCCCTCTGTTTCAGCCCCTCTGTTACTCGCCCTCTGATTCAGCCCCTCTGATTCTCGCCCGCTGTTTCTCGCCCTCTGTTTCAACCCCTCCGTTTCTCGCCCTCTGTTTCAGCCCCTCTGTTTCTCGCCCTCTGTTTCTCGCCCTCTGTTTCAGCCCCTCTGTTTCTCGCACTCTGTTTCAGCCCCTGCCTTTTGCGCCCTCTGTTTCAGCCCCTCTGCTTCTCCCCCTGTGTTTCAGCCACTCTGTTTCAGCCCCTCTGTTTCTCTTCCTCTTTTTCAGCCCCTATGTTTCAGCCCCTCTGTATCTCGCCCTCTGTTTCTCGCCCACTCATTCAGCCCCTCTGTTTCTCGCCCTCTGTTTCAGCCCCTCTGTTTCAGCCCCTCTGTTTCTCGCCCTCTGTTTCAGCCCCTCTGTTTCTCGCACTCTTTTTCTGCCCTTCTGTTTCAGACCCTCTGTTTCTCGCCCTCTGTTTCAGACCCTCTGTTTCTCACTCTCTGTTTCAGACCCTCTGTTTCAGACCCTCTGTTTCAGCCCCTCTGTATCTCGCCCACTGTTTCAGCCCCTCTGTTTCTTATCCTCTGTTTCTCGCCCTCTGTTTCAGTCCCACTGTTTCTCGCCCTCTGTTTCAGCCCCTCTGTTTCAGCCCCTCTGTTTCTCGCACTCTGATTCAGCCCCTCTGTTTCTCGCCCTCTGTTTCAGCCCTTCTGTTTCAGCCCCTCTGTTTCAGCCCCTCTGTTCCTCGCCTTCTGTTTCAGCCCCTCTGTTTCAGCCCCTCTGTTACTCGCCCTCTGATTCAGCCCCTCTAATTCTCGCCCGCTCTTTCTCGCCCTCTGTTTCAACCCCTCCGTTTCTCGCCCTCTGTTTCAGCCGCTCTGTTTCTCGCCCTCTGTTTCTCGCCCTCTGTTTCAGCCCCTCTGTTTCTCGCACTCTGTTTCAGCCCCTGCCTTTTGCGCCCTCTGTTTCAGCCCCTCTGCTTCTCCCCCTGTGTTTCAGCCACTCTGTTTCAGCCCCTCTGTTTCTCTTCCTCTTTTTCAGCCCCTATGTTTCAGCCCCTCTGTATCTCGCCCTCTGTTTCTCGCCCACTCATTCAGCCCCTCTGTTTCTCGCCCTCTGTTTCAGCCCCTCTGTTTCAGCCCCTCTGTTTCTCGCCCTCTGTTTCAGCCCCTCTGTTTCAGCCTCTCTGTTTCTCGCCCTCAGTTTCTCGCCTTCTGATTCAGTGCCTCTGTTTCTCGCCCTCTGTTTCAGCCCCTCTGTTTCAGCCTCTCTGTGTCTCGCACACTGTTTCTCGCCCTCTGTTTCACCCCCTCTGTTTCTCGCCCTCTGTTTCTCGCCCTCTGTTTCAGCGCCTCTGCTTCAGCCCCTCTGTTTCTCGCCCTCTGTTTCTCGCCCTCTGTTTCAGCGCCTCTGTTTCTCGCCCTCTGTTACAGCCCCTCTGTTTTAGCCCCTCTGTTTCTCGCCCTCTGTTTCAGCCGGTACGTTTCTCGCCCTCTGTTTCACGCTCTCTGTTTCAGCCCCTCTGTTTCTCGCACTCTTTTTCTGCCCTTCTGTTTCAGACCCTCTGTTTCTCGCCCTCTGTTTCAGACCCTCTGTTTCTCACTCTCTGTTTCAGACCCTCTGTTTCAGACCCTCTGTTTCAGCCCCTCTGTATCTCGCCCTCTGTTTCTCGCCCTCTGTTTCAGCCGGTCCGTTTCTCGCCCTCTGTTTCTCGCTCTCTGTTTCAGTCCCACTGTTTCTCGCCCTCTGTTTCAGCCCCTCTGTTTCAGCCCCTCTGTTTCAGCCCCTCTGTTTCTTATCCTCTGTTTCTCGCCCTCTGTTTCAGTCCCACTGTTTCTCGCCCTCTGTTTCAGCCCCTCTGTTTCAGCCCCTCTGTTTCTCGCACTCTGATTCAGCCCCTCTGTTTCTCGCCCTCTGTTTCAGCCCTTCCGTTTCAGCCCCTCTGTTTCAGCCCCTCTGTTCCTCGCCTTCTGTTTCAGCCCCTCTGTTTCAGCCCCTCTGTTACTCGCCCTCTGATTCAGCCCCTCTGATTCTCGCCCGCTGTTTCTCGCCCTCTGTTTCAACCCCTCCGTTTCTCGCCCTCTGTTTCAGCCCCTCTGTTTCTCGCCCTCTGTTTCTCGCCCTCTGTTTCAGCCCCTCTGTTTCTCGCACTCTGTTTCAGCCCCTGCCTTTTGCGCCCTCTGTTTCAGCCCCTCTGCTTCTCCCCCTGTGTTTCAGCCACTCTGTTTCAGCCCCTCTGTTTCTCTTCCTCTTTTTCAGCCCCTATGTTTCAGCCCCTCTGTATCTCGCCCTCTGTTTCTCGCCCACTCATTCTGCCCCTCTGTTTCTCGCCCTCTGTTTCAGCCCCTCTGCTTCAGCCCCTCTGTTTCTCGCGCTCTGTTTCAGCCCCTCTGTTTCTCGCACTCTTTTTCTGCCCTTCTGTTTCAGACCCTCTGTTTCTCGCCCTCTGTTTCAGACCCTCTGTTTCTCACTCTCTGTTTCAGACCCTCTGTTTCAGACCCTCTGTTTCAGCCCCTCTGTATCTCGCCCACTGTTTCAGCCCCTCTGTTTCTTATCCTCTGTTTCTCGCCCTCTGTTTCAGTCCCACTGTTTCTCGCCCTCTGTTTCAGCCCCTCTGTTTCAGCCCCTCTGTTTCTCGCACTCTGATTCAGCCCCTCTGTTTCTCGCCCTCTGTTTCAGCCCTTCTGTTTCAGCCCCTCTGTTTCAGCCCCTCTGTTCCTCGCCTTCTGTTTCAGCCCCTCTGTTTCAGCCCCTCTGTTACTCGCCCTCTGATTCAGCCCCTCTAATTCTCGCCCGCTCTTTCTCGCCCTCTGTTTCAACCCCTCCGTTTCTCGCCCTCTGTTTCAGCCGCTCTGTTTCTCGCCCTCTGTTTCTCGCCCTCTGTTTCAGCCCCTCTGTTTCTCGCACTCTGTTTCAGCCCCTGCCTTTTGCGCCCTCTGTTTCAGCCCCTCTGCTTCTCCCCCTGTGTTTCAGCCACTCTGTTTCAGCCCCTCTGTTTCTCTTCCTCTTTTTCAGCCCCTATGTTTCAGCCCCTCTGTATCTCGCCCTCTGTTTCTCGCCCACTCATTCAGCCCCTCTGTTTCTCGCCCTCTGTTTCAGCCCCTCTGTTTCAGCCCCTCTGTTTCTCGCCCTCTGTTTCAGCCCCTCTGTTTCAGCCTCTCTGTTTCTCGCCCTCAGTTTCTCGCCTTCTGATTCAGTGCCTCTGTTTCTCGCCCTCTGTTTCAGCCCCTCTGTTTCAGCCTCTCTGTGTCTCGCACACTGTTTCTCGCCCTCTGTTTCAGCCCCTCTGTTTCAGCTCCTCTGTTTCTCGCCCTCTGTTTCTCGCCCTCTGTTTCAGCCCCTCTGTTTCAGCACCGCTGTATCTCGCCCTCTGTTTCAGCCCCTCTGTTTCTCGCCCTCTGATTCAGCCCCTCTGTTTCTCGCCCTCTGTTTCAGCCCCTCTGTTTCAGCCCCTCTGTATCTCGCCCTCTGTTTCAGCGCCTCTGGTTCTCGCCCTCTGTTTCAGCCCCTCTGCTTCAGCCCCTTTGTTTCTGGCCCTCTGTTTCTCGCCCTCTGTTTCAGCGCCTCTGTTTCTCGCCCTCTGTTACAGCCCCTCTGTTTTAGCCCCTCTGTTTCTCGCCCTCTGTTTCAGCCGGTCCGTTTCTCGCCCTCTGTTTCTCGCTCTCTGTTTCAGCCCCTCTGTTTCTCGCACTCTTTTTCTGCCCTTCTGTTTCAGACCCTCTGTTTCTCGCCCTCTGTTTCAGACCCTCTGTTTCAAACCCTCTGTTTCAGACCCTCTGTTTCAGACCCTCTGTTTCAGCCCCTCTGTATCTCGCCCTCTGTTTCAGCCCCTCTGTTTCTTATCCTCTGTTTCTCGCCCTCTGTTTCAGTCCCACTGTTTCTCGCCCTCTGTTTCAGCCCCTCTGTTTCAGCCCCTCTGTTTCTCGCACTCTGAATAAACCCCTCTGTTTCTCGCCCTCTGTTTCAGCCCTTCTGTTTCAGCCCCTCTGTTTCAGCCCCTCTGTTCCTCGCCTTCTGTTTCAGCCCCTCTGTTTCAAACCCTCCGTTTCTCGCCCTCTGTTTCAGCCCCTCTGTTTCTCGCCCTCTGTTTCTCGCCCTCTGTTTCAGCCCCTCTGTTTCTCGCACTCTGTTTCAGCCCCTGCCTTTTGCGCCCTCTGTTTCAGCCCCTCTGTTTCTCCCCCTGTGTTTCAGCCACTCTGTTTCAGCCCCTCTGTTTCTCTTCCTCTTTTTCAGCCCCTATGTTTCAGCCCCTCTGTTTCTCGCCCTCTGTTTCTCGCCCACTCATTCAGCCCCTCTGTTTCTCGCCCTCTGTTTCAGCCCCTCTGTTTCAGCCCCTCTGTTTCTCGCCCTCTGTTTCAGCACCTCTGTTTCAGCCTCTCTGTTTCTCGCCCTCTGTTTCTCGCCTTCTGATTCAGTGCCTCTGTTTCTCGCCCTCTGTTTCAGCCCCTCTGTTTCAGCCTCTCTGTGTCTCGCACACTGTTTCTCGCCCTCTGTTTCAGCCCCTCTGTTTCAGCTCCTCTGTTTCTCGCCCTCTGTTTCTCGCCCTCTGTTTCAGCCCCTCTGTTTCAGCACCTCTGTATCTCGCCCTCTGTTTCAGCCCCTCTGTTTCTCGCCCTCTGATTCAGCCCCTCTGTTTCTCGCCCTCTGTTTCAGCCCCTCTGTTTCAGCCCCTCTGTATCTCGCCCTCTGTTTCAGCGCCTCTGTTTCTCGCCCTCTGTTTCAGCCCCTCTGCTTCAGCCCCTCTGTTTCTGGCCCTCTGTTTCTCGCCCTCTGTTTCAGCGCCTCTGTTTCTCGCCCTCTGTTACAGCCCCTCTGTTTTAGCCCCTCTGTTTCTCGCCCTCTGTTTCAGCCGGTCCGTTTCTCGCCCTCTGTTTCTCGCTCTCTGTTTCAGACCCTCTGTTACTCGCACTCTTTTTCTGCCCTTCTGTTTCAGACCCTCTGTTTCTCGCCCTCTGTTTCAGACCCTCTGTTTCTCACCCTCTGTTTCAGACCCTCTGTTTCAGACCCTCTGTTTCAGCCCCTCTGTATCTCGCCCTCTGTTTCAGCCCTTCTGTTTCAGCCCCTCTGTTTCTCGCCCTCTGTTTCTCACACTCTGATTCAGCCCCTCTGTTTCTCGCCCTCTGTTTCAGACCTTCTGTTTCAGCCGCACTGTTTCAGCACCTCTGTTCCTCGCCTTCTGTTTCAGCTCCTCTGTTTCAGCCCTTCTGTTTCAGCCCCTCTGTTTCAGCCCCTCTCTTTCTCGCCCTCTGTTTCTCGCCCTCTGTTTCTCGCCCTCTGTTTCAGCCCCTCTGTTTCTCGCACTCTGTTTCAGCCCCTGCCTTTCGCGCCCTCTGTTTCAGCCCCTCTGTTTCTCCCCCTGTGTTTCAGCCACTCTGTTTCAGCCCCTCTGTTTCTCGCCCTCTGTTTCAGCCCCTCTGTATCAGCCCCTCTGTTTCTCTTCCTCTTTTTCAGCCCCTATGTTTCAGCCCCTCTGTTTCTCGCCCTCTGTTTCTCGCCCACTCATTCAGCCCTTCAGTTTCTCGCCCTCTGTTTCAGCCCCTCTGTTTCAGCCCCTCTGTTTCTCGCCCTCTGATTCAGCCCCTGTGTTTCAGCCTCTCTGTTTCTCGCCCTCTGTTTCTCGCCTTCTGATTCAGTGCCTCTGTTTCTCGACCTCTGTTTCAGGTCCACTGTTTCTCGCCCTCTGTTTCAGCCCCTCTGTTTCAGCCCCTCTGTTTCTCGCCCTCTGTTTCCGCCCCTCTGTTTCTCGCCCTCTGTTTCTCACCCTCTCTTTCTCACCCTCTGTTTCAGACCCTCTTTTTCTTGCCCTCTGTTTCAGCCCCCTGTTTCAGCCCCTCTGTTTCAGCCCCTCTGTTTCTCGCCCTCTCTTTCAGCCCCTCTGTTTGAGCCCCTCTCTTTCACGCCCTCTGTTTCAGCCCCTCTGTTTCTCGCCCTCTGTTTCAGCCCCTCTGTTTCACCCCCTCTGTTTCTCGCCCCCTGTTTCAGCCCCTCTGTTTCAGCCCCTCTGTTTCTGGCCCTCTGTTTCTCACCCTCTGTTTCTCGACCTCTGTTTCAGTTCCGCTGTTTCTCGCCATCTGTTTCAGCCCCTCTGTTTCAGCCCCTCTGTTTCTCGCCCTCTGTTTCAGCCCCTCTGTTTCTCGCCCTCTGTTTCAGACCCTCTGTTTCAGACCCTCTGTTTCAGCCCCTCTGTATCTCGCCCTCTGTTTCAGCCCCTCTGTTTCTTATCCTCTGTTTCTCGCCCTCTGTTTCAGTCCCACTGTTTCTCGCCCTCTGTTTCAGCCCCTCTGTTTCAGCCCCTCTGTTTCTCGCACTCTGAATAAACCCCTCTGTTTCTCGCCCTCTGTTTCAGCCCTTCTGTTTCAGCCCCTCTGTTTCAGCCCCTCTGTTCCTCGCCTTCTGTTTCAGCCCCTCTGTTTCAAACCCTCCGTTTCTCGCCCTCTGTTTCAGCCCCTCTGTTTCTCGCCCTCTGTTTCTCGCCCTCTGTTTCAGCCCCTCTGTTTCTCGCACTCTGTTTCAGCCCCTGCCTTTTGCGCCCTCTGTTTCAGCCCCTCTGTTTCTCCCCCTGTGTTTCAGCCACTCTGTTTCAGCCCCTCTGTTTCTCTTCCTCTTTTTCAGCCCCTATGTTTCAGCCCCTCTGTTTCTCGCCCTCTGTTTCTCGCCCACTCATTCAGCCCCTCTGTTTCTCGCCCTCTGTTTCAGCCCCTCTGTTTCAGCCCCTCTGTTTCTCGCCCTCTGTTTCAGCACCTCTGTTTCAGCCTCTCTGTTTCTCGCCCTCTGTTTCTCGCCTTCTGATTCAGTGCCTCTGTTTCTCGCCCTCTGTTTCAGCCCCTCTGTTTCAGCCTCTCTGTGTCTCGCACACTGTTTCTCGCCCTCTGTTTCAGCCCCTCTGTTTCAGCTCCTCTGTTTCTCGCCCTCTGTTTCTCGCCCTCTGTTTCAGCCCCTCTGTTTCAGCACCTCTGTATCTCGCCCTCTGTTTCAGCCCCTCTGTTTCTCGCCCTCTGATTCAGCCCCTCTGTTTCTCGCCCTCTGTTTCAGCCCCTCTGTTTCAGCCCCTCTGTATCTCGCCCTCTGTTTCAGCGCCTCTGTTTCTCGCCCTCTGTTTCAGCCCCTCTGCTTCAGCCCCTCTGTTTCTGGCCCTCTGTTTCTCGCCCTCTGTTTCAGCGCCTCTGTTTCTCGCCCTCTGTTACAGCCCCTCTGTTTTAGCCCCTCTGTTTCTCGCCCTCTGTTTCAGCCGGTCCGTTTCTCGCCCTCTGTTTCTCGCTCTCTGTTTCAGACCCTCTGTTACTCGCACTCTTTTTCTGCCCTTCTGTTTCAGACCCTCTGTTTCTCGCCCTCTGTTTCAGACCCTCTGTTTCTCACCCTCTGTTTCAGACCCTCTGTTTCAGACCCTCTGTTTCAGCCCCTCTGTATCTCGCCCTCTGTTTCAGCCCTTCTGTTTCAGCCCCTCTGTTTCTCGCCCTCTGTTTCTCACACTCTGATTCAGCCCCTCTGTTTCTCGCCCTCTGTTTCAGACCTTCTGTTTCAGCCGCACTGTTTCAGCACCTCTGTTCCTCGCCTTCTGTTTCAGCTCCTCTGTTTCAGCCCTTCTGTTTCAGCCCCTCTGTTTCAGCCCCTCTCTTTCTCGCCCTCTGTTTCTCGCCCTCTGTTTCTCGCCCTCTGTTTCAGCCCCTCTGTTTCTCGCACTCTGTTTCAGCCCCTGCCTTTCGCGCCCTCTGTTTCAGCCCCTCTGTTTCTCCCCCTGTGTTTCAGCCACTCTGTTTCAGCCCCTCTGTTTCTCGCCCTCTGTTTCAGCCCCTCTGTATCAGCCCCTCTGTTTCTCTTCCTCTTTTTCAGCCCCTATGTTTCAGCCCCTCTGTTTCTCGCCCTCTGTTTCTCGCCCACTCATTCAGCCCTTCAGTTTCTCGCCCTCTGTTTCAGCCCCTCTGTTTCAGCCCCTCTGTTTCTCGCCCTCTGATTCAGCCCCTGTGTTTCAGCCTCTCTGTTTCTCGCCCTCTGTTTCTCGCCTTCTGATTCAGTGCCTCTGTTTCTCGACCTCTGTTTCAGGTCCACTGTTTCTCGCCCTCTGTTTCAGCCCCTCTGTTTCAGCCCCTCTGTTTCTCGCCCTCTGTTTCCGCCCCTCTGTTTCTCGCCCTCTGTTTCTCACCCTCTCTTTCTCACCCTCTGTTTCAGACCCTCTTTTTCTTGCCCTCTGTTTCAGCCCCCTGTTTCAGCCCCTCTGCTTCAGCCCCTCTGTTTCTCGCCCTCTCTTTCATGCCCCTCTGTTTGAGCCCCTCTCTTTCACGCCCTCTGTTTCAGCCCCTCTGTTTCTCGCCCTCTGTTTCAGCCCCTCTGTTTCACCCCCTCTGTTTCTCGCCCCCTGTTTCAGCCCCTCTGTTTCAGCCCCTCTGTTTCTGGCCCTCTGTTTCTCACCCTCTGTTTCTCGACCTCTGTTTCAGTTCCGCTGTTTCTCGCCATCTGTTTCAGCCCCTCTGTTTCAGCCCCTCTGTTTCTCGCCCTCTGTTTCAGCCCCTCTGTTTCTCGCCCTCTGTTTCAGCCCCTCTGCTTCAGCCCCTCTGTTTCTGGCCCTTTGTTTCTCGCCCTCTGTTTCAGCGCCTCTGTTTCTCGCCCTCTGTTACAGCCCCTCTGTTTTAGCCCCTCTGTTTCTCGCCCTCTGTTTCAGCCGGTCCGTTTCTCGCCCTCTGTTTCTCGCTCTCTGTTTCAGCCCCTCTGTTTCTCGCACTCTTTTTCTGCCCTTCTGTTTCAGACCCTCTGTTTCTCGCCCTCTGTTTCAGACCTTCTGTTTCTCACCCTCTGTTTCAGACCCTCTGTTTCAGACCCTCTGTTTCAGCCCCTCTGTATATCGCCCTCTGTTTCAGCCCTTCAGTTTCAGCCCCTTTGTTTCTTATCCTCTGTTTCTCGCCCTCTGTTTCAGTCCCACTGTTTCTCGCCCTCTGATTCAGCCCCTCTGTTTCTCGCCCTCTGTTTCTCGCCCTCTGTTTCAGCCCCTCCGTTTCTCGCCCTCTGTTTCAGCCCCTCGGTTTCAGCCCCTCTGTTTCTCGCCCTCTGTTTCTCGCCCTCTGTTTCTCGCCCTCTGTTTCAGCCCCTCTGTTTCTCGCCCTCTGTTTCTCGCCCTCTGTTTCTCGCCCTCTGTTTCAGCCCCTCTGTTTCTCGCCCTCTGTTTCAGCCCCTCTGTTCAACCCCCTCTGTTTCTCGCCCTCTGTTTCAGCCCCTCTGTTTCAGCCCCTCTGTTTCTGGCCCTCTGTTTCTCACCCTCTGTTTCTCGACCTCTGTCTCAGTTCCGCTGTTTCTCGCCATCTGTTTCAGCCCCTCTGTTTCAGCCCCTCTGTTTCTCGCCCTCTGTTTCAGCCCCTCTGTTTCTCGCCCTCTGTTTCAGCCCCTCTGCTTCAGCCCCTCTGTTTATGGCCCTCTGTTTCTCGCCCTCTGTTTCAGCGCCTCTGTTTCTCGCCCTCTGTTACAGCCCCTCTGTTTTAGCCCCTCTGTTTCTCGCCCTCTGTTTCAGCCGGTCCGTTTCTCGCCCTCTGTTTCTCGCTCTCTGTTTCAGCCCCTCTGTTTCTCGCACTCTTTTTCTGCCCTTCTGTTTCAGACCCTCTGTTTCTCGCCCTCTGTTTCAAACCCTCTGTTTCTCACCCTCTGTTTCAGCCCCTCTGTTTCAGCCCCTCTGTTTCTCGCCCTCTGTTTCTCGCCCTCTGTTTCTCGCCCTCTGTTTCAGCCCCTCTGTTTCTCGCACTTTGTTTCAGCCCCTGCCTTTCGCGCCCTCTGTTTCAGCCCCTCTGTTTCTCTTCCTCTTTTTCAGCCCCTATGTTTCAGCCCCTCTGTTTCTCGCCCTCTGTTTCTCGCCCACTCATTCAGCCCCTCTGTTTCTCGCCCTCTGTTTCAGCCCCTCTGTTTCATCCCCTCTGTTTCTCGCCCTCTGTTTCAGCCCCTCTGTTTCAGCCTCTCTGTTTCTCGCCCTCTGTTTCTCGCCTTCTGATTCAGTGCCATTGTTTCTCGCCCTCTGTTTCAGCCCCTCTGTTTCAGCCTCTCTGTTTCTCGCACACTGTTTCTCGCCCTCTGTTTCAGCCCCTCTGTTTCAGCTCCGCTGTTTCTCGCCCTCTGTTTCATCCCCTCTGTTTCAGACGCTCTGTTTCAGCCCCTCTGTATCTCGCCCTCTGTTTCAGCCCCTCTGTTTCTCGCCCTCTGTTTCAGCCCCTCTGCTTCAGCCCCTCTGATTCAGCCCCTCTGTTTCTCACCCTCTGTTTCAGCCCCTCTGTTTCAGCCCCTCTGTTTCTCGCCCTCTATTTCAGACCCTCTGTTTCTCACCCTCTGTTTTAGACCCTCTGTTTCAGACCCTCTGTTTCAGCCCCTCTGTATCTCGCCCTCTGTTTCAGCCCCTCTGTTTCTCGCCCTCTGTTTCAGCCCCTCTGCTTCAGCCCCTCTGTTTCTGGCCCTCTGTTTCTCGACCTCTGTTTCAGCGCCTCAGTTTCTCGCCCTCTGTTACAGCCCCTCTGTTTTAGCCCCTCTGTTTCTCGCCCTCTGTTTCAGCCGGTCCGTTTCTCGCCCTCTGTTTCTCGCTCTCTGTTTCAGCCCCTCTGTTTCTCGCACTCTTTTTCTGCCCTTCTGTTTCAGACCCTCTGTTTCTCGCCCTCTGTTTCAGACCCTCTGTTTCTCACCCTCTGTTTCAGCCCCTCTGTTTCAGCCCCTCTGTTTCTCGCCCTCTGTTTCTCGCCCTCTGTTTCTCGCCCTCTGTTTCAGCCCCTCTGTTTCACGCACTTTGTTTCAGCCCCTGCCTTTCGCGCCCTCTGTTTCAGCCCCTCTGTTTCTCCCCCTGTGTTTCAGCCCCTCTGTTTCAGCACCTCTGTATCTTGCCCTCTGTTTCAGCCCCTCTGTTTCTCGCCCTCTGATTCAGCCCCTCTGTTTCTCGCCCTCTGTTTCAGCCCCTCTGTTTCAGCCCCTCTGTATCTCGCCCTCTGTTTCAGTGCCTCTGTTTCTCGCCCTCTGTTTCAGCCCCTCTGCTTCAGCCCCTTTGTTTCTGGCCCTCTGTTTCTCGCCCTCTGTTTCAGCGCCTCTGTTTCTCGCCCTCTGTTACAGCCCCTCTGTTTTAGCCCCTCTGTTTCTCGCCCTCTGTTTCAGCCGGTCCGTTTCTCGCCCTCTGTTTCTCGCTCTCTGTTTCAGCCCCTCTGTTTCTCGCACTCTTTTTCTGCCCTTCTGTTTCAGACCCTCTGTTTCTCGCCCTCTGTTTCAGACCCTCTGTTTCTCACCCTCTGTTTCAGACCCTCTGTTTCAGACCCTCTGTTTCAGCCCCTCTGTATCTCGCCCTCTGTTTCAGCCCCTCTGTTTCTTATCCGCTGTTTCTCGCCCTCTGTTTCAGTCCCACTGTTTCTCGCCCTCTGTTTCAGCCCCTCTGTTTCAGCCCCTCTGTTTCTCGCACTCTGATTCAGCCCCTCTGTTTCTCGCCCTCTGTTTCAGCCCTTCTGTTTCAGCCCCTCTGTTTCAGCCCCTCTGTTCCTCGCCTTCTGTTTCAGCCCCTCTGTTTCAGCCCCTCTGTTACTCGCCCTCTGTTTCAGCCCCTCTGCTTCAGCCCCTTTGTTTCTGGCCCTCTGTTTCTCGCCCTCTGTTTCAGCGCCTCTGTTTCTCGCCCTCTGTTACAGCCCCTCTGTTTTAGCCCCTCTGTTTCTCGCCCTCTGTTTCAGCCGGTCCGTTTCTCGCCCTCTGTTTCTCGCTCTCTGTTTCAGCCCCTCTGTTTCTCGCACTCTTTTTCTGCCCTTCTGTTTCAGACCCTCTTTTTCTCGCCCTCTGTTTCAGACCTTCTGTTTCTCACCCTCTGTTTCAGACCCTCTGTTTCAGACCCTCTGTTTCAGCCCCTCTGTATCTCGCCCTCTGTTTCAGCCCTTCAGTTTCAGCCCCTCTGTTTCTTATCCTCTGTTTCTCGCCCTCTTTTAGTGTCCCACTGTTTCTCGCCCTCTGATTCAGCCCCTCTGTTTCTCGCCCTCTGTTTCTCGCCCTCTGTTTCAGCCCCTCCGTTTCTCGCCCTCTGTTTCAGCCCCTCGGTTTCAGCCCCTCTGTTTCTCGCCCTCTGTTTCTCGCCCTCTGTTTCAGCCCCTCTGTTTCAGCCCCTCTGTTTCTGGCCCTCTGTTTCTCACCCTCTGTTTCTCGACCTCTGTTTCAGTTCCGCTGTTTCTCGCCCTCTGTTTCAGCCCCTCTGTTTCAGCCCCTCTGTTTCTCGCCCTCTGTTTCAGCCCCTCTGTTTCTCGCCCTCTGTTTCAGCCCCTCTGCTTCAGCCCCTCTGCTTATGGCCCTCTGTTTCTCGCCCTCTGTTTCAGCGCCTCTGTTTCTCGCCCTCTGTTACAGCCCCTCTGTTTTAGCCCCTCTGTTTCTCGCCCTCTGTTTCAGCCGGTCCGTTTCTCGCCCTCTGTTTCTCGCTCTCTGTTTCAGCCCCTCTGTTTCTCGCACTCTTTTTCTGCCCTTCTGTTTCAGACCCTCTGTTTCTCGCCCTCTGTTTCAAACCCTCTGTTTCTCACCCTCTGTTTCAGCCCCTCTGTTTCAGCGCCTCTGTTTCTCGCCCTCTGTTTCTCGCCCTCTGTTTCTCGCCCTCTGTTTCAGCCCCTCTGTTTCTCGCACTTTGTTTCAGCCCCTGCCTTTCGCGCCCTCTGTTTCAGCCCCTCTGTTTCTCTTCCTCTTTTTCAGCCCCTATGTTTCAGCCCCTCTGTTTCTCGCCCTCTGTTTCTCGCCCACTCATTCAGCCCCTCTGTTTCTCGCCCTCTGTTTCAGCCCCTCTGTTTCATCCCCTCTGTTTCTCGCCCTCTGTTTCAGCCCCTCTGTTTCAGCCTCTCTGTTTCTCGCCCTCTGTTTCTCGCCTTCTGATTCAGTGCCATTGTTTCTCGCCCTCTGTTTCAGCCCCTCTGTTTCAGCCTCTCTGTTTCTCGCACACTGTTTCTCGCCCTCTGTTTCAGCCCCTCTGTTTCAGCTCCGCTGTTTCTCGCCCTCTGTTTCATCCCCTCTGTTTCAGCCCCTCTGTTTCAGCACCTCTGTATCTCGCCCTCTGTTTCAGCCCCTCTGTTTCTCGCACTCTGATTCAGCCCCTCTGTTTCTCGCCCTCTGCTTCAGCCCCTCTGTTTCAGCCCCTCTGTTTCTGGCCCTCTATTTCAGACCCTCTGTTTCTCACCCTCTGTTTTAGACCCTCTGTTTCAGACCCTCTGTTTCAGCCCCTCTGTATCTCGCCCTCTGTTTCAGCCCCTCTGTTTCTCGCCCTCTGTTTCAGCCCCTCTGCTTCAGCCCCTCTGTTTCTGGCCCTCTGTTTCTCGACCTCTGTTTCAGCGCCTCTGTTTCTCGCCCTCTGTTACAGCCCCTCTGTTTTAGCCCCTCTGTTTCTCGCCCTCTGTTTCAGCCGGTCCGTTTCTCGCCCTCTGTTTCTCGCTCTCTGTTTCAGCCCCTCTGTTTCTCGCACTCTTTTTCTGCTCTTCTGTTTCAGACCCTCTGTTTCTCGCCCTCTGTTTCAGACCCTCTGTTTCTCACCCTCTGTTTCAGCCCCTCTGTTTCAGCCCCTCTGTTTCTCGCCCTCTGTTTCTCGCCCTCTGTTTCTCGCCCTCTGTTTCAGCCCCTCTGTTTCACGCACTTTGTTTCAGCCCCTGACTTTCGCGCCCTCTGTTTCAGCCCCTCTGTTTCTCCCCCTGTGTTTCAGCCCCTCTGTTTCAGCACCTCTGTATCTCGCCCTCTGTTTCAGCCCCTCTGTTTCTCGCCCTCTGATTCAGCCCCTCTATTTATCGCCCTCTGTTTCAGCCCCTCTGTTTCAGCCCCTCTGTATCTCGCCCTCTGTTTCAGCGCCTCTGTTTCTCGCCCTCTGTTTCAGCCCCTCTGCTTCAGCCCCTTTGTTTCTGGCCCTCTGTTTCACGCCCTCTGTTTCAGTGCCTCTGTTTCTCGCCCTCTGTTACAGCCCCTCTGTTTCACCCCCTCTGTTTCTCGCCCTCTGTTTCAGCCCCTCTGTTTCAGCCCCTCTGTTTCATCCCCTCTGTTTCTCGCCCTCTGTTTCAGCCCATCTGTTTCAGCCTCTCTGTTTCTCGCCCTCTGTTTCTCGCCTTCTGTTTCAGTGCCTCTGTTTCTCGCCCTCTGTTTCAGCCCCTCTGTTTCTCGCACTCTGATTCAGCCCCTCTGTTTCTCGCCCTCTGTTTCAGCCCTTCTGTTTCAGCCCCTCTGTTTCAGCCCCTCTGTTCCTCGCCTTCTGTTTCAGCCCCTCTGTTTCAGCCCCTCTGTTACTCGCCCTCTGATTCAGCCCCTCTGTTTCTCGCCCGCTGTTTCTCGCCCTCTGTTTCAACCCCTCCGTTTCTCGCCCTCTGTTTCAGCCCCTCTGTTTCACGCCCTCTGTTTCAGCCCCTCTGTTTCTCGCACTCTGTTTCAGCCCCTGCCTTTTGCGCCCTCTGTTTCAGCCCCTCTGTTTCTCCCCCTGTGTTTCATCCACTCTGTTTCAGCCCCTCTGTTTCTCTTCCTCTTTTTCAGCCCCTATGTTTCAGCCCCTCTGTATCTCGCCCTCTGTTTCTCGCCCACTCATTCAGCCCCTCTGTTTCTCGCCCTCTGTTTCAGCCCCTCTGTTTCAGCCCCTCTGTTTCTCGCCCTCTGTTTCAGCCCCTCTGTTTCAGCCTCTCTGTTTCTCGCCCTCTGTTTCTCGCCTTCTGATTCAGTGCCTCTGTTTCTCGCCCTCTGTTTCAGCCCCTCTGTTTCAGCCTCTCTGTGTCTCGCACACTGTTTCTCGCCCTCTGTTTCAGCCCCTCTGTTTCAGCACCTCTGTATCTCGCCCTCTGTTTCAGCCCCTCTGTTTCTCGCCCTCTGATTCAGCCCCTCTGTTTCTCGCCCTCTGTTTCAGCCCCTCTGTTTCAGCCCCTCTGTATCTCGCCCTCTGTTTCAGCGCCTCTGTTTCTCGCCCTCTGTTTCAGCCCCTCTGCTTCAGCCCCTCTGTTTCTGTCCCTCTGTTTCTCGCCCTCTGTTTCAGCGCCTCTGTTTCTCGCCCTCTGTTACAGCCCCTCTGTTTTAGCCCCTCTGTTTCTCGCCCTCTGTTTCAGCCGGTCCGTTTCTCGCCCTCTGTTTCTCGCTCTCTGTTTCAGACCCTCTGTTACTCGCACTCTTTTTCTGCCCTTCTGTTTCAGACCCTCTGTTTCTCGCCCTCTGTTTCAGACCCTCTGTTTCTTACCCTCTGTTTCAGACCCTCTGTTTCAGACCCTCTGTTTCAGCCCCTCTGTATCTCACCCTCTGTTTCAGCCCTTCTGTTTCAGCCCCTCTGTTTCTCGCCCTCTGTTTCTCACACTCTGATTCAGCCCCTCTGTTTCTCGCCCTCTGTTTCAGCCCTTCTGTTTCAGCCCCACTGTTTCAGCACCTCTGTTCCTCGCCTTCTGTTTCAGCTCCTCTGTTTCAGCCCTTCTGTTTCAGCCCCTCTGTTTCAGCCCCTCTGTTTCTCGCCCTCTGTTTCTCGCCCTCTGTTTCTCGCCCTCTGTTTCAGCCCCTCTGTTTCTCGCACTCTGTTTCAGCCCCTGCCTTTCGCGCCCTCTGTTTCAGCCCCTCTGTTTCTCCCCCTGTGTTTCAGCCACTCTGTTTCAGCCCCTCTGTTTCTCGCCCTCTGTTTCAGCCCCTCTGTATCAGCCCCTCTGTTTCTCTTCCTCTTTTTCAGCCCCTATGTTTCAGCCCCTCTGTTTCTCGCCCTCTGTTTCTCGCCCACTCATTCAGCCCGTCAGTTTCTCGCCCTCTGTTTCAGCCCCTCTGTTTCAGCCCCTCTGTTTCTCGCCCTCTGTTTCAGCCCCTGTGTTTCAGCCTCTCTGTTTCTCGCCCTCTGTTTCTCGCCCTCTGATTCAGTGCCTCTGTTTCTCGACCTCTGTTTCAGGTCCACTGTTTCTCGCCCTCTGTTTCAGCCCCTCTGTTTCAGCCCCTCTGTTTCTCGCCCTCTGTTTCAGCCCCTCTGTTTCTCGCCCTCTGTTTCTCACCCTCTCTTTCTCACCCTCTGTTTCAGACCCTCTTTTTCTTGCCCTCTGTTTCAGCCCCCTGTTTCAACCCCTCTGTTTCAGCCCCTCTGTTTCTCGCCCTCTCTTTCAGCCCCTCTGTTTGAGCCCCTCTCTTTCATGCCCTCTGTTTCAACCCCGCTGTTTCTCGCCCTCTGTTTCAGCCCCTCTGTTTCACCCCCTCTGTTTCTCGCCCTCTGTTTCAGCCCCTCTGTTTCAGCCCCTCTGTTTCTGGCCCTCTGTTTCTCACCCTCTGTTTCTCGACCTCTGTTTCAGTTCCGCTGTTTCTCGCCATCTGTTTCAGCCCCTCTGTTTCAGCCCCTCTGTTTCTCGCCCTCTGTTTCAGCCCCTCTGTTTCTCGCCCTCTGTTTCAGCCCCTCTGTTTCTCGCCCTCTGTTTCAGCCCCTCTGCTTCAGCCCCTCTGTTTCTGGCCCTTTGTTTCTCGCCCTCTGTTTCAGCGCCTCTGTTTCTCGCCCTCTGTTACAGCCCCTCTGTTTTAGCCCCTCTGTTTCTCGACCTCTGTTTCAGCCGGTCCGTTTCTCGCCCTCTGTTTCTCGCTCTCTGTTTCAGCCCCTCTGTTTCTCGCACTCTTTTTCTGCCCTTCTGTTTCAGCCCCTCTGTTTCTCGCCCTCTGTTTCAGACCTTCTGTTTCTCACCCTCTGTTTCAGACCCTCTGTTTCAGACCCTCTGTTTCAGCCCCTCTGTATGTCGCCCTCTGTTTCAGCCCTTCAGTTTCAGCCCCTTTGTTTCTTATCCTCTCTTTCTCGCCCTCTGTTTCAGTCCCACTGTTTCTCGCTTTCTGATTCAGCCCCTCTGTTTCTCGCCCTCTGTTTCTCGCCCTCTGTTTCAGCCCCTCCGTTTCTCGCCCTCTGTTTCAGCCCCTCGGTTTCAGCCCCTCTGTTTCTCGCCCTCTGTTTCTCGCCCTCTGTTTCTCGCCCTCTGTTTCAGCCCCTCTGTTTCTCGCCCTCTGTTTCTCGCCCTCTGTTTCTCGCCCTCTGTTTCAGCCCCTCTGTTTCTCGCCCTCTGTTTCAGCCCCTCTGTTTCACCCCCTCTGTTTCTCGCCCTCTGTTTCAGCCCCTCTGTTTCAGCCCCTCTGTTTCATCCCCTCTGTTTCTCGCCCTCTGTTTCAGCCCATCTGTTTCAGCCTCTCTGTTTCTCGCCCTCTGTTTCTCGCCTTCTGATTCAGTGCCTCTGTTTCTTGCCCTCTGTTTCAGCCCCTCTGTTTCAGCCTCTCTGTGTCTCGCACACTGTTTCTCGCCCTCTGTTTCAGCCCCACTGTTTCAGCTCCTCTGTTTCTCGCCCTCTGTTTCTCGCCCTCTGTTTCAGCCCCTCTGTTTCAGCACCTCTGTATCTCGCCCTCTGTTTCAGCCCCTCTGTTTCTCGCACTCTTTTTCTGCCCTTCTGTTTCAGACCCTCTGTTTCTCGCCCTCTGTTTCAGACCCTCTGTTTCTCACCCTCTGTTTCAGACCCTCTGTTTCAGACCCTCTGTTTCAGCCCCTCTGTATCTCGCCCTCTGTTTCAGCCCCTCTGTTTCTTATCCTCTGTTTCTCGCCCTCTGTTTCAGTCCCACTGTTTCTCGCCCTCTGTTTCAGCCCCTCTGTTTCAGCCCCTCTGTTTCTCGCACTCTGATTCAGCCCCTCTGTTTCTCGCCCTCTGTTTCAGCCCTTCTGTTTCAGCCCCTCTGTTTCAGCCCCTCTGTTCCTCGCCTTCTGTTTCAGCCCCTCTGTTTCACCCCCTCTGTTACTCGCCCTCTGATTCAGCCCCTCTGTTTCTCGCCCGCTGTTTCTCGCCCTCTGTTTCAACCCCTCCGTTTCTCGCCCTCTGTTTCAGCCCCTCTGTTTCTCGCCCTCTGTTTCTCGCCCTCTGTTTCAGCCCCTCTGTTTCTCGCACTCTGTTTCAGCCCCTGCCTTTTGCGCCCTCTGTTTCAGCCCCTCTGTTTCTCCCCCTGTGTTTCAGCCACTCTGTTTCAGCCCCTCTGTTTCTCTTCCTCTTTTTCAGCCCCTATGTTTCAGCCCCTCTGTTTCTCGCCCTCTGTTTCTCGCCCACTCATTCAGCCCCTCTGTTTCTCGCCCTCTGTTTCAGCCCCTCTGTTTCAGCCCCTCTGTTTCTCGCCCGCTGTTTCAGCCCCTCTGTTTCAGCCTCTCTGTTTCTCGCCCTCTGTTTCTCGCCTTCTGATTCAGTGCCTCTGTTTCTCGCCCTCTGTTTTAGCCCCTCTGTTTCAGCCTCTCTGTGTCTCGCACACTGTTTCTCGCCCTCTGTTTCAGCCCCTCTGTTTCAGCTCCTCTGTTTCTCGCCCTCTGTTTCTCGCCCTCTGTTTCAGCCCCTCTGTTTCAGCACCTCTGTATCTCGCCCTCTGTTTCAGCCCCTCTGTTTCTCGCCCTCTGATTCAGCCCCTCTGTTTCTCGCCCTCTGTTTCAGCCCCTCTGTTTCAGCCCCTCTGTATCTCGCCCTCTGTTTCAGCGCCTCTGTTTCTCGCCCTCTGTTTCAGCCCCTCTGCTTCAGCCCCTCTGTTTCTGGCCCTCTGTTACAGCCCCTCTGTTTTAGCCCCTCTGTTTCTTGCCCTCTGTTTCAGCCGGTCCGTTTCTCGCCCTCTGTTTCTCGCTTTCTGTTTCAGCCCCTCTGTTTCTCGCACTCTTTTTCTGCCCTTCTGTTTCAGACCCTCTGTTTCTCGCTATCTGTTTCAGACCCTCTGTTTCTCACCCTCTGTTTCAGACCCTCTGTTTCAGACCCTCTGTTTCAGCCCCTCTGTATCTCGCCCTCTGTTTCAGCCCTTCTGTTTCAGCCCCTCTGTTTCTCGCCCTCTCTTTCTCACACTCTGATTCAGCACCTCTGTTTCTCGCCCTCTGTTTCAGCCCTTCTGTTTCAGCCCCACTGTTTCAGCACCTCTGTTCCTCGCCTTCTGTTTCAGCTCCTCTGTTTCAGCCCTTCTGTTTCAGCCCCTCTGTTTCACCCCCTCTGTTTCTCGCCCTCTGTTTCTCGCCCTCTGTTTCAGTGCCTCTGCTTCAGCCCCTCTGTTTCTCGCCCTCTGTTTCTCGCCCTCTGTTTCAGCGCCTCTGTTTCTCGCCCTCTGTTACAGCCCCTCTGTTTTAGCCCCTCTGTTTCACGCCCTCTGTTTCAGCCGGTCCGTTTCTCGCCCTCTGTTTCTCGCTCTCTGTTTCAGCCCCTCTGTTTCTCGCACTCTTTTTCTGCCCTTCTGTTTCAGACCCTCTGTTTCTCGCCCTCTGTTTCAGACCCTCTGTTTCTCACTCTCTGTTTCAGACCCTCTGTTTCAGACCCTCTGTTTCAGCCCCTCTGTATCTCGCCCTCTGTTTCTCGCCCTCTGTTTCAGCCGGTCCGTTTCTCGCCCTCTGTTTCTCGCTCTCTGTTTCAGTCCCACTGTTTCTCGCCCTCTGTTTCAGCCCCTCTGTTTCAGCCCCTCTGTTTCAGCCCCTCTGTTTCTTATCCTCTGTTTCTCGCCCTCTGTTTCAGTCCCACTGTTTCTCGCCCTCTGTTTCAGCCCCTCTGTTTCAGCCCCTCTGTTTCTCGCACTCTGATTCAGCCCCTCTGTTTCTCGCCCTCTGTTTCAGCCCTTCCGTTTCAGCCCCTCTGTTTCAGCCCCTCTGTTCCTCGCCTTCTGTTTCAGCCCCTCTGTTTCAGCCCCTCTGTTACTCGCCCTCTGATTCAGCCCCTCTGATTCTCGCCCGCTGTTTCTCGCCCTCTGTTTCAACCCCTCCGTTTCTCGCCCTCTGTTTCAGCCCCTCTGTTTCTCGCCCTCTGTTTCTCGCCCTCTGATTCAGCCCCTCTGTTTCTCGCACTCTGTTTCAGCCCCTGCCTTTTGCGCCCTCTGTTTCAGCCCCTCTGCTTCTCCCCCTGTGTTTCAGCCACTCTGTTTCAGCCCCTCTGTTTCTCTTCCTCTTTTTCAGCCCCTATGTTTCAGCCCCTCTGTATCTCGCCCTCTGTTTCTCGCCTACTCATTCAGCCCCTCTGTTTCTCGCCCTCTGTTTCAGCCCCTCTGTTTCAGCCCCTCTGTTTCTCGCCCTCTGTTTCAGCCCCTCTGTTTCTCGCACTCTTTTTCTGCCCTTCTGTTTCAGACCCTCTGTTTCTCGCCCTCTGTTTCAGACCCTCTGTTTCTCACTCTCTGTTTCAGACCCTCTGTTTCAGACCCTCTGTTTCAGCCCCTCTGTATCTCGCCCACTGTTTCAGCCCCTCTGTTTCTTATCCTCTGTTTCTCGCCCTCTGTTTCAGTCCCACTGTTTCTCGCCCTCTGTTTCAGCCCCTCTGTTTCAGCCCCTCTGTTTCTCGCACTCTGATTCAGCCCCTCTGTTTCTCGCCCTCTGTTTCAGCCCTTCTGTTTCAGCCCCTCTGTTTCAGCCCCTCTGTTCCTCGCCTTCTGTTTCAGCCCCTCTGTTTCAGCCCCTCTGTTACTCGCCCTCTGATTCAGCCCCTCTAATTCTCGCCCGCTCTTTCTCGCCCTCTGTTTCAACCCCTCCGTTTCTCGCCCTCTGTTTCAGCCCCTCTGTTTCTCGCCCTCTGTTTCTCGCCCTCTGTTTCAGCCCCTCTGTTTCTCGCACTCTGTTTCAGCCCCTGCCTTTTGCGCCCTCTGTTTCAGCCCCTCTGCTTCTCCCCCTGTGTTTCAGCCACTCTGTTTCAGCCCCTCTGTTTCTCTTCCTCTTTTTCAGCCCCTATGTTTCAGCCCCTCTGTATCTCGCCCTCTGTTTCTCGCCCTCTCATTCAGCCCCTCTGTTTCTCGCCCTCTGTTTCAGCCCCTCTGTTTCAGCCCCTCTGTTTCTCGCCCTCTGTTTCAGCCCCTCTGTTTCAGCCTCTCTGTTTCTCGCCCTCAGTTTCTCGCCTTCTGATTCAGTGCCTCTGTTTCTCGCCCTCTGTTTCAGCCCCTCTGTTTCAGCCTCTCTGTGTCTCGCACACTGTTTCTCGCCCTCTGTTTCACCCCCTCTGTTTCTCGCCCTCTGTTTCTCGCCCTCTGTTTCAGCGCCTCTGCTTCAGCCCCTCTGTTTCTCGCCCTCTGTTTCTCGCCCTCTGTTTCAGCGCCTCTGTTTCTCGCCCTCTGTTACAGCCCCTCTGTTTTAGCCCCTCTGTTTCTCGCCCTCTGTTTCAGCCGGTACGTTTCTCGCCCTCTGTTTCACGCTCTCTGTTTCAGCCCCTCTGTTTCTCGCACTCTTTTTCTGCCCTTCTGTTTCAGACCCTCTGTTTCTCGCCCTCTGTTTCAGACCCTCTGTTTCTCACTCTCTGTTTCAGACCCTCTGTTTCAGACCCTCTGTTTCAGCCCCTCTGTATCTCGCCCTCTGTTTCTCGCCCTCTGTTTCAGCCGGTCCGTTTCTCGCCCTCTGTTTCTCGCTCTCTGTTTCAGTCCCACTGTTTCTCGCCCTCTGTTTCAGCCCCTCTGTTTCAGCCCCTCTGTTTCAGCCCCTCTGTTTCTTATCCTCTGTTTCTCGCCCTCTGTTTCAGTCCCACTGTTTCTCGCCCTCTGTTTCAGCCCCTCTGTTTCAGCCCCTCTGTTTCTCGCACTCTGATTCAGCCCCTCTGTTTCTCGCCCTCTGTTTCAGCCCTTCCGTTTCAGCCCCTCTGTTTCAGCCCCTCTGTTCCTCGCCTTCTGTTTCAGCCCCTCTGTTTCAGCCCCTCTGTTACTCGCCCTCTGATTCAGCCCCTCTGATTCTCGCCCGCTGTTTCTCGCCCTCTGTTTCAACCCCTCCGTTTCTCGCCCTCTGTTTCAGCCCCTCTGTTTCTCGCCCTCTGTTTCTCGCCCTCTGTTTCAGCCCCTCTGTTTCTCGCACTCTGTTTCAGCCCCTGCCTTTTGCGCCCTCTGTTTCAGCCCCTCTGCTTCTCCCCCTGTGTTTCAGCCACTCTGTTTCAGCCCCTCTGTTTCTCTTCCTCTTTTTCAGCCCCTATGTTTCAGCCCCTCTGTATCTCGCCCTCTGTTTCTCGCCCACTCATTCTGCCCCTCTGTTTCTCGCCCTCTGTTTCAGCCCCTCTGCTTCAGCCCCTCTGTTTCTCGCGCTCTGTTTCAGCCCCTCTGTTTCTCGCACTCTTTTTCTGCCCTTCTGTTTCAGACCCTCTGTTTCTCGCCCTCTGTTTCAGACCCTCTGTTTCTCACTCTCTGTTTCAGACCCTCTGTTTCAGACCCTCTGTTTCAGCCCCTCTGTATCTCGCCCACTGTTTCAGCCCCTCTGTTTCTTATCCTCTGTTTCTCGCCCTCTGTTTCAGTCCCACTGTTTCTCGCCCTCTGTTTCAGCCCCTCTGTTTCAGCCCCTCTGTTTCTCGCACTCTGATTCAGCCCCTCTGTTTCTCGCCCTCTGTTTCAGCCCTTCTGTTTCAGCCCCTCTGTTTCAGCCCCTCTGTTCCTCGCCTTCTGTTTCAGCCCCTCTGTTTCAGCCCCTCTGTTACTCGCCCTCTGATTCAGCCCCTCTAATTCTCGCCCGCTCTTTCTCGCCCTCTGTTTCAACCCCTCCGTTTCTCGCCCTCTGTTACAGCCGCTCTGTTTCTCGCCCTCTGTTTCTCGCCCTCTGTTTCAGCCCCTCTGTTTCTCGCACTCTGTTTCAGCCCCTGCCTTTTGCGCCCTCTGTTTCAGCCCCTCTGCTTCTCCCCCTGTGTTTCAGCCACTCTGTTTCAGCCCCTCTGTTTCTCTTCCTCTTTTTCAGCCCCTCTGTTACAGCCGCTCTGTTTCTCGCCCTCTGTTTCTCGCCCTCTGTTTCAGCCCCTCTGTTTCTCGCACTCTGTTTCAGCCCCTGCCTTTTGCGCCCTCTGTTTCAGCCCCTCTGCTTCTCCCCCTGTGTTTCAGCCACTCTGTTTCAGCCCCTCTGTTTCTCTTCCTCTTTTTCAGCCCCTATGTTTCAGCCCCTCTGTATCTCGCCCTCTGTTTCTCGCCCACTCATTCAGCCCCTCTGTTTCTCGCCCTCTGTTTCAGCCCCTCTGTTTCAGCCCCTCTGTTTCTCGCCCTCTGTTTCAGCCCCTCTGTTTCAGCCTCTCTGTTTCTCGCCCTCAGTTTCTCGCCTTCTGATTCAGTGCCTCTGTTTCTCGCCCTCTGTTTCAGCCCCTCTGTTTCAGCCTCTCTGTGTCTCGCACACTGTTTCTCGCCCTCTGTTTCAGCCCCTCTGTTTCAGCTCCTCTGTTTCTCGCCCTCTGTTTCTCGCCCTCTGTTTCAGCCCCTCTGTTTCAGCACCGCTGTATCTCGCCCTCTGTTTCAGCCCCTCTGTTTCTCGCCCTCTGATTCAGCCCCTCTGTTTCTCGCCCTCTGTTTCAGCCCCTCTGTTTCAGCCCCTCTGTATCTCGCCCTCTGTTTCAGCGCCTCTGGTTCTCGCCCTCTGTTTCAGCCCCTCTGCTTCAGCCCCTTTGTTTCTGGCCCTCTGTTTCTCGCCCTCTGTTTCAGCGCCTCTGTTTCTCGCCCTCTGTTACAGCCCCTCTGTTTTAGCCCCTCTGTTTCTCGCCCTCTGTTTCAGCCGGTCCGTTTCTCGCCCTCTGTTTCTCGCTCTCTGTTTCAGCCCCTCTGTTTCTCGCACTCTTTTTCTGCCCTTCTGTTTCAGACCCTCTGTTTCTCGCCCTCTGTTTCAGACCCTCTGTTTCAAACCCTCTGTTTCAGACCCTCTGTTTCAGACCCTCTGTTTCAGCCCCTCTGTATCTCGCCCTCTGTTTCAGCCCCTCTGTTTCTTATCCTCTGTTTCTCGCCCTCTGTTTCAGTCCCACTGTTTCTCGCCCTCTGTTTCAGCCCCTCTGTTTCAGCCCCTCTGTTTCTCGCACTCTGAATAAACCCCTCTGTTTCTCGCCCTCTGTTTCAGCCCTTCTGTTTCAGCCCCTCTGTTTCAGCCCCTCTGTTCCTCGCCTTCTGTTTCAGCCCCTCTGTTTCAAACCCTCCGTTTCTCGCCCTCTGTTTCAGCCCCTCTGTTTCTCGCCCTCTGTTTCTCGCCCTCTGTTTCAGCCCCTCTGTTTCTCGCACTCAGTTTCAGCCCCTGCCTTTTGCGCCCTCTGTTTCAGCCCCTCTGTTTCTCCCCCTGTGTTTCAGCCACTCTGTTTCAGCCCCTCTGTTTCTCTTCCTCTTTTTCAGCCCCTATGTTTCAGCCCCTCTGTTTCTCGCCCTCTGTTTCTCGCCCACTCATTCAGCCCCTCTGTTTCTCGCCCTCTGTTTCAGCCCCTCTGTTTCAGCCCCTCTGTTTCTCGCCCTCTGTTTCAGCACTTCTGTTTCAGCCTCTCTGTTTCTCGCCCTCTGTTTCTCGCCTTCTGATTCAGTGCCTCTGTTTCTCGCCCTCTGTTTCAGCCCCTCTGTTTCAGCCTCTCTGTGTCTCGCACACTGTTTCTCGCCCTCTGTTTCAGCCCCTCTGTTTCAGCTCCTCTGTTTCTCGCCCTCTGTTTCTCGCCCTCTGTTTCAGCCCCTCTGTTTCAGCACCTCTGTATCTCGCCCTCTGTTTCAGCCCCTCTGTTTCTCGCCCTCTGATTCAGCCGCTCTGTTTCTCGCCCTCTGTTTCAGCCCCTCTGTTTCAGCCCCTCTGTATCTCGCCCTCTGTTTCAGCGCCTCTGTTTCTCGCCCTCTGTTTCAGCCCCTCTGCTTCAGCCCCTCTGTTTCTGGCCCTCTGTTTCTCGCCCTCTGTTTCAGCGCCTCTGTTTCTCGCCCTCTGTTACAGCCCCTCTGTTTTAGCCCCTCTGTTTCTCGCCCTCTGTTTCAGCCGGTCCGTTTCTCGCCCTCTGTTTCTCGCTCTCTGTTTCAGACCCTCTGTTACTCGCACTCTTTTTCTGCCCTTCTGTTTCAGACCCTCTGTTTCTCGCCCTCTGTTTCAGACCCTCTGTTTCTCACCCTCTGTTTCAGACCCTCTGTTTCAGACCCTCTGTTTCAGCCCCTCTGTATCTCGCCCTCTGTTTCAGCCCTTCTGTTTCAGCCCCTCTGTTTCTCGCCCTCTGTTTCTCACACTCTGATTCAGCCCCTCTGTTTCTCGCCCTCTGTTTCAGACCTTCTGTTTCAGCCGCACTGTTTCAGCACCTCTGTTCCTCGCCTTCTGTTTCAGCTCCTCTGTTTCAGCCCTTCTGTTTCAGCCCCTCTGTTTCAGCCCCTCTCTTTCTCGCCCTCTGTTTCTCGCCCTCTGTTTCTCGCCCTCTGTTTCAGCCCCTCTGTTTCTCGCACTCTGTTTCAGCCCCTGCCTTTCGCGCCCTCTGTTTCAGCCCCTCTGTTTCTCCCCCTGTGTTTCAGCCACTCTGTTTCAGCCCCTCTGTTTCTCGCCCTCTGTTTCAGCCCCTCTGTATCAGCCCCTCTGTTTCTCTTCCTCTTTTTCAGCCCCTATGTTTCAGCCCCTCTGTTTCTCGCCCTCTGTTTCTCGCCCACTCATTCAGCCCTTCAGTTTCTCGCCCTCTGTTTCAGCCCCTCTGTTTCAGCCCCTCTGTTTCTCGCCCTCTGATTCAGCCCCTGTGTTTCAGCCTCTCTGTTTCTCGCCCTCTGTTTCTCGCCTTCTGATTCAGTGCCTCTGTTTCTCGACCTCTGTTTCAGGTCCACTGTTTCTCGACCTCTGTTTCAGCCCCTCTGTTTCAGCCCCTCTGTTTCTCGCCCTCTGTTTCCGCCCCTCTGTTTCTCGCCCTCTGTTTCTCACCCTCTCTTTCTCACCCTCTGTTTCAGACCCTCTTTTTCTTGCCCTCTGTTTCAGCCCCCTGTTTCAGCCCCTCTGTTTCAGCCCCTCTGTTTCTCGCCCTCTCTTTCAGCCCCTCTGTTTGTGCCCCTCTCTTTCACGCCCTCTGTTTCAGCCCCTCTGTTTCTCGCCCTCTGTTTCAGCCCCTCTGTTTCACCCCCTCTGTTTCTCGCCCCCTGTTTCAGCCCCTCTGTTTCAGCCCCTCTGTTTCTGGCCCTCTGTTTCTCACCCTCTGTTTCTCGACCTCTGTTTCAGTTCCGCTGTTTCTCGCCATCTGTTTCAGCCCCTCTGTTTCAGCCCCTCTGTTTCTCGCCCTCTGTTTCAGCCCCTCTGTTTCTCGCCCTCTGTTTCAGCCCCTCTGCTTCAGCCCCTCTGTTTCTGGCCCTTTGTTTCTCGCCCTCTGTTTCAGCGCCTCTGTTTCTCGCCCTCTGTTACAGCCCCTCTGTTTTAGCCCCTCTGTTTCTCGACCTCTGTTTCAGCCGGTCCGTTTCTCGCCCTCTGTTTCTCGCTCTCTGTTTCAGCCCCTCTGTTTCTCGCACTCTTTTTCTGCCCTTCTGTTTCAGACCCTCTGTTTCTCGCCCTCTGTTTCAGACCTTCTGTTTCTCACCCTCTGTTTCAGACCCTCTGTTTCAGACCCTCTGTTTCAGCCCCTCTGTATATCGCCCTCTGTTTCAGCCCTTCAGTTTCAGCCCCTTTGTTTCTTATCCTCTGTTTCTCGCCCTCTGTTTCAGTCCCACTGTTTCTCGCCCTCTGATTCAGCCCCTCTGTTTCTCGCCCTCTGTTTCTCGCCCTCTGTTTCAGCCCCTCCGTTTCTCGCCCTCTGTTTCAGCCCCTCGGTTTCAGCCCCTCTGTTTCTCGCCCTCTGTTTCTCGCCCTCTGTTTCTCGCCCTCTGTTTCAGCCCCTCTGTTTCTCGCCCTCTGTTTCTCGCCCTCTGTTTCTCGCCCTCTGTTTCAGCCCCTCTGTTTCTCGCCCTCTGTTTCAGCCCCTCTGTTCAACCCCCTCTGTTTCTCGCCCTCTGTTTCAGCCCCTCTGTTTCAGCCCCTCTGTTTCTGGCCCTCTGTTTCTCACCCTCTGTTTCTCGACCTCTGTTTCAGTTCCGCTGTTTCTCGCCATCTGTTTCAGCCCCTCTGTTTCAGCCCCTCTGTTTCTCGCCCTCTGTTTCAGCCCCTCTGTTTCTCGCCCTCTGTTTCAGCCCCTCTGCTTCAGCCCCTCTGTTTATGGCCCTCTGTTTCTCGCCCTCTGTTTCAGCGCCTCTGTTTCTCGCCCTCTGTTACAGCCCCTCTGTTTTAGCCCCTCTGTTTCTCGCCCTCTGTTTCAGCCGGTCCGTTTCTCGCCCTCTGTTTCTCGCTCTCTGTTTCAGCCCCTCTGTTTCTCGCACTCTTTTTCTGCCCTTCTGTTTCAGACCCTCTGTTTCTCGCCCTCTGTTTCAGCCCCTCTGTTTCAGCCCCTCTGTTTCTGGCCCTCTGTTTCTCACCCTCTGTTTCTCGACCTCTGTTTCAGTTCCGCTGTTTCTCGCCATCTGTTTCAGCCCCTCTGTTTCAGCCCCTCTGTTTCTCGCCCTCTGTTTCAGCCCCTCTGTTTCTCGCCCTCTGTTTCAGCCCCTCTGCTTCAGCCCCTCTGTTTATGGCCCTCTGTTTCTCGCCCTCTGTTTCAGCGCCTCTGTTTCTCGCCCTCTGTTACAGCCCCTCTGTTTTAGCCCCTCTGTTTCTCGCCCTCTGTTTCAGCCGGTCCGTTTCTCGCCCTCTGTTTCTCGCTCTCTGTTTCAGCCCCTCTGTTTCTCGCACTCTTTTTCTGCCCTTCTGTTTCAGACCCTCTGTTTCTCGCCCTCTGTTTCAAACCCTCTGTTTCTCACCCTCTGTTTCAGCCCCTCTGTTTCAGCCCCTCTGTTTCTCGCCCTCTGTTTCTCGCCCTCTGTTTCTCGCCCTCTGTTTCAGCCCCTCTGTTTCTCGCACTTTGTTTCAGCCCCTGCCTTTCGCGCCCTCTGTTTCAGCCCCTCTGTTTCTCTTCCTCTTTTTCAGCCCCTATGTTTCAGCCCCTCTGTTTCTCGCCCTCTGTTTCTCGCCCACTCATTCAGCCCCTCTGTTTCTCGCCCTCTGTTTCAGCCCCTCTGTTTCATCCCCTCTGTTTCTCGCCCTCTGTTTCAGCCCCTCTGTTTCAGCCTCTCTGTTTCTCGCCCTCTGTTTCTCGCCTTCTGATTCAGTGCCATTGTTTCTCGCCCTCTGTTTCAGCCCCTCTGTTTCAGCCTCTCTGTTTCTCGCACACTGTTTCTCGCCCTCTGTTTCAGCCCCTCTGTTTCAGCTCCGCTGTTTCTCGCCCTCTGTTTCATCCCCTCTGTTTCAGACGCTCTGTTTCAGCCCCTCTGTATCTCGCCCTCTGTTTCAGCCCCTCTGTTTCTCGCCCTCTGTTTCAGCCCCTCTGCTTCAGCCCCTCTGATTCAGCCCCTCTGTTTCTCACCCTCTGTTTCAGCCCCTCTGTTTCAGCCCCTCTGTTTCTCGCCCTCTATTTCAGACCCTCTGTTTCTCACCCTCTGTTTTAGACCCTCTGTTTCAGACCCTCTGTTTCAGCCCCTCTGTATCTCGCCCTCTGTTTCAGCCCCTCTGTTTCTCGCCCTCTGTTTCAGCCCCTCTGCTTCAGCCCCTCTGTTTCTGGCCCTCTGTTTCTCGACCTCTGTTTCAGCGCCTCAGTTTCTCGCCCTCTGTTACAGCCCCTCTGTTTTAGCCCCTCTGTTTCTCGCCCTCTGTTTCAGCCGGTCCGTTTCTCGCCCTCTGTTTCTCGCTCTCTGTTTCAGCCCCTCTGTTTCTCGCACTCTTTTTCTGCCCTTCTGTTTCAGACCCTCTGTTTCTCGCCCTCTGTTTCAGACCCTCTGTTTCTCACCCTCTGTTTCAGCCCCTCTGTTTCAGCCCCTCTGTTTCTCGCCCTCTGTTTCTCGCCCTCTGTTTCTCGCCCTCTGTTTCAGCCCCTCTGTTTCACGCACTTTGTTTCAGCCCCTGCCTTTCGCGCCCTCTGTTTCAGCCCCTCTGTTTCTCCCCCTGTGTTTCAGCCCCTCTGTTTCAGCACCTCTGTATCTCGCCCTCTGTTTCAGCCCCTCTGTTTCTCGCCCTCTGATTCAGCCCCTCTGTTTCTCGCCCTCTGTTTCAGCCCCTCTGTTTCAGCCCCTCTGTATCTCGCCCTCTGTTTCAGTGCCTCTGTTTCTCGCCCTCTGTTTCAGCCCCTCTGCTTCAGCCCCTTTGTTTCTGGCCCTCTGTTTCTCGCCCTCTGTTTCAGCGCCTCTGTTTCTCGCCCTCTGTTACAGCCCCTCTGTTTTAGCCCCTCTGTTTCTCGCCCTCTGTTTCAGCCGGTCCGTTTCTCGCCCTCTGTTTCTCGCTCTCTGTTTCAGCCCCTCTGTTTCTCGCACTCTTTTTCTGCCCTTCTGTTTCAGACCCTCTGTTTCTCGCCCTCTGTTTCAGACCCTCTGTTTCTCACCCTCTGTTTCAGACCCTCTGTTTCAGCCCCTCTGTATCTCGCCCTCTGTTTCAGCCCCTCTGTTTCTTATCCGCTGTTTCTCGCCCTCTGTTTCAGTCCCACTGTTTCTCGCCCTCTGTTTCAGCCCCTCTGTTTCAGCCCCTCTGTTTCTCGCACTCTGATTCAGCCCCTCTGTTTCTCGCCCTCTGTTTCAGCCCTTCTGTTTCAGCCCCTCTGTTTCAGCCCCTCTGTTCCTCGCCTTCTGTTTCAGCCCCTCTGTTTCAGCCCCTCTGTTACTCGCCCTCTGTTTCAGCCCCTCTGCTTCAGCCCCTTTGTTTCTGGCCCTCTGTTTCTCGCCCTCTGTTTCAGCGCCTCTGTTTCTCGCCCTCTGTTACAGCCCCTCTGTTTTAGCCCCTCTGTTTCTCGCCCTCTGTTTCAGCCGGTCCGTTTCTCGCCCTCTGTTTCTCGCTCTCTGTTTCAGCCCCTCTGTTTCTCGCACTCTTTTTCTGCCCTTCTGTTTCAGACCCTCTTTTTCTCGCCCTCTGTTTCAGACCTTCTGTTTCTCACCCTCTGTTTCAGACCCTCTGTTTCAGACCCTCTGTTTCAGCCCCTCTGTATCTCGCCCTCTGTTTCAGCCCTTCAGTTTCAGCCCCTCTGTTTCTTATCCTCTGTTTCTCGCGCTCTTTTTCAGTCCCACTGTTTCTCGCCCTCTGATTCAGCCCCTCTGTTTCTCGCCCTCTGTTTCTCGCCCTCTGTTTCAGCCCCTCCGTTTCTCGCCCTCTGTTTCAGCCCCTCGGTTTCAGCCCCTCTGTTTCTCGCCCTCTGTTTCTCGCCCTCTGTTTCAGCCCCTCTGTTTCAGCCCCTCTGTTTCTGGCCCTCTGTTTCTCACCCTCTGTTTCTCGACCTCTGTTTCAGTTCCGCTGTTTCTCGCCCTCTGTTTCAGCCCCTCTGTTTCAGCCCCTCTGTTTCTCGCCCTCTGTTTCAGCCCCTCTGTTTCTCGCCCTCTGTTTCAGCCCCTCTGCTTCAGCCCCTCTGCTTATGGCCCTCTGTTTCTCGCCCTCTGTTTCAGCGCCTCTGTTTCTCGCCCTCTGTTACAGCCCCTCTGTTTTAGCCCCTCTGTTTCTCGCCCTCTGTTTCAGCCGGTCCGTTTCTCGCCCTCTGTTTCTCGCTCTCTGTTTCAGCCCCTCTGTTTCTCGCACTCTTTTTCTGCCCTTCTGTTTCAGACCCTCTGTTTCTCGCCCTCTGTTTCTCGCCCTCTGTTTCTCGCCCTCTGTTTCAGCCCCTCTGTTTCTCGCACTTTGTTTCAGCCCCTGCCTTTCGCGCCCTCTGTTTCAGCCCCTCTGTTTCTCTTCCTCTTTTTCAGCCCCTATGTTTCAGCCCCTCTGTTTCTCGCCCTCTGTTTCTCGCCCACTCATTCAGCCCCTCTGTTTCTCGCCCTCTGTTTCAGCCCATCTGTTTCATCCCCTCTGTTTCTCGCCCTCTGTTTCAGCCCCTCTGTTTCAGCCTCTCTGTTTCTCGCCCTCTGTTTCTCGCCTTCTGATTCAGTGCCATTGTTTCTCGCCCTCTGTTTCAGCCCCTCTGTTTCAGCCTCTCTGTTTCTCGCACACTGTTTCTCGCCCTCTGTTTCAGCCCCTCTGTTTCAGCTCCGCTGTTTCTCGCCCTCTGTTTCATCCCCTCTGTTTCAGCCCCTCTGTTTCAGCACCTCTGTATCTCGCCCTCTGTTTCAGCCCCTCTGTTTCTCGCACTCTGATTCAGCCCCTCTGTTTCTCGCCCTCTGCTTCAGCCCCTCTGTTTCAGCCCCTCTGTTTCTCGCCCTCTATTTCAGACCCTCTGTTTCTCACCCTCTGTTTTAGACCCTCTGTTTCAGACCCTCTGTTTCAGCCCCTCTGTATCTCGCCCTCTGTTTCAGCCCCTCTGTTTCTCGCCCTCTGTTTCAGCCCCTCTGCTTCAGCCCCTCTGTTTCTGGCCCTCTGTTTCTCGACCTCTGTTTCAGCGCCTCTGTTTCTCGCCCTCTGTTACAGCCCCTCTGTTTTAGCCCCTCTGTTTCTCGCCCTCTGTTTCAGCCGGTCCGTTTCTCGCCCTCTGTTTCTCGCTCTCTGTTTCAGCCCCTCTGTTTCTCGCACTCTTTTTCTGCTCTTCTGTTTCAGACCCTCTGTTTCTCGCCCTCTGTTTCAGACCCTCTGTTTCTCACCCTCTGTTTCAGCCCCTCTGTTTCAGCCCCTCTGTTTCTCGCCCTCTGTTTCTCGCCCTCTGTTTCAGCCCCTCTGTTTCACGCACTTTGTTTCAGCCCCTGACTTTCGCGCCCTCTGTTTCAGCCCCTCTGTTTCTCCCCCTGTGTTTCAGCCCCTCTGTTTCAGCACCTCTGTATCTCGCCCTCTGTTTCAGCCCCTCTGTTTCTCGCCCTCTGATTCAGCCCCTCTATTTATCGCCCTCTGTTTCAGCCCCTCTGTTTCAGCCCCTCTGTATCTCGCCCTCTGTTTCAGCGCCTCTGTTTCTCGCCCTCTGTTTCAGCCCCTCTGCTTCAGCCCCTTTGTTTCTGGCCCTCTGTTTCTCGCCCTCTGTTTCAGTGCCTCTGTTTCTCGCCCTCTGTTACAGCCCCTCTGTTTTAGCCCCTCTGTTTCTCGCCCTCTGTTTCAGCCGTTCCGTTTCTCGCCCTCTGTTTCTCGCTCTCTGTTTCAGCCCCTCTGTTTCTCGCACTCTTTTTCTGCCCTTCTGTTTCAGACCCTCTGTTTCTCGCCCTCTGTTTCAGACCCTCTGTTTCTCACCCTCTGTTTCAGACCCTCTGTTTCAGACCCTCTGTTTCAGCCCCTCTGTATCTCGCCCTCTGTTTCAGCCCCTCTGTTTCTTATCCGCTGTTTCTCGCCCTCTGTTTCAGTCCCACTGTTTCTCGCCCTCTGTTTCAGCCCCTCTGTTTCAGCCCCTCTGTTTCTCGCACTCTGATTCAGCCCCTCTGTTTCTCGCCCTCTGTTTCAGCCCTTCTGTTTCAGCCCCTCTGTTTCAGCCCCTCTGTTCCTCGCCTTCTGTTTCAGCCCCTCTGTTTCAGCCCCTCTGTTACTCGCCCTCTGATTCAGCCCCTCTGTTTCACGCCCGCTGTTTCTCGCCCTCTGTTTCAACCCCTCCGTTTCTCGCCCTCTGTTTCAGCCCCTCTGTTTCTCGCCCTCTGTTTCTCGCCCTCTGTTTCAGCCCAGCTGTTTCTCGCACTCTGTTTCAGCCCCTGCCTTTTGCGCCCTCTGTTTCAGCCCCTCTGTTTCTCCCCCTGTGTTTCAGCCACTCTGTTTCAGCCCCTCTGTTTCTCTTCCTCTTTTTCAGCCCCTATGTTTCAGCCCTTCTGTTTCTCGCCCTCTGTTTCTCGCGCACTCATTCAGCCCCTCTGTTTCTCGCCCTCTGTTTCAGCCCCTCTGTTTCAGCCCCTCTGTTTCTCGCCCTCTGTTTCAGCCCCTCTGTTTCAGCCTCTCTGTTTCTCGCCCTCTGTTTCTCGCCTTCTGATTCAGTGCCTCTGTTTCTCGCCCTCTGTTTCAGCCCCTCTGTTTCAGCCTCTCTGTGTCTCGCACACTGTTTCTCGCCCTCTGTTTCAGCCCCTCTGTTTCAGCTCCTCTGTTTCTCGCCCTCTGTTTCTCGCCCTCTGTTTCAGCCCCTCTGTTTCAGCACCTCTGTATCTCGCCCTCTGTTTCAGCCCCTCTGTTTCTCGCCCTCTGATTCAGCCCCTCTGTTTCTCGCAGTCTGTTTCAGCCCCTCTGTTTCAGCCCCTCTGTATCTCGCCCTCTGTTTCAGCGCCTCTGTTTCTCGCCCTCTGTTTCAGCCCCTCTGCTTCAGCCCCTCTGTTTCTGGCCCTCTGTTTCTCGCCCTCTGTTTCAGCGCCTCTGTTTCTCGCCCTCTCTTACAGCCCCTCTGTTTTAGCCCCTCTGTTTCTCGCCCTCTGTTTCAGCCGGTCCGTTTCTCGCCCTCTGTTTCTCGCTCTCTGTTTCAGACCCTCTGTTACTCGCACTCTTTTTCTGCCCTTCTGTTTCAGACCCTCTGTTTCTCGCCCTCTGTTTCAGACCCTCTGTTTCTCACCCTCTGTTTCAGACCCTCTGTTTCAGACCCTCTGTTTCAGCCCCTCTGTATCTCGCCCTCTGTTTCAGCCCTTCTGTTTCAGCCCCTCTGTTTCTCGCCCTCTGTTTCTCACACTCTGATTCAGCCCCTCTGTTTCTCGCCCTCTGTTTCAGCCCTTCTGTTTCAGCCCCATTGTTTCAGCACCTCTGTTCCTCGCCTTCTGTTTCAGCTCCTCTGTTTCAGCCCTTCTGTTTCAGCCCCTCTGTTTCAGCCCCTCTGTTTCTCGCCCTCTGTTTCTCGCCCTCTGTTTCTCGCCCTCTGTTTCAGCCCCTCTGGTTCTCGCACTCTGTTTCAGCCCCTGCCTTTCGCGCCCTCTGTTTCAGCCCCTCTATTTCTCCCCCTGTGTTTCAGCCACTCTGTTTCAGCCCCTCTGTTTCTCGCCCTCTGTTTCAGCCCCTCTGTATCAGCCCCTCTGTTTCTCTTCCTCTTTTTCAGCCCCTATGTTTCAGCCCCTCTGTTTCTCGCCCTCTGTTTCTCGCCCACTCATTCAGCCCTTCAGTTTCTCGCCCTCTGTTTCAGCCCCTCTGTTTCAGCCCCTCTGTTTCTCGCCCTCTGTTTCAGCCCCTGTGTTTCAGCCTCTCTGTTTCTCGCCCTCTGTTTCTCGCCTTCTGATTCAGTGCCTCTGTTTCTCGACCTCTGTTTCAGGTCCACTGTTTCTCGCCCTCTGTTTCAGCCTCTCTGTTTCAGCCCCTCTGGTTCTCGCCCTCTGTTTCCGCCCCTCTGTTTCTCGCCCTCTGTTTCTCACCCTCTCTTTCTCACCCTCTGTTTCAGACCCTCTTTTTCTTGCCCTCTGTTTCAGCCCCCTGTTTCCGCCCCTCTGTTTCAGCCCCTCTGTTTCTCGCCCTCTCTTTCAGCCCCTCTGTTTGAGCCCCTCTCTTTCACGCCCTCTGTTTCAGCCCCTCTGTTTCTCGCCCTCTGTTTCAGCCCCTCTGTTTCACCCCCTCTGTTTCTCGCCCTCTGTTTCAGCCTCTCTGTTTCAGCTTTTCTGTTTCTGGCCCTCTGTTTCTCACCCTCTGTTTCTCGACCTCTGTTTCAGTTCCGCTGTTTCTCGCCATCTGTTTCAGCCCCTCTGTTTCAGCCCCTCTGTTTCTCGCCCTCTGTTTCAGCCCCTCTGTTTCTCGCCCTCTGTTTCAGCCCCTCTGCTTCAGCCCCTCTGTTTCTGGCCCTTTGTTTCTCGCCCTCTGTTTCAGCGCCTCTGTTTCTCGCCCTCTGTTACAGCCCCTCTGTTTTAGCCCCTCTGTTTCTCGCCCTCTGTTTCAACCGGTCCGTTTCTCGCCCTCTGTTTCTCGCTCTCTGTTTCAGCCCCTCTGTTTCTCGCACTCTTTTTCTGCCCTTCTGTTTCAGACCCTCTGTTTCTCGCCCTCTGTTTCAGACCTTCTGTTTCTCACCCTCTGTTTCAGACCCTCTGTTTCAGACCCTCTGTTTCAGCCCCTCTGTATCTCGCCCTCTGTTTCAGCCCTTCAGTTTCAGCCCCTCTGTTTCTTATCCTCTGTTTCTCGCCCTCTGTTTCAGTCCCACTGTTTCTCGCCCTCTGATTCAGCCCCTCTGTTTCTCGCCCTCTGTTTCTCGCCCACTGTTTCAGCCCCTCCGTTTCTCGCCCTCTGTTTCAGCCCCTCGGTTTCAGCCCCTCTGTTTCTCCCCCTCTGTTTCTCGCCCTCTGTTTCTCGCCCTCTGTTTCAGCCCCTCTGTTTCTCGCCCTCTGTTTCTCGCCCTCTGTTTCTCGCCCTCTGTTTCAGCCCCTCTGTTTCTCGGCCTCTGTTTCAGCCCCTCTGTTTCACCCCCTCTGTTTCTCGCCCTCTGTTTCAGCCCCTCTGTTTCAGCCCCTCTGTTTCTGGCCCTCTGTTTCTCACCCTCTGTTTCTCGACCTCTGTTTCAGTTCCGCTGTTTCTCGCCATCTGTTTCAGCCCCTCTGTTTCAGCCCCTCTGTTTCTCGCCCTCTGTTTCAGCCCCTCTGTTTCTCGCCCTCTGTTTCAGCCCCTCTGCTTCAGCCCCTCTGTTTATGGCCCTCTGTTTCTCGCCCTCTGTTTCAGCGCCTCTGTTTCTCGCCCTCTGTTACAGCCCCTCTGTTTTAGCCCCTCTGTTTCTCGCCCTCTGTTTCAGCCGGTCCGTTTCTCGCCCTCTGTTTCTCGCTCTCTGTTTCAGCCCCTCTGTTTCTCGCACTCTTTTTCTGCCCTTCTGTTTCAGACCCTCTGTTTCTCGCCCTCTGTTTCAGACCCTCTGTTTCTCACCCTCTGTTTCAGCCCCTCTGTTTCAGCCCCTCTGTTTCTCGCCCTCTGTTTCTCGCCCTCTGTTTCTCGCCCTCTGTTTCAGCCCCTCTGTTTCTCGCACTTTGTTTCAGCCCCTGCCTTTCGCGCCCTCTGTTTCAGCCCCTCTGTTTCTCTTCCTCTTTTTCAGCCCCTATGTTTCAGCCCCTCTGTTTCTCGCCCTCTGTTTCTCGCCCACTCATTCAGCCCCTCTGTTTCTCGCCCTCTGTTTCAGCCCCTCTGTTTCATCCCCTCTGTTTCTCGCCCTCTGTTTCAGCCCCTCTGTTTCAGCCTCTCTGTTTCTCGCCCTCTGTTTCTCGCCTTCTGATTCAGTGCCACTGTTTCTCGCCCTCTGTTTCAGCCCCTCTGTTTCAGCCTCTCTGTTTCTCGCACACTGTTTCTCGCCCTCTGTTTCAGCCCCTCTGTTTCAGCTCCGCTGTTTCTCGCCCTCTGTTTCATCCCCTCTGTTTCAGCCCCTCTGTTTCAGCACCTCTGTATCTCGCCCTCTGTTTCAGCCCCTCTGTTTCTCGCCCTCTGATTCAGCCCCTCTGTTTCTCGACCTCTGCTTCAGCCCCTCTGTTTCAGCCCCTCTGTTTCTCGCCCTCTATTTCAGACCCTCTGTTTCTCACCCTCTGTTTTAGACCCTCTGTTTCAGACACTCTGTTTCAGCCCCTCTGTATCTCGCCCTCTGTTTCAGCCCCTCTGTTTCTCGCCCTCTGTTTCAGCCCCTCTGCTTCAGCCCCTCTGTTTCTGGCCCTCTGTTTCTCGACCTCTGTTTCAGCGCCTCTGTTTCTCGCCCTCTGTTACAGCGCCTCTGTTTTAGCCCCTCTGTTTCTCGCCCTCTGTTTCAGCCGGTCCGTTTCTCGCCCTCTGTTTCTCCCTCTCTGTTTCAGCCCCTCTGTTTCTCGCACTCTTTTTCTGCCCTTCTGTTTCAGACCCTCTGTTTCTCGCCCTCTGTTTCAGACCCTCTGTTTCTCACCCTCTGTTTCAGCCCCTCTGTTTCAGCCCCTCTGTTTCTCGCCCTCTGTTTCTCGCCCTCTGTTTCTCGCCCTCTGTTTCAGCCCCTCTGTTTCTCGCACTTTGTTTCAGCCCCTGCCTTTCGCGCCCTCTGTTTCAGCCCCTCTGTTTCTCCCCCTGTGTTTCAGCCACTCTGTTTCAGCCCCTCTGTTTCTCTTCCTCTTTTTCAGCCCCTCTGTTTCTCGCCCTCTGTTTCAGCCCCTCTGTTTCATCCCCTCTGTTTCTCGCCCTCTGTTTCAGCCCATCTGTTTCAGCCTCTCTGTTTCTCGCCCTCTGTTTCTCGCCTTCTGATTCAGTGCCACTGTTTCTCGCCCTCTGTTTCAGCCCATCTGTTTCAGCCTCTCTGTTTCTCGCCCTCTGTTTCTCGCCTTCTGATTCAGTGCCACTGTTTCTCGCCCTCTGTTTCAGCCCCTCTGTTTCAGCCTCTCTGTTTCTCGCACACTGTTTCTCGCCCTCTGTTTCAGCCCCTCTTTTTCAGCTCCTCTGTTTCTCGCCCTCTGTTTCATCCCCTCTGTTTCAGCCCCTCTATTTCAGCACCTCTGTATCTCGCCCTCTGTTTCAGCCCCTCTGTTTCTCGCCCTCTGATTCAGCCCCTCTGTTTCTCGCCCTCTGCTTCAGCCCCTCTGTTTCAGCCCCTCTGTTTCTCGCCCTCTATTTCAGACCCTCTGTTTCTCACCCTCTGTTTTAGACCCTCTGTTTCAGACCCTCTGTTTCTCGCCCTCTGTTTCAGACCTTCTGTTTCTCACCCTCTGTTTCAGACCCTCTGTTTCAGACCCTCTGTTTCAGCCCCTCTGTATCTCGCCCTCTGTTTCTCGCCTTCTGATTCAGTGCCACTGTTTCTCGCCCTCTGTTTCAGCCCCTCTGTTTCAGCCTCTCTGTTTCTCGCACACTGTTTCTCGCCCTCTGTTTCAGCCCCTCTGTTTCAGCTCCGCTGTTTCTCGCCCTCTGTTTCATCCCCTCTGTTTCAGCCCCTCTGTTTCAGCACCTCTGTATCTCGCCCTCTGTTTCAGCCCCTCTGTTTCTCGCCCTCTGATTCAGCCCCTCTGTTTCTCGACCTCTGCTTCAGCCCCTCTGTTTCAGCCCCTCTGTTTCTCGCCCTCTATTTCAGACCCTCTGTTTCTCACCCTCTGTTTTAGACCCTCTGTTTCAGACCCTCTGTTTCAGCCCCTCTGTATCTCGCCCTCTGCTTCAGCCCCTCTGTTTCTGGCCCTCTGTTTCTCGACCTCTGTTTCAGCGCCTCTGTTTCTCGCCCTCTGTTACAGCCCCTCTGTTTTAGCCCCTCTGTTTCTCGCCCTCTGTTTCAGCCGGTCCGTATCTCGCCCTCTGTTTCTCCCTCTCTGTTTCAGCCCCTCTGTTTCTCGCACTCTTTTTCTGCCCTTCTGTTTCAGACCCTCTGTTTCTCGCCCTCTGTTTCAGACCCTCTGTTTCTCACCCTCTGTTTCAGCCCCTCTGTTTCAGCCCCTCTGTTTCTCGCCCTCTGTTTCTCGCCCTCTGTTTCTCGCCCTCTGTTTCAGACCCTCTGTTTCTCACCCTCTGTTTCAGCCCCTCTGTTTCAGCCCCTCTGTTTCTCGCCCTCTGTTTCTCGCCCTCTGTTTCTCGCCCTCTGTTTCAGCCCCTCTGTTTCTCGCACTTTGTTTCAGCCCCTGCCTTTCGCGCCCTCTGTTTCAGCCCCTCTGTTTCTCCCCCTGTGTTTCAGCCACTCTGTTTCAGCCCCTCTGTTTCTCTTCCTCTTTTTCAGCCCCTCTGTTTCTCGCCCTCTGTTTCTCGCCCACTCATTCAGCCCCTCTGTTTCTCGCCCTCTGTTTCAGCCCCTCTGTTTCATCCCCTCTGTTTCTCGCCCTCTGTTTCAGCCCATCTGTTTCAGCCTCTCTGTTTCTCGCCCTCTGTTTCTCGCCTTCTGATTCAGTGCCACTGTTTCTCGCCCTCTGTTTCAGCCCCTCTGTTTCAGCCTCTCTGTTTCTCGCACACTGTTTCTCGCCCTCTGTTTCAGCCCCTCTTTTTCAGCTCCTCTGTTTCTCGCCCTCTGTTTCATCCCCTCTGTTTCAGCCCCTCTGTTTCTCGCCCTCTGATTCAGCCCCTCTGTTTCTCGCCCTCTGCTTCAGCCCCTCTGTTTCAGCCCCTCTGTTTCTCGCCCTCTATTTCAGACCCTCTGTTTCTCACCCTCTGTTTTAGACCCTCTGTTTCAGACCCTCTGTTTCTCGCCCTCTGTTTCAGACCTTCTGTTTCTCACCCTCTGTTTCAGACCCTCTGTTTCAGACCCTCTGTTTCAGCCCCTCTGTATCTCGCCCTCTGTTTCAGCCCTTCAGTTTCAGCCCCTCTGTTTCTTATCCTCTGTTTCTCGCCCTCTGTTTCAGTCCCACTGTTTCTCGCCCTCTGATTCAGCCCCTCTGTTTCTCGCCCTCTGTTTCTCGCCCTCTGTTTCAGCCACTCCGTTTCTCGCCCTCTGTTTCAGCCCCTCGGTTTCAGCCCCTCTGTTTCTCGCCCTCTGTTTCTCGCCCTCTGTTTCTCGCCCTCTGTTTCAGCCCCTCTGTTTCTCGCCCTCTGTTTCTCGCCCTCTGTTTCTCGCCCTCTGTTTCAGCCCCTCTGTTTCTCGGCCTCTGTTTCAGCCCCTCTGTTTCACCCCCTCTGTTTCTCGCCCTCTGTTTCAGCCCCTCTGTTTCAGCCCCTCTGTTTCTGGCCCTCTGTTTCTCACCCTCTGTTTCTCGACCTCTGTTTCAGTTCCGCTGTTTCTCGCCATCTGTTTCAGCCCCTCTGTTTCAGCCCCTCTGTTTCTCGCCCTCTGTTTCAGCCCCTCTGTTTCTCGCCCTCTGTTTCAGCCCCTCTGCTTCAGCCCCTCTGTTTATGGCCCTCTGTTTCTCGCCCTCTGTTTCAGCGCCTCTGTTTCTCGCCCTCTGTTACAGCCCCTCTGTTTTAGCCCCTCTGTTTCTCGCCCTCTGTTTCAGCCGGTCCGTTTCTCGCCCTCTGTTTCTCGCTCTCTGTTTCAGCCCCTCTGTTTCTCGCACTCTTTTTCTGCCCTTCTGTTTCAGACCCTCTGTTTCTCGCCCTCTGTTTCAGACCCTCTGTTTCTCACCCTCTGTTTCAGCCCCTCTGTTTCAGCCCCTCTGTTTCTCGCCCTCTGTTTCTCGCCCTCTGTTTCTCGCCCTCTGTTTCAGCCCCTCTGTTTCTCGCACTTTGTTTCAGCCCCTGCCTTTCGCGCCCTCTGTTTCAGCCCCTCTGTTTCTCTTCCTCTTTTTCAGCCCCTATGTTTCAGCCCCTCTGTTTCTCGCCCTCTGTTTCTCGCCCACTCATTCAGCCCCTCTGTTTCTCGCCCTCTGTTTCAGCCCCTCTGTTTCATCCCCTCTGTTTCTCGCCCTCTGTTTCAGCCCCTCTGTTTCAGCCTCTCTGTTTCTCGCCCTCTGTTTCTCGCCTTCTGATTCAGTGCCACTGTTTCTCGCCCTCTGTTTCAGCCCCTCTGTTTCAGCCTCTCTGTTTCTCGCACACTGTTTCTCGCCCTCTGTTTCAGCCCCTCTGTTTCAGCTCCGCTGTTTCTCGCCCTCTGTTTCATCCCCTCTGTTTCAGCCCCTCTGTTTCAGCACCTCTGTATCTCGCCCTCTGTTTCAGCCCCTCTGTTTCTCGCCCTCTGATTCAGCCCCTCTGTTTCTCGACCTCTGCTTCAGCCCCTCTGTTTCAGCCCCTCTGTTTCTCGCCCTCTATTTCAGACCCTCTGTTTCTCACCCTCTGTTTTAGACCCTCTGTTTCAGACCATCTGTTTCAGCCCCTCTGTATCTCGCCCTCTGTTTCAGCCCCTCTGTTTCTCGCCCTCTGTTTCAGCCCCTCTGCTTCAGCCCCTCTGTTTCTGGCCCTCTGTTTCTCGACCTCTGTTTCAGCGCCTCTGTTTCTCGCCCTCTGTTACAGCCCCTCTGTTTTAGCCCCTCTGTTTCTCGCCCTCTGTTTCAGCCGGTCCGTTTCTCGCCCTCTGTTTCTCGCTCTCTGTTTCAGCCCCTCTGTTTCTCGCACTCTTTTTCTGCCCTTCTGTTTCAGACCCTCTGTTTCTCGCCCTCTGTTTCAGACCCTCTGTTTCTCACCCTCTGTTTCAGCCCCTCTGTTTCAGCCCCTCTGTTTCTCGCCCTCTGTTTCTCGCCCTCTGTTTCTCGCCCTCTGTTTCAGCCCCTCTGTTTCTCGCACTCTGTTTCAGCCCCTCCTTTTTGCGCCCTCTGTTTCAGCCCCTCTGTTTCTCGCCCTCTGTTTCTCGCCCTCTGTTTCTCGCCCTCTGTTTCAGCCCCTCTGTTTCAGCCCCTCTGTTTCTCGCCCTCTGTTTCTCGCCCTCTGTTTCTCGCCCTCTGTTTCAGCCCCTCTGTTTCTCGCACTTTGTTTCAGCCCCTGCCTTTCGCGCCCTCTGTTTCAGCCCCTCTGTTTCTCCCCCTGTGTTTCAGCCACTCTGTTTCAGCCCCTCTGTTTCTCTTCCTCTTTTTCAGCCCCTATTTTTCAGCCCCTCTGTTTCTCGCCCTCTGTTTCTCGCCCACTCATTCAGCCCCTCTGTTTCTCGCCCTCTGTTTCAGCCCCTCTGTTTCATCCCCTCTGTTTCTCGCCCTCTGTTTCAGCCCATCTGTTTCAGCCTCTCTGTTTCTCGCCCTCTGTTTCTCGCCTTCTGATTCAGTGCCACTGTTTCTCGCCCTCTGTTTCAGCCCCTCTGTTTCAGCCTCTCTGTTTCTCGCACACTGTTTCTCGCCCTCTGTTTCAGCCCCTCTTTTTCAGCTCCTCTGTTTCTCCCCCTCTGTTTCATCCCCTCTGTTTCAGCCCCTCTGTTTCAGCACCTCTGTATCTCGCCCTCTGTTTCAGCCCCTCTGTTTCTCGCCCTCTGATTCAGCCCTTCTGTTTCTCGCCCTGTGCTTCAGCCCCTCTGTTTCAGCCCCTCTGTTTCTCGCCCTCTATTTCAGACCCTCTGTTTCTCACCCTCTGTTTTAGACCCTCTGTTTCAGACCATCTGTTTCAGCCCCTCTGTATCTCGCCCTCTGTTTTAGCCCCTCTGTTTCTCGCCCTCTGTTTCAGCCCCTCTGTTTCAGCCCCTCTGTTTCTCGCCCTCTGTTTCTCGCCCTCTGTTTCTCGCCCTCTGTTTCAGCCCCTCTGTTTCTCGCACTTTGTTTCAGCCCCTGCCTTTCGCGCCCTCTGTTTCAGCCCCTCTGTTTCTCTTCCTCTTTTTCAGCCCCTATGTTTCAGCCCCTCTGTTTCTCGCCCTCTGTTTCTCGCCCACTCATTCAGCCCCTCTGTTTCTCGCCCTCTGTTTCAGCCCCTCTGTTTCATCCCCTCTGTTTCTCGCCCTCTGTTTCAGCCCCTCTGTTTCAGCCTCTCTGTTTCTCGCCCTCTGTTTCTCGCCTTCTGATTCAGTGCCACTGTTTCTCGCCCTCTGTTTCAGCCCCTCTGTTTCAGCCTCTCTGTTTCTCGCACACTGTTTCTCGCCCTCTGTTTCAGCCCCTCTGTTTCAGCTCCGCTGTTTCTCGCCCTCTGTTTCATCCCCTCTGTTTCAGCCCCTCTGTTTCAGCACCTCTGTATCTCGCCCTCTGTTTCAGCCCCTCTGTTTCTCGCCCTCTGATTCAGCCCCTCTGTTTCTCGACCTCTGCTTCAGCCCCTCTGTTTCAGCCCCTCTGTTTCTCGCCCTCTATTTCAGACCCTCTGTTTCTCACCCTCTGTTTTAGACCCTCTGTTTCAGACCCTCTGTTTCAGCCCCTCTGTATCTCGCCCTCTGTTTCAGCCCCTCTGTTTCTCGCCCTCTGTTTCAGCCCCTCTGCTTCAGCCCCTCTGTTTCTGGCCCTCTGTTTCTCGACCTCTGTTTCAGCGCCTCTGTTTCTCGCCCTCTGTTACAGCCCCTCAAGTTTTAGCCCCTCTGTTTCTCGCCCTCTGTTTCAGCCGGTCCGTTTCTCGCCCTCTGTTTCTCGCTCTCTGTTTCAGCCCCTCTGTTTCTCGCACTCTTTTTCTGCCCTTCTGTTTCAGACCCTCTGTTTCTCGCCCTCTGTTTCAGACCCTCTGTTTCTCACCCTCTGTTTCAGCCCCTCTGTTTCAGCCCCTCTGTTTCTCGCCCTCTGTTTCTCGCCCTCTGTTTCTCGCCCTCTGTTTCAGCCCCTCTGTTTCTCGCACTTTGTTTCAGCCCCTGCCTTTCGCGCCCTCTGTTTCAGCCCCTCTGTTTCTCCCCCTGTGTTTCAGCCACTCTGTTTCAGCCCCTCTGTTTCTCTTCCTCTTTTTCAGCCCCTATTTTTCAGCCCCTCTGTTTCTCGCCCTCTGTTTCTCGCCCACTCATTCAGCCCCTCTGTTTCTCGCCCTCTGTTTCAGCCCCTCTGTTTCATCCCCTCTGTTTCTCGCCCTCTGTTTCAGCCCATCTGTTTCAGCCTCTCTGTTTCTCGCCCTCTGTTTCTCGCCTTCTGATTCAGTGCCACTGTTTCTCGCCCTCTGTTTCAGCCCCTCTGTTTCAGCCTCTCTGTTTCTCGCACACTGTTTCTCGCCCTCTGTTTCAGCCCCTCTTTTTCAGCTCGTCTGTTTCTCGCCATCTGTTTCATCCCCTCTGTTTCAGCCCCTCTGTTTCAGCACCTCTGTATCTCGCCCTCTGTTTCAGCCCCTCTGTTTCTCGCCCTCTGATTCAGCCCCTCTGTTTCTCGCCCTCTGTCTCAGCCCCTCTGTTTCAGCCCCTCTGTTTCTCGCCCTCTATTTCAGACCCTCTGTTTCTCACCCTCTGTTTTAGACCCTCTGTTTCAGACCATCTGTTTCAGCCCCTCTGTATCTCGCCCTCTGTTTCAGCCCCTCTGTTTCTCGCCCTCTGTTTCAGCCCCTCTGCTTCAGCCCCTCTGTTTCAGCCCCTCTGTTTCTCGCCCTCTGTTTCAGCGCCTCTGTTTCTCGCCCTCTGTTACAGCCCCTCTGTTTTAGCCCCTCTGTTTCTCGCCCTCTGTTTCAGCCGGTCCGTTTCTCGCCCTCTGTTTCTCGCTCTCTGTTTCAGCCCCTCTGTTTCTCGCACTCTTTTTCTGCCCTTCTGTTTCAGACCCTCTGTTTCTCGCCCTCTGTTTCAGACCCTCATTTTCTCACCCTCTGTTTCAGACCCTCTGTTTCAGACCCTCTGTTTCAGACCCTCTGTATCTCGCCCTCTGTTTCAGCCCTTCAGTTTCAGCCCCTCTGTTTCTTATCCTCTGTTTCTCGCCCTCTGTTTCAGGCCCACTGTTTCTCGCCCTCTGTTTCAGCCCCTCTGTTTCAGCCCCTCTGTTTCTTTCACTCTGATTCAGCCCCTCTGTTTCTCGCCCTCTGTTTCAGCCCTTCTGTTTCAGCCCCTCTGTTTCAGCCCCTCTGTACCTCGCCTTCTGTTTCAGCCCCTCTGTTTCAGCCCCTCTGTTACTCGCCCTCTGATTCAGCCCCTCTGTTTCTCGCCCTCTGTTTCTCGCCATCTGTTTCAACCCCTCTGTTTCTCGCCCTCTGTTTCAGCCCCTCTGTTTCAGCCCCTCTGTTTCTCGCCCTCTGTTTCTCGCCCTCTTTTTCAGCCCCTCTGTTTCTCGCACTCTGTTTCAGCCCCTGCCTTTCGCTCCCTCTGTTTCAGCCCCTCTGTTTCTCCCCCTATGTTTCAGCCACTCTGTTTCAGCCCCTCTGTTTCTCGCCCTCTGTTTCAGCCCCTCTGTATCAGCCCCTCTGTTTCTCTTCCTCTTTTTCAGCCCTATGTTTCAGCCCCTCTGTTTCTCACCCTCTGTTTCTCGCCCACTCATTCAGCCCCTCTGTTTCTCGCCCTCTGTTTCAGCCCCTCTGTTTCAGCCCCTCTGTTTCTCGCCCTCTGTTTCAGCCCCTCTGTTTCAGCCTCTCTGTTTCTCGCCCTCTGTTTCTCGCATTCTGATTCAGTGCCTCTGTTTCTCGACCTCTGTTTCAGGTCCACTGTTTCTCGCCCTCTGTTTCAGCCCCTCTGTTTCACCCCCTCTGTTTCTCGCCCTCTGTTTCCGCCCCTCTGTTTCTCGGCCTCTGTTTCTCACCCTCTCTTTCTCACCCTCTGTTTCAGGCCCTCTGTTTCTTGCCCTCTGTTTCAGCCCCCTGTTTCAGCCCCTCTATTTCATCCCCTCTGTTTCTCGCCCTCTCTTTCAGCCCCTCTGTTTGAGCCCCTCTATTTCACGCCCTCTGTTTCAGCCCCTCTGTTTCTCGCCCTCTGTTTCAGCCCCTCTGTTTCACCCCCTCTGTATCTCGCCCTCTGTTTCAGCCCTTCAGTTTCAGCCCCTCTGTTTCTTATCCTCTGTTTCTCGCCCTCTGTTTCAGTCCCACTGTTTCTCGCCCTCTGATTCAGCCCCTCTGATTCTCGCCCTCTGTTTCTCGCCCACTGTTTCAGCCCCTCCGTTTCTCGCCCTCTGTTTCAGCCCCTCGGTTTCAGCCCCTCTGTTTCTCGCCCTCTGTTTCTCGCCCTCTGTTTCTCGCCCTCTGTTTCAGCCCCTCTGTTTCTCGCCCTCTGTTTCTCGCCCTCTGTTTCTCGCCCTCTGTTTCAGCCCCTCTGTTTCTCGGCCTCTGTTTCAGCCCCTCTGTTTCACCCCCTCTGTTTCTCGCCCTCTGTTTCAGCCCCTCTGTTTCAGCCCCTCTGTTTCTGGCCCTCTGTTTCTCACCCTCTGTTTCTCGACCTCTGTTTCAGTTCCGCTGTTTCTCGCCATCTGTTTCAGCCCCTCTGTTTCAGCCCCTCTGTTTCTCGCCCTCTGTTTCAGCCCCTCTGTTTCTCGCCCTCTGTTTCAGCCCCTCTGCTACAGCCCCTCTGTTTATGGCCCTCTGTTTCTCGCCCTCTGTTTCAGCGCCTCTGTTTCTCGCCCTCTGTTACAGCCCCTCTGTTTTAGCCCCTCTGTTTCTCGCCCTCTGTTTCAGCCGGTCCGTTTGTCGCCCTCTGTTTCTCGCTCTCTGTTTCAGCCCCTCTGTTTCTCGCACTCTTTTTCTGCCCTTCTGTTTCAGACCCTCTGTTTCTCGCCCTCTGTTTCAGACCCTCTGTTTCTCACCCTCTGTTTCAGCCCCTCTGTTTCAGCCCCTCTGTTTCTCGCCCTCTGTTTCTCGCCCTCTGTTTCTCGCCCTCTGTTTCAGCCCCTCTGTTTCTCGCACTTTGTTTCAGCCCCTGCCTTTCGCGCCCTCTGTTTCAGCCCCTCTGTTTCTCTTCCTCTTTTTCAGCCCCTATGTTTCAGCCCCTCTGTTTCTCGCCCTCTGTTTCTCGCCCACTCATTCAGCCCCTCTGTTTCTCGCCCTCTGTTTCAGCCCCTCTTTTTCATCCCCTCTGTTTCTCGCCCTCTGTTTCAGCCCCTCTGTTTCAGCCTCTCTGTTTCTCGCCCTCTGTTTCTCGCCTTCTGATTCAGTGCCACTGTTTCTCGCCCTCTGTTTCAGCCCCTCTGTTTCAGCCTCTCTGTTTCTCGCACACTGTTTCTCGCCCTCTGTTTCAGCCCCTCTGTTTCAACTCCGCTGTTTCTCGCCCTCTGTTTCATCCCCTCTGTTTCAGCCCCTCTGTTTCAGCACCTCTGTATCTCGCCCTCTGTTTCAGCCCCTCTGTTTCTCGCCCTCTGATTCAGCCCCTCTGTTTCTCGACCTCTGCTTCAGCCCCTCTGTTTCAGCCCCTCTGTTTCTCGCCCTCTATTTCAGACCCTCTGTTTCTCACCCTCTGTTTTAGACCCTCTGTTTCAGACCCTCTGTTTCAGCCCCTCTGTATCTCGCCCTCTGTTTCAGCCCCTCTGTTTCTCGCCCTCTGTTTCAGCCCCTCTGCTTCAGCCCCTCTGTTTCTGGCCCTCTGTTTCTCGACCTCTGTTTCAGCGCCTCTGTTTCTCGCCCTCTGTTACAGCCCCTCTGTTTTAGCCCCTCTGTTTCTCGCCCTCTGTTTCAGCCGGTCCGTTTCTCGCCCTCTGTTTCTCGCTCTCTGTTTCAGCCCCTCTGTTTCTCGCACTCTTTTTCTGCCCTTCTGTTTCAGACCCTCTGTTTCTCGCCCTCTGTTTCAGACCCTCTGTTTCTCACCCTCTGTTTCAGCCCCTCTGTTTCAGCCCCTCTGTTTCTCGCCCTCTGTTTCTCGCCCTCTGTTTCTCGCCCTCTGTTTCAGCCCCTCTGTTTCTCGCACTTTGTTTCAGCCCCTGCCTTTCGCGCCCTCTGTTTCAGCCCCTCTGTTTCTCCCCCTGTGTTTCAGCCACTCTGTTTCAGCCCCTCTGTTTCTCTTCCTCTTTTTCAGCCCCTCTGTTTCTCGCCCTCTGTTTCTCCCCCACTCATTCAGCCCCTCTGTTTCTCGCCCTCTGTTTCAGCCCCTCTGTTTCATCCCCTCTGTTTCTCGCCCTCTGTTTCAGCCCATCTGTTTCAGCCTCTCTGTTTCTCGCCCTCTGTTTCTCGCCTTCTGATTCAGTGCCACTGTTTCTCGCCCTCTGTTTCAGCCCCTCTGTTTCAGCCTCTCTGTTTCTCGCACACTGTTTCTCGCCCTCTGTTTCAGCCCCTCTTTTTCAGCTCCTCTGTTTCTCGCCCTCTGTTTCATCCCCTCTGTTTCAGCCCCTCTGTTTCAGCACCTCTGTATCTCGCCCTCTGTTTCAGCCCCTCTGTTTCTCGCCCTCTGATTCAGCCCCTCTGTTTCTCGCCCTCTGCTTCAGCCCCTCTGTTTCAGCCCCTCTGTTTCTCGCCCTCTATTTCAGACCCTCTGTTTCTCACCCTCTGTTTTAGACCCTCTGTTTCAGACCCTCTGTTTCTCGCCCTATGTTTCAGACCTTCTGTTTCTCACCCTCTGTTTCAGACCCTCTGTTTCAGACCCTCTGTTTCAGCCCCTCTGTATCTCGCCCTCTGGTTCAGCCCTTCAGTTTCAGCCCCTCTGTTTCTTATCCTCTGTTTCTCGCCCTCTGTTTCAGTCCCACTGTTTCTCGCCCTCTGATTCAGCCCCTCTGTTTCTCGCCCTCTGTTTCTCACCCTCTGTTTCAGCCCCTCCGTTTCTCGCCCTCTGTTTCAGCCCCTCGGTTTCAGCCCCTCTGTTTCTCGCCCTCTGTTTCTCGCCCTCTGTTTCTCGCCCTCTGTTTCAGCCCCTCTGTTTCTCGCCCTCTGTTTCTCGCCCTCTGTTTCTCGCCCTCTGTTTCAGCCCCTCTGTTTCTCGGCCTCTGTTTCAGCCCTTCTGTTTCACCCCCTCTGTTTCTCGCCCTCTGTTTCAGCCCCTCTGTTTCAGCCCCTCTGTTTCTGGCCCTCTGTTTCTCACCCTCTGTTTCTCGACCTCTGTTTCAGTTCCGCTGTTTCTCGCCATCTGTTTCAGCCCCTCTGTTTCAACCCCTCTGTTTCTCGCCCTCTGTTTCAGCCCCTCTGTTTCTCGCCCTCTGTTGCAGCCCCTCTGCTTCAGCCCCTCTGTTTATGGCCCTCTGTTTCTCGCCCTCTGTTTCAGCGCCTCTGTTTCTCGCCCTCTGTTACAGCCCCTCTGTTTTAGCCCCTCTGTTTCTCGCCCTCTGTTTCAGCCGGTCCGTTTCTCGCCCTCTGTTTCTCGCTCTCTGTTTCAGCCCCTCTGTTTCTCGCACTCTTTTTCTGCCCTTCTGTTTCAGACCCTCTGTTTCTCGCCCTCTGTTTCAGACCCTCTGTTTCTCACCCTCTGTTTCAGCCCCTCTGTTTCAGCCCCTCTGTTTCTCGCCCTCTGTTTCTCGCCCTCTGTTTCTCGCCCTCTGTTTCAGCCCCTCTGTTTCTCGCACTTTGTTTCAGCCCCTGCCTTTCGCGCCCTCTGTTTCAGCCCCTCTGTTTCTCTTCCTCTTTTTCAGCCCCTATGTTTCAGCCCCTCTGTTTCTCGCCCTCTGTTTCTCGCCCACTCATTCAGCCCCTCTGTTTCTCGCCCTCTGTTTCAGCCCCTCTGTTTCATCCCCTCTGTTTCTCGCCCTCTGTTTCAGCCCCTCTGTTTCAGCCTCTCTGTTTCTCGCCCTCTGTTTCTCGCCTTCTGATTCAGTGCCTCTGTTTCTCGCCCTCTGTTTCTCCCTCTCTGTTTCAGCCCCTCTGTTTCAGCCTCTCTGTTTCTCGCACACTGTTTCTCGCCCTCTGTTTCAGCCCCTCTGTTTCAGCTCCGCTGTTTCTCGCCCTCTGTTTCATCCCCTCTGTTTCAGCCCCTCTGTTTCAGCACCTCTGTATCTCGCCCTCTGTTTCAGCCCCTCTGTTTCTCGCCCTCTGATTCAGCCCCTCTGTTTCTCGACCTCTGCTTCAGCCCCTCTGTTTCAGCCCCTCTGTTTCTCGCCCTCTATTTCAGACCCTCTGTTTCTCACCCTCTGTTTTAGACCCTCTGTTTCAGACCCTCTGTTTCAGCCCCTCTGTATCTCGCCCTCTGTTTCAGCCCCTCTGTTTCTCGCCCTCTGTTTCAGCCCCTCTGCTTCAGCCCCTCTGTTTCTGGCCCTCTGTTTCTCGACCTCTGTTTCAGCGCCTCTGTTTCTCGCCCTCTGTTACAGCCCCTCAAGTTTTAGCCCCTCTGTTTCTCGCCCTCTGTTTCAGCCGGTCCGTTTCTCGCCCTCTGTTTCTCGCTCTCTGTTTCAGCCCCTCTGTTTCTCGCACTCTTTTTCTGCCCTTCTGTTTCAGACCCTCTGTTTCTCGCCCTCTGTTTCAGACCCTCTGTTTCTCACCCTCTGTTTCAGCCCCTGTGTTTCAGCCCCTCTGTTTCTCGCCCTCTGTTTCTCGCCCTCTGTTTCTCGCCCTCTGTTTCAGCCCCTCTGTTTCTCGCACTTTGTTTCAGCCCCTGCCTTTCGCGCCCTCTGTTTCAGCCCCTCTGTTTCTCCCCCTGTGTTTCAGCCACTCTGTTTCAGCCCCTCTGTTTCTCTTCCTCTTTTTCAGCCCCTCTGTTTCTCGCCCTCTGTTTCTCGCCCACTCATTCAGCCCCTCTGTTTCTCGCCCTCTGTTTCAGCCCCTCTGTTTCATCCCCTCTGTTTCTCGCCCTCTGTTTCAGCCCACCTGTTTCAGCCTCTCTGTTTCTCGCCCTCTGTTTCTCGCCTTCTGATTCAGTGCCACTGTTTCTCGCCCTTTGTTTCAGCCCCTCTGTTTCAGCCTCTCTGTTTCTCGCACACTGTTTCTCGCCCTCTGTTTCAGCCCCTCTTTTTCAGCTCCTCTGTTTCTCGCCCTCTGTTTCATCCCCTCTGTTTCTCGCCCTCTGATTCAGCCCCTCTGTTTCTCGCCCTCTGTCTCAGCCCCTCTGTTTCAGCCCCTCTGTTTCTCGCCCTCTATTTCAGACCCTCTGTTTCTCACCCTCTGTTTTAGACCCTCTGTTTCAGACCATCTGTTTCAGCCCCTCTGTATCTCGCCCTCTGTTTCAGCCCCTCTGTTTCTCGCCCTCTGTTTCAGCCCCTCTGCTTCAGCCCCTCTGTTTCAGCCCCTCTGTTTCTCGCCCTCTGTTTCAGCGCCTCTGTTTCTCGCCCTCTGTTACAGCCCCTCTGTTTTAGCCCCTCTGTTTCTCGCCCTCTGTTTCAGCCGGTCCGTTTCTCGCCCTCTGTTTCTCGCTCTCTGTTTCAGCCCCTCTGTTTCTCGCACTCTTTTTCTGCCCTTCTGTTTCAGACCCTCTGTTTCTCGCCCTCTGTTTCAGACCCTCATTTTCTCACCCTCTGTTTCAGACCCTCTGTTTCAGACCCTCTGTTTCAGCCCCTCTGTATCTCGCCCTCTGTTTCAGCCCTTCAGTTTCAGCCCCTCTGTTTCTTATCCTCTGTTTCTCGCCCTCTGTTTCAGGCCCACTGTTTCTCGCCCTCTGTTTCAGCCCCCCTGTTTCAGCCCCTCTGTTTCTTTCACTCTGATTCAGCCCCTCTGTTTCTCGCCCACTGTTTCAGCCCTTCTGTTTCAGCCCCTCTGTTTCAGCCCCTCTGTACCTCGCCTTCTGTTTCAGCCCCTCTGTTTCAGCCCCTCTGTTACTCGCCCTCTGATTCAGCCCCTCTGTTTCTCGCCCTCTGTTTCTCGCCATCTGTTTCAACCCCTCTGTTTCTCGCCCTCTGTTTCAGCCCCTCTGTTTCAGCCCCTCTGTTTCTCGCCCTCTGTTTCTCGCCCTCTTTTTCAGCCCCTCTGTTTCTCGCACTCTGTTTCAGCCCCTGCCTTTCGCGCCCTCTTTTTCAGCCCCTCTGTTTCTCCCCCTATGTTTCAGCCACTCTGTTTCAGCCCCTCTGTTTCTCGCCCTCTGTTTCAGCCCCTCTGTATCAGCCCCTCTGTTTCTCTTCCTCTTTTTCAGCCCCTATGTTTCAGCCCCTCTGTTTCTCACCCTCTGTTTCTCGCCCACTCATTCAGCCCCTCTGTTTCTCGCCCTCTGTTTCAGCCCCTCTGTTTCAGCCCCTCTGTTTCTCGCCCTCTGTTTCAGCCCCTCTGTTTCAGCCTCTCTGTTTCTCGCCCTCTGTTTCTCGCATTCTGATTCAGTGCCTCTGTTTCTCGACCTCTGTTTCAGGTCCACTGTTTCTCGCCCTCTGTTTCAGCCCCTCTGTTTCACCCCCTCTGTTTCTCGCCCTCTGTTTCCGCCCCTCTGTTTCTCGGCCTCTGTTTCTCACCCTCTCTTTCTCACCCTCTGTTTCTGGCCCTCTGTTTCTTGCCCTCTGTTTCAGCCCCCTGTTTCAGCCCCTCTATTTCAGCCCCTCTGTTTCTCGCCCTCTCTTTCAGCCCCTCTGTTTGAGCCCCTCTATTTCACGCCCTCTGTTTCAGCCCCTCTGTTTCTCGCCCTCTGTTTCAGCCCCTCTGTTTCACCCCCTCTGTTTCTCGCCCTCTGTTTCAGCCCCTCTGTTTCAGCCCCTCTGTTTCTGGCCCTCTGTTTCTCACCCTCTGTTTCTCGACCTCTGTTTCAGTTCCGCTGTTTCTCGCCATCTGTTTCAGCCCCTCTGTTTCACCCCCTCTGTTTCTCGCCCTCTGTTTCAGCCCCTCTATTTCAGCCCCTCTATTTCTGGCCCTCTGTTTCTCACCCTCTGTTTCTCGACCTCTGTTTCAGTTCCGCTGTTTCTCGCCATCTGTTTCAGCCCCTCTGTTTCAGCCCCTCTGTTTCAGCCTCTCTGTTTCTCGCCCTCTGTTTCTCGCCTTCTGATTCAGTGCCACTGTTTCTCGCCCTCTGTTTCAGCCCCTCTGTTTCAGCCTCTCTGTTTCTCGCACACTGTTTCTCGCCCTCTGTTTCAGCCCCTCTGTTTCAGCTCCTCTGTTTCTCGCCCTCTGTTTCATCCCCTCTGTTTCAGCCCCTCTGTTTCAGCACCTCTGTATCTCGCCCTCTGTTTCAGCTCCTCTGTTTCTCGCCCTCTGATTCAGCCCCTCTGTTTCAGCCCCTCTGTTTCTCACCCTCTGTTTTAGACCCTCTGTTTCAGACCCTCTGTTTCAGCCCCTCTGTATCTCGCCCTCTGTTTCAGCCCCTCTGTTTCTCGCCCTCTGTTTCAGCCCCTCTGCTTCAGCCCCTCTGTTTCTGGCCCTCTGTTTCTCGACCTCTGTTTCAGCGCCTCTGTTTCTCGCCCTCTGTTACAGCCCCTCTGTTTTAGCCCCTCTGTTTCTCGCCCTCTGTTTCAGCCGGTCCGTTTCTCGCCCTCTGTTTCTCGCTCTCTGTTTCAGCCCCTCTGTTTCTCGCACTCTTTTTCTGCCCTTCTGTTTCAGACCCTCTGTTTCTCGCCCTCTGTTTCAGACCCTCTGTTTCTCACCCTCTGTTTCAGACCCTCTGTTTCAGATCCTCTGTTTCAGCCCCTCTGTATCTCGCCCTCTGTTTCAGCCCTTCTGTTTCAGCCCCTCTGTTTCTCGCCCTCTGTTTTTCGCCCTCTGTTTCAGTCCCACTGTTTCTCGCCCTCTGTTTCAGCCCCTCTGTTTCAGCCCCTCTGTTTCTTTCACTCTGATTCAGCCCCTCTGTTTCAGCTCCTCTGTTTCAGCCCTTCTGTTTCAGCCCCTCTGTTTCAGCCCCTCTGTACCTCGCCTTCTGTTTCAGCCCCTCTGTTACTCGCCCTCTGATTCAGCCCCTCTGTTTCTCGCCCTCTGTTTCTCGCCCTCTGTTTCAACCCCTCTGTTTCTCGCCCGCTGTTTCTCGCCCTCTGTTTCTCGCCCTCTTTGTCAGCCCCTCTGTTTCTCGCACTCTGTTTCAGCCCCTGCCTTTCGCGCCCTCTGTTTCAGCCCCTCTGTTTCTCCCCCTATGTTTCAGCCACTCTGTTTCAGCCCCTCTGTTTCTCGCCCTCTGTTTCAGCCCCTCTGTATCAGCCCCTCTGTTTCTCTTCCTCTTTTTCAGCCCCTATGTTTCAGCCCCTCTGTTTCTCACCCTCTGTTTCTCGCCCACTCATTCAGCCCCTCTGTTTCTCGCCCTCTGTTTCAGCTCCTCTGTTTCAGCCCCTCTGTTTCTCGCCCTCTGTTTCAGCCCCTCTGTTTCAGCCTCTCTGTTTCTCGCCCTCTGTTTCTCGCATTCTGATTCAGTGCCTCTGTTTCTCGACCTCTGTTTCAGGTCCACTGTTTCTCGCCCTCTGTTTCAGCCCAACTGTTTCAGCCCCTCTGTTTCTCGCCCTCTGTTTCCGCCCCTCTGTTTCTCGGCCTCTGTTTCTCACCCTCTCTTTCTCACCCTCTGTTTCTGGCCCTCTGTTTCTTGCCCTCTGTTTCAGCCCCCTGTTTCAGCCCCTCTGTTTCAGCCCCTCTGTTTCTCGCCCTCTCTTTCAGCCCCTCTGTTTGAGCCCCTCTATTTCACGCCCTCTGTTTCAGCCCCTCTGTTTCTCGCCCTCTGTTTCAGCCCCTCTGATTCACCCCCTCTGTTTCTCACCCTCTGTTTCATCCCCTCTGTTTCAGCCCCTCTGTTTCTGGCCCTCTGTTTCTCACCCTCTGTTTCTCGACCTCTGTTCCAGTTCCGCTGTTTCTCGCCATCTGTTTCAGCCCCTCTGTTTCACCCCCTCTGTTTCTCGCCCTCTGTTTCAGCCCCTCTGCTTCAGCCCCTCTGTTTCTGGCCCTCTGTTTCTCGCCCTCTGTTTCTCGCCCTCTGTTTCTCGCCCTCTTTGTCAGCCCCTCTGTTTCTCGCACTCTGTTTCAGCCCCTGCCTTTCGCGCCCTCTGTTTCAGCCCCTCTGTTTCTCCCCCTATGTTTCAGCCACTCTGTTTCAGCCCCTCTGTTTCTCGCCCTCTGTTTCAGCCCCTCTGTATCAGCCCCTCTGTTTCTCTACCTCTTTTTCAGCCCCTATGTTTCAGCCCCTCTGTTTCTCACCCTCTGTTTCTCGCCCACTCATTCAGCCCCTCTGTTTCTCGCCCTCTGTTTCAGCTCCTCTGTTTCAGCCCCTCTGTTTCTCGCCCTCTGTTTCAGCCCCTCTGTTTCAGCCTCTCTGTTTCTCGCCCTCTGTTTCTCGCATTCTGATTCAGTGCCTCTGTTTCTCGACCTCTGTTTCAGGTCCACTGTTTCTCGCCCTCTGTTTCAGCCCCTCTGTTTCAGCCCCTCTGTTTCTCGCCCACTGTTTCCGCCCCTCTGTTTCTCGGCCTCTGTTTCTCACCCTCTCTTTCTCACCCTCTGTTTCTGGCCCTCTGTTTCTTGCCCTCTGTTTCAGCCCCCTGTTTCAGCCCCTCTGTTTCAGCCCCTCTGTTTCTCGCCCTCTCTTTCAGCCCCTCTGTTTGAGCCCCTCTGTTTCTCGCTCTCTGTTTCAGCCCCTCTGTTTCAGCCCCTCTGTTTCAGCCTCTCTGTTTCTCGCCCTCTGTTTCTCGCCTTCTGATTCAGTGCCACTGTTTCTCGCCCTCTGTTTCAGCCCCTCTGTTTCAGCCTCTCTGTTTCTCGCACACTGTTTCTCGCCCTCTGTTTCAGCCCCTCTGTTTCAGCTCCTCTGTTTCTCGCCCTCTGTTTCATACCCTCTGTTTCAGCCCCTCTGTTTCAGCACCTCTGTATCTCGCCCTCTGTTTCAGCCCCTCTGTTTCTCGCCCTCTGATTCAGCCCCTCTGTTTCTCGCCCTCTGCTTCAGCCCCTCTGTTTCAGCCCCTCTGTTTCTCGCCCTCTATTTCAGACCCTCTGTTTCTCACCCTCTGTTTTAGACCCTCTGTTTCAGACCCTCTGTTTCAGCCCCTCTGTATCTCGCCCTCTGTTTCAGCTCCTCTGTTTCTCGCCCTCTGTTTCAGCCCTTCTGTTTCAGCCCCTCTGTTTCTCGCCCTCTGTTTTTCGCCCTCTGTTTCAGTCCCACTGTTTCTCGCCCTCTGTTTCAGCCCCTCTGTTTCAGCCCCTCTGTTTCTTTCACTCTGATTCAGCCCCTCTGTTTCAGCTCCTCTGTTTCAGCCCTTCTGTTTCAGCCCCTCTGTTTCAGCCCCTCTGTACCTCGCCTTCTGTTTCAGCCCCTCTGTTACTCGCCCTCTGATTCAGCCCCTCTGTTTCAGCTCCTCTGTTTCAGCCCTTCTGTTTCAGCCCCTCTGTTTCAGCACCTCTGTTCCTCGCCTTCTGTTTCAGCTCCTCTGTTTCAGCCCTTCTGTTTCAGCCCCTCTGTTTCAGCCCCTCTGTTTCTCGCCCTCTGTTTCTCGCCCTCTGTTTCTCGCCCTCTGTTTCAGCCCCTCTGTTTCTCGCACACTGTTTCAGCCCCTGCCTTTCGCGCCCTCTGTTTCAGCCCCTCTGTTTCTCCCCCTGTGTTTCAGCCACTCTGTTTCAGCCCCTCTGTTTCTCGCCCTCTGTTTCAGCCCCTCTGTATCAGCCCCTCTGTATCTCTTCCTCTTTTTCAGCCCCTATGTTTCAGCCCCTCTGTTTCTCGCCCTCTGTTTCTCGCCCACTCATTCAGCCCTTCAGTTTCTCGCCCTCTGTTTCAGCCCCTCTGTTTCCGCCCCTCTGTTTCTCGCCCTTTGTTTCAGCCCCTCTGTTTCAGCCTCTCTGTTTCTCGCCCTCTGTTTCTCGCCTTCTGATTCAGTGCCTCTCTTTCTCGACCTCTGTTTCAGGTCCACTGTTTCTCGCCCTCTGTTTCAGCCCCTCTGTTTCAGCCCCTCTGTTTCTCGCCCTCTGTTTCCGCCCCTCTGTTTCTCGCCCTCTGTTTCTCACCCTCTCTTTCTCACCCTCTGTTTCAGACCCTCTTTTTCTTGCCCTCTGTTTCAGCCCCCTGTTTCAGCCCCTCTGTTTCAGCCGCTCTGTTTCTCGCCCTCTCTTTCAGCCCCTCTGTTTGAGCCCCTCTATTTCACGCCCTCTATTTCAGCCCCTCTGTTTCAGCCCCTCTGTTTCAGCCCCTCTGTTTCTGGCCCTCTGTTTCTCGCCCTCTGTTTCAGCCCCTCTGTTTCAGCCCCTCTGTTTCTGGCCCTCTGTTTCTCACCCTCTGTTTCTCGACCTCTGTTTCAGTTCCGCTGTTTCTCGCCATCTGTTTCAGCCCCTCTGTTTCAGCCCCTCTGTTTCTCGCCCTCTGTTTCAGCCCCTCTGTTTCTCGCCCTCTGTTTCAGCCCCTCTGCTTCAGCCCCTCTGTTTCTGGCCCTCTGTTTCTCGCCCTCTGTTTCAGCGCCTCTGTTTCTCGCCCTCTGTTACAGCCCCTCTGTTTTAGCCCCTCTGTTTCTCGCCCTCTGTTTCAGCCGGTCCGTTTCTCGCCCTCTGTTTCTCGCTCTCTGTTTCAGCCCCTCTGTTTCTCGCACTCTTTTTCTGCCTTTCTGTTTCAGACCCTCTGTTTCTCGCCCTCTGTTTCAGACCTTCTGTTTCTCACCCTCTGTTTCAGACCCTCTGTTTCAGACCCTCTGTTTCAGCCCCTCTGTATCTCGCCCTCTGTTTCAGCTCTTCTGTTTCAGGCCCTCTGTTTCTTATCCTCTGTTTCTCGCCCTCTGTTTCAGTCCCACTGTTTCTCGCCCTCTGATTCAGCCCCTCTGTTTCTCGCCCTCTGTTTCTCGCCCTCTGTTTCAACCCCTCCGTTTCTCGCCCTCTGTTTCAGCCCCTCGGTTTCAGCCCCTCTGTTTCTCGCCCTCTGTTTCTCGCCCTCTGTTTCTCGCCCTCTGTGTCAGCCCCTCTGTTTCTCGCACTCTTTTTCTGCCCTTCTGTTTCAGACCCTCTGTTTCTCGCCCTCTGTTACAGACCCTCTGTTTTTCACCCTCTGTTTCAGACGCTCTGTTTCAGACCCTCTGTTTCAGCCCCTCTGCTTCAGCCCCTCTGTTTCTGGCCCTCTGTTTATCGCCCTCTGTTTCAACCCCTCCGTTTCTCGCCCTCTGTTTCAGCCCCTCGGTTTCAGCCCCTCTGTTTCTCGCCCTCTGTTTCTCGCCCTCTGTTTCTCGCCCTCTGTGTCAGCCCCTCTGTTTCTCGCACTCTTTTTCTGCCCTTCTGTTTCAGACCCTCTGTTTCTCGCCCTCTGTTACAGACCCTCTGTTTCTCACCCTCTGTTTCAGACGCTCTGTTTCAGACCCTCTGTTTCAATCCCTCTGCTTCAGCCCCTCTGTTTCTGGCCCTCTGTTTATCGCCCTCTGTTTCAGCGCCTCTGTTTCTCGCCCTCTGTTACAGCCCCTCTGTTTCAGCCCCTCTGTTTCTCGCCCTCTGTTTCTCGCACTCTGATTCAGCCCCTCTGTTTTTCGCCCTCTGTTTCAGCCCTTCTGTTTCAGCCCCTCTGTTTCAGCACCTCTGTTCCTCGCCTTCTGTTTCAGCTCCTCTGTTTCAGCCCTTCTGTTTCAGCCCCTCTGTTTCAGCCCCTCTGTTTCTCGCCCTCTGTTTCTCGCCCTCTGTTTCTCGCCCTCTGTTTCAGCCCCTCTGTTTCGCGCCCTCTGTTTCAGCCCCTCTGTTTCTCCCCCTGTGTTTCAGCCACTCTGTTTCAGCTCCTCTGTTTCTCGCCCTCTGTTTCTCGCCTTCTGATTCAGTGCCTCTGTTTCTCGACCTCTGTTTCAGTTCTGCTGTTTCTCGCCATCTGTTTCAGCCCCTCTGTTTCAGCCCCTCTGTTTCTCGCCCTCTGTTTCAGCCCCTCTGTTTCTCGCCCTCTGTTTCAGCCCCTCTGCTTCAGCCCCTCTGTTTCTGTCCCTCTGTTTCTCGCCCTCTGTTTCAGCGCCTCTGTTTCTCGCCCTCTGTTACAGCCCCTCTGTTTTAGCCCCTCTGTTTCTCGCCCTCTGTTTCAGCCGGTCCGTTTCACGCCCTCTGTTTCTCGCTCTCTGTTTCAGCCCCTCTGTTTCTCGCACTCTTTTTCTGCCCTTCTGTTTCAGACCCTCTGTTTCTCGCCCTCTGTTTCAGACCTTCTGTTTCTCACCCTCTGTTTCAGACCCTCTGTTTCAGACCCTCTGTTTCAGCCCCTCTGTATCTCGCCCTCTGTTTCAGCCCTTCTGTTTCATCCCCTCTGTTTCTTATCCTCTGTTTCTCGCCCTCTGTTTCAGTCCCACTGTTTCTCGCCCTCTGATTCAGCCCCTCTGTTTCTCGCCCTCTGTTTCTCGCCCTCTGTTTCAGCCCCTCCGTTTCTCACCCTCTGTTTCAGCCCCTCGGTTTCAGCCCCTCTGTTTCTCGCCCTCTGTTTCTCGCCCTCTGTTTCTCGCCCTCTGTTTCAGCCCCTCTGTTTCTCGCCCTCTGTTTCAGCCCCTCTGTTTCACCCCCTCTGTTTCTCGCCCTCTGTTTCAGCCCCTCTGTTTCAGCCCCTTTGTTTCAGGCCCTCTGTTTCTCACCCTCTGTTTCTCGACCTCTGTTTCAGTTCCGCTGTTTCTCGCCATCTGTTTCAGCCCCTCTGTTTCAGCCCCTCTGTTTCTCGCCCTCTGTTTCAGCCCCTCTGTTTCTCGCCCTCTGTTTCAGCCCCTCTGCTTCAGCCCCTCTGTTTCTGGCCCTCTGTTTCTCACCCTCTGTTTCAGCGCCTCTGTTTCTCGCCCTCTGTTACAGCCCCTCTGTTTTAGCCCCTCTGTTTCTCGCCCTCTGTTTCAGCCGGTCCGTTTCTCGCCCTCTGTTTCTCGCTCTCTGTTTCAGCCCCTCTGTTTCTCGCACTCTGTTTCAGACCCTCTGTTTCTCACCCTCTGTTTCAGACCCTCTGTTTCAGCCCCTCTGTTTCAGCCCCTCTGTATCTCGCCCTCTGTTTCAGCCCTTCTGTTTCAGCCCCTCTGTTTCTTATCCTCTGTTTCTCGCCCGCTGTTTCAGTCCCACTGTTTCACGCCCTCTGATTCAGCCCCGCTGTTTCTCGCCCTCTGTTTCTCGCCCTCTGTTTCAACCCCTCCGTTTCTCGCCCTCTGTTTCAGCCCCTCTGTTTCAGCCCCTCTGTTTCTCGCCCTCGGCTTCTCGCCCTCTGTTTCTCGCCCTCTGTTACAGCCCCTCTGTTTTAGCCCCTCTGTTTCTCGCCCTCTGTTTCAGCCCTTCTGTTTCAGCCCCTCTGTTTCTTATCCTCTGTTTCTCGCCCGCTGTTTCAGTCCCACTGTTTCACGCCCTCTGATTCAGCCCCGCTGTTTCTCGCCCTCTGTTTCTCGCCCTCTGTTTCAACCCCTCCGTTTCTCGCCCTCTGTTTCAGCCCCTCTGTTTCAGCCCCTCTGTTTCTCGCCCTCGGCTTCTCGCCCTCTGTTTCTCGCCCTCTGTTACAGCCCCTCTGTTTTAGCCCCTCTGTTTCTCACCCTCTGTTTCAGCCGGTCCGTTTCTCGCCCTCTGTTTCTCACCCTCTGTTTCAGACCCTCTGTTTCAGCCCCTCTGTTTCAGCCCCTCTGTATCTCGCCCTCTGTTTCAGCCCTTCTGTTTCAGCCCCTCTGTTTCTTATCCTCTGTTTCTCGCCCGCTGTTTCAGTCCCACTGTTTCACGCCCTCTGATTCAGCCCCGCTGTTTCCGCCCCTCTGTTTCTCGCCCTCTGTTTCAGCCCCTCTGTATCAGCCCCTCTGTTTCTCTACCTCTTTTTCAGCCCCTATGTTTCAGCCCCTCTGTTTCTCACCCTCTGTTTCTCGCCCACTCATTCAGCCCCTCTGTTTCTCGCCCTCTGTTTCAGCTCCTCTGTTTCAGCCCCTCTGTTTCTCGCCCTCTGTTTCAGCCCCTCTGTTTCAGCCTCTCTGTTTCTCGCCCTCTGTTTCTCGCATTCTGATTCAGTGCCTCTGTTTCTCGACCTCTGTTTCAGGTCCACTGTTTCTCGCCCTCTGTTTCAGCCCCTCTGTTTCAGCCCCTCTGTTTCTCGCCCACTGTTTCCGCCCCTCTGTTTCTCGGCCTCTGTTTCTCACCCTCTCTTTCTCACCCTCTGTTTCTGGCCCTCTGTTTCTTGCCCTCTGTTTCAGCCCCCTGTTTCAGCCCCTCTGTTTCAGCCCCTCTGTTTCTCGCCCTCTCTTTCAGCCCCTCTGTTTGAGCCCCTCTGTTTCTCGCTCTCTGTTTCAGCCCCTCTGTTTCAGCCCCTCTGTTTCAGCCTCTCTGTTTCTCGCCCTCTGTTTCTCGCCTTCTGATTCAGTGCCACTGTTTCTCGCCCTCTGTTTCAGCCCCTCTGTTTCAGCCTCTCTGTTTCTCGCACACTGTTTCTCGCCCTCTGTTTCAGCCCCTCTGTTTCAGCTCCTCTGTTTCTCGCCCTCTGTTTCATACCCTCTGTTTCAGCCCCTCTGTTTCAGCACCTCTGTATCTCGCCCTCTGTTTCAGCCCCTCTGTTTCTCGCCCTCTGATTCAGCCCCTCTGTTTCTCGCCCTCTGCTTCAGCCCCTCTGTTTCAGCCCCTCTGTTTCTCGCCCTCTATTTCAGACCCTCTGTTTCTCACCCTCTGTTTTAGACCCTCTGTTTCAGACCCTCTGTTTCAGCCCCTCTGTATCTCGCCCTCTGTTTCAGCTCCTCTGTTTCTCGCCCTCTGTTTCAGCCCTTCTGTTTCAGTCCCTCTGTTTCTCGCCCTCTGTTTTTCGCCCTCTGTTTCAGTCCCACTGTTTCTCGCCCTCTGTTTCAGCCCCTCTGTTTCAGCCCCTCTGTTTCTTTCACTCTGATTCAGCCCCTCTGTTTCAGCTCCTCTGTTTCAGCCCTTCTGTTTCAGCCCCTCTGTTTCAGCCCCTCTGTACCTCGCCTTCTGTTTCAGCCCCTCTGTTACTCGCCCTCTGATTCAGCCCCTCTGTTTCAGCTCCTCTGTTTCAGCCCTTCTGTTTCAGCCCCTCTGTTTCAGCACCTCTGTTCCTCGCCTTCTGTTTCAGCTCCTCTGTTTCAGCCCTTCTGTTTCAGCCCCTCTGTTTCAGCCCCTCTGTTTCTCGCCCTCTGTTTCTCGCCCTCTGTTTCTCGCCCTCTGTTTCAGCCCCTCTGTTTCTCGCACACTGTTTCAGCCCCTGCCTTTCGCGCCCTCTGTTTCAGCCCCTCTGTTTCTCCCCCTGTGTTTCAGCCACTCTGTTTCAGCCCCTCTGTTTCTCGCCCTCTGTTTCAGCCCCTCTGTATCAGCCCCTCTGTATCTCTTCCTCTTTTTCAGCCCCTATGTTTCAGCCCCTCTGTTTCTCGCCCTCTGTTTCTCGCCCACTCATTCAGCCCTTCAGTTTCTCGCCCTCTGTTTCAGCCCCTCTGTTTCCGCCCCTCTGTTTCTCGCCCTTTGTTTCAGCCCCTCTGTTTCAGCCTCTCTGTTTCTCGCCCTCTGTTTCTCGCCTTCTGATTCAGTGCCTCTCTTTCTCGACCTCTGTTTCAGGTCCACTGTTTCTCGCCCTCTGTTTCAGCCCCTCTGTTTCAGCCCCTCTGTTTCTCGCCCTCTGTTTCCGCCCCTCTGTTTCTCGCCCTCTGTTTCTCACCCTCTCTTTCTCACCCTCTGTTTCAGACCCTCTTTTTCTTGCCCTCTGTTTCAGCCCCCTGTTTCAGCCCCTCTGTTTCAGCCGCTCTGTTTCTCGCCCTCTCTTTCAGCCCCTCTGTTTGAGCCCCTCTATTTCACGCCCTCTATTTCAGCCCCTCTGTTTCAGCCCCTCTGTTTCAGCCCCTCTGTTTCTGGCCCTCTGTTTCTCGCCCTCTGTTTCAGCCCCTCTGTTTCAGCCCCTCTGTTTCTGGCCCTCTGTTTCTCACCCTCTGTTTCTCGACCTCTGTTTCAGTTCCGCTGTTTCTCGCCATCTGTTTCAGCCCCTCTGTTTCAGCCCCTCTGTTTCTCGCCCTCTGTTTCAGCCCCTCTGTTTCTCGCCCTCTGTTTCAGCCCCTCTGCTTCAGCCCCTCTGTTTCTGGCCCTCTGTTTCTCGCCCTCTGTTTCAGCGCCTCTGTTTCTCGCCCTCTGTTACAGCCCCTCTGTTTTAGCCCCTCTGTTTCTCGCCCTCTGTTTCAGCCGGTCCGTTTCTCGCCCTCTGTTTCTCGCTCTCTGTTTCAGCCCCTCTGTTTCTCGCACTCTTTTTCTGCCTTTCTGTTTCAGACCCTCTGTTTCTCGCCCTCTGTTTCAGACCTTCTGTTTCTCACCCTCTGTTTCAGACCCTCTGTTTCAGACCCTCTGTTTCAGCCCCTCTGTATCTCGCCCTCTGTTTCAGCTCTTCTGTTTCAGGCCCTCTGTTTCTTATCCTCTGTTTCTCGCCCTCTGTTTCAGTCCCACTGTTTCTCGCCCTCTGATTCAGCCCCTCTGTTTCTCGCCCTCTGTTTCTCGCCCTCTGTTTCAACCCCTCCGTTTCTCGCCCTCTGTTTCAGCCCCTCGGTTTCAGCCCCTCTGTTTCTCGCCCTCTGTTTCTCGCCCTCTGTTTCTCGCCCTCTGTGTCAGCCCCTCTGTTTCTCGCACTCTTTTTCTGCCCTTCTGTTTCAGACCCTCTGTTTCTCGCCCTCTGTTACAGACCCTCTGTTTCTCACCCTCTGTTTCAGACGCTCTGTTTCAGACCCTCTGTTTCAGCCCCTCTGCTTCAGCCCCTCTGTTTCTGGCCCTCTGTTTATCGCCCTCTGTTTCAACCCCTCCGTTTCTCGCCCTCTGTTTCAGCCCCTCGGTTTCAGCCCCTCTGTTTCTCGCCCTCTGTTTCTCGCCCTCTGTTTCTCGCCCTCTGTGTCAGCCCCTCTGTTTCTCGCACTCTTTTTCTGCCCTTCTGTTTCAGACCCTCTGTTTCTCGCCCTCTGTTACAGACCCTCTGTTTCTCACCCTCTGTTTCAGACGCTCTGTTTCAGACCCTCTGTTTCAGCCCCTCTGCTTCAGCCCCTCTGTTTCTGGCCCTCTGTTTATCGCCCTCTGTTTCAGCGCCTCTGTTTCTCGCCCTCTGTTACAGCCCCTCTGTTTCAGCCCCTCTGTTTCTCGCCCTCTGTTTCTCGCACTCTGATTCAGCCCCTCTGTTTTTCGCCCTCTGTTTCAGCCCTTCTGTTTCAGCCCCTCTGTTTCAGCACCTCTGTTCCTCGCCTTCTGTTTCAGCTCCTCTGTTTCAGCCCTTCTGTTTCAGCCCCTCTGTTTCAGCCCCTCTGTTTCTCACCCTCTGTTTCTCGCCCTCTGTTTCTCGCCCTCTGTTTCAGCCCCTCTGTTTCTCGCACTCTGTTTCAGCCCCTGCCTTTCGCGCCCTCTGTTTCAGCCCCTCTGTTTCTCCCCCTGTGTTTCAGCCACTCTGTTTCAGCTCCTCTGTTTCTCGCCCTCTGTTTCTCGCCTTCTGATTCAGTGCCTCTGTTTCTCGACCTCTGTTTCAGTTCTGCTGTTTCTCGCCATCTGTTTCAGCCCCTCTGTTTCAGCCCCTCTGTTTCTCGCCCTCTGTTTCAGCCCCTCTGTTTCTCGCCCTCTGTTTCAGACCTTCTGTTTCTCACCCTCTGTTTCAGACCCTCTGTTTCAGACCCTCTGTTTCAGCCCCTCTGTATCTCGCCCTCTGTTTCAGCCCTTCTGTTTCACCCCCTCTGTTTCTTATCCTCTGTTTCTCGCCCTCTGTTTCAGTCCAACTGTTTCTCGCCCTCTGATTCAGCCCCTCTGTTTCTCGCCCTCTGTTTCTCGCCCTCTGTTTCAGCCCCTCCGTTTCTCGCCCTCTGTTTCAGCCCCTCGGTTTCAGCCCCTCTGTTTCTCGCCCTCTGTTTCTCGCCCTCTGTTTCTCGCCCTCTGTTTCAGCCCCTCTGTTTCTCGCCCTCTGTTTCAGCCCCTCTGTTTCACCCCCTCTGTTTCTCGCCCTCTGTTTCAGCCCCTCTGTTTCAGCCCCTTTGTTTCAGGCCCTCTGTTTCTCACCCTCTGTTTCTCGACCTCTGTTTCAGTTCCGCTGTTTCTCGCCATCTGTTTCAGCCCCTCTGTTTCAGCCCCTCTGTTTCTCGCCCTCTGTTTCAGCCCCTCTGTTTCTCGCCCTCTGTTTCAGCCCCTCTGCTTCAGCCCCTCTGTTTCTGGCCCTCTGTTTCTCACCCTCTGTTTCAGCGCCTCTGTTTCTCGCCCTCTGTTACAGCCCCTCTGTTTTAGCCCCTCTGTTTCTCGCCCTCTGTTTCAGCCGGTCCGTTTCTCGCCCTCTGTTTCTCGCTCTCTGTTTCAGCCCCTCTGTTTCTCGCACTCTGTTTCAGACCCTCTGTTTCTCACCCTCTGTTTCAGACCCTCTGTTTCAGCCCCTCTGTTTCAGCCCCTCTGTATCTCGCCCTCTGTTTCAGCCCTTCTGTTTCAGCCCCTCTGTTTCTTATCCTCTGTTTCTCGCCCGCTGTTTCAGTCCCACTGTTTCACGCCCTCTGATTCAGCCCCGCTGTTTCTCGCCCTATGTTTCTCGCCCTCTGTTTCAACCCCTCCGTTTCTCGCCCTCTGTTTCAGCCCCTCTGTTTCAGCCCCTCTGTTTCTCGCCCTCGGCTTCTCGCCCTCTGTTTCTCGCCCTCTGTTACAGCCCCTCTGTTTTAGCCCCTCTGTTTCTCGCCCTCTGTTTCAGCCCTTCTGTTTCAGCCCCTCTGTTTCTTATCCTCTGTTTCTCGCCCGCTGTTTCAGTCCCACTGTTTCACGCCCTCTGATTCAGCCCCGCTGTTTCTCGCCCTCTGTTTCTCGCCCTCTGTTTCAACCCCTCCGTTTCTCGCCTTCTGTTTCAGCCCCTCTGTTTCAGCCCCTCTGTTTCTCGCCCTCGGCTTCTCGCCCTCTGTTTCTCGCCCTCTGTTACAGCCCCTCTGTTTTAGCCCCTCTGTTTCTCGCCCTCTGTTTCAGCCGGTCCGTTTCTCGCCCTCTGTTTCTCACCCTCTGTTTCAGACCCTCTGTTTCAGCCCCTCTGTTTCAGCCCCTCTGTATCTCGCCCTCTATTTCAGCCCTTCTGTTTCAGCCCCTCTGTTTCTTATCCTCTGTTTCTCGCCCGCTGTTTCAGTCCCACTGTTTCACGCCCTCTGATTCAGCCCCGCTGTTTCTCGCCCTCTGTTTCTCGCCCTCTGTTTCAACCCCTCCGTTTCTCGCCCTCTGTTTCAGCCCCTCTGTTTCAGCCCCTCTGTTTCTCGCCCTCGGCTTCTCGCCCTCTGTTTCTCGCCCTCTGTTACAGCCCCTCTGTTTTAGCCCCTCTGTTTCTCGCCCTCTGTTTCAGCCGGTCCGTTTCTCGCCCTCTGTTTCTCGCTCTCTGTTTCAGCCCCTCTGTTTCTCGCACTCTTTTTCTGCCCTTCTATTTCAGACCCTCTGTTTCTCGCCCTCTGTTTCAGACCCTGTGTTTCTCACCCTCTGTTTCAGACCCTCTGTTTCAGCCCCTCTGTTTCAGCCCCTCTGTATCTCGCCCTCTGTTTCAGCCACTCTGTTTCAGCCCCTCTGTTTCTCGCCCTCAGTTTCAGCCCCTCTGCTTCAGCCCCTCTGTTTCTGGCCCTCTGTTTCTCGCCCTCTGTTTCAGCGCCTCTGTTTCTCGCCCTCTGTTACAGCCCCTCTGTTTTAGCCCCTCTGTTTCTCGCCCTCTGTTTCAGCCCTTCTGTTTCAGCCCCTCTGTTTCAGCCCCTCTGTTACTCGCCCTCTGATTCAGCCCCTCTGTTTCTCGCCCTCTGTTTCTCGCCATCTGTTTCAACCCCTCTGTTTCTCGCCCTCTGTTTCAGCCCCTCTGTTTCAGCCCCTCTGTTTCTCGCCCTCTGTTTCTCGCCCTCTTTTTCAGCCCCTCTGTTTCTCGCACTCTGTTTCAGCCCCTGCCTTTCGCGCACTCTGTTTCAGCCCCTCTGTTTCTCCCCCTATGTTTCAGCCACTCTGTTTCCGCCCCTCTGTTTCTCGCCCTCTGTTTCAGCCCCTCTGTATCAGCCCCTCTGTTTCTCTTCCTCTTTTTCAGCCCCTATGTTTCAGCCCCTCTGTTTCTCACCCTCTGTTTCTCGCCCACTCATTCAGCCCCTCTGTTTCTCGCCCTCTGTTTCAGCCCCTCTGTTTCAGCCCCTCTGTTTCTCGCCCTCTGTTTCAGCCCCTCTGTTTCAGCCTCTCTGTTTCTCGCCCTCTGTTTCTCGCATTCTGATTCAGTGCCTCTGTTTCTCGACCTCTGTTTCAGGTCCACTGTTTCTCGCCCTCTGTTTCAGCCCCTCTGTTTCACCCCCTCTGTTTCTCGCCCTCTGTTTCCGCCCCTCTGTTTCTCGGCCTCTGTTTCTCACCCTCTCTTTCTCACCCTCTGTTTCTGGCCCTCTGTTTCTTGCCCTCTGTTTCAGCCCCCTGTTTCAGCCCCTCTATTTCAGCCCCTCTGTTTCTCGCCCTCTCTTTCAGCCCCTCTGTTTGAGCCCCTCTATTTCACGCCCTCTGTTTCAGCCCCTCTGTTTCTCGCCCTCTGTTTCAGCCCCTCTGTTTCACCCCCTCTGTTTCTCGCCCTCTGTTTCAGCCCCTCTGTTTCAGCCCCTCTGTTTCTGGCCCTCTGTTTCTCACCCTCTGTTTCTCGACCTCTGTTTCAGTTCCGCTGTTTCTCGCCATCTGTTTCAGCCCCTCTGTTTCACCCCCTCTGTTTCTCGCCCTCTGTTTCAGCCCCTCTATTTCAGCCCCTCTATTTCTGGCCCTCTGTTTCTCACCCTCTGTTTCTCGACCTCTGTTTCAGTTCCGCTGTTTCTCGCCATCTGTTTCAGCCCCTCTGTTTGAGCCCCTCTGTTTCAGCCTCTCTGTTTCTCGCCCTCTGTTTCTCGCCTTCTGATTCAGTGCCACTGTTTCTCGCCCTCTGTTTCAGCCCCTCTGTTTCAGCCTCTCTGTTTCTCGCACACTGTTTCTCGCCCTCTGTTTCAGCCCCTCTGTTTCAGCTCCTCTGTTTCTCGCCCTCTGTTTCATCCCCTCTGTTTCAGCCCCTCTGTTTCAGCACCTCTGTATCTCGCCCTCTGTTTCAGCCCCTCTGTTTCTCGCCCTCTGATTCAGCCCCTCTGTTTCAGCCCCTCTGTTTCTCGCCCTCTATTTCAGACCCTCTGTTTCTCACCCTCTGTTTTAGACCCTCTGTTTCAGACCCTCTGTTTCTGGCCCTCTGTTTCTCGACCTCTGTTTCAGCGCCTCTGTTTCTCGCCCTCTGTTACAGCCCCTCTGTTTTAGCCCCTCTGTTTCTCGCCCTCTGTTTCAGCCCCTCTGTTTCAGCCCCTCTGTTTCAGCCTCTCTGTTTCTCGCCCTCTGTTTCTCGCCTTCTGATTCAGTGCCACTGTTTCTCGCCCTCTGTTTCAGCCCCTCTGTTTCAGCCTCTCTGTTTCTCGCACACTGTTTCTCGCCCTCTGTTTCAGCCCCTCTGTTTCAGCTCCTCTGTTTCTCGCCCTCTGTTTCATTCCCTCTGTTTCAGCCCCTCTGTTTCAGCACCTCTGTATCTCGCCCTCTGTTTCAGCCCCTCTGCTTCTCGCCCTCTGATTCAGCCCCTCTGTTTCTCGCCCACTGCTTCAGCCCCTCTGTTTCAGCCCCTCTGTTTCTCGCCCTCTATTTCAGACCCTCTGTTTCTCACCCACTGTTTTAGACCCTCTGTTTCAGACCCTCTGTTTCAGCCCCTCTGTAACTCGCCCTCTGTTTCAGACCCTCTGTTTCTCGCCCTCTGTTTCAGCCCCTCTGCTTCAGCCCCTCTGTTTCTGGCCCTCTGTTTCTCGACCTCTGTTTCAGCGCCTCTGTTTCTCGCCCTCTGTTACAGCCCCTCTGTTTTAGCCCCTCTGTTTCTCGCCCTCTGTTTCAGCCGGTCCGTTTCTCGCCCTCTGTTTCTCGCTCTCTGTTTCAGCCCCTCTGTTTCTCGCACTCTTTTTCTGCCCTTCTGTTTCAGACCCTCTGTTTCTCGCCCTCTGTTTCAGACCCTCTGTTTCTCACCCTCTGTTTCAGACCCTCTGTTTCAGATCCTCTGTTTCAGCCCCTCTGTATCTCGCCCTCTGTTTCAGCCCTTCTGTTTCAGCCCCTCTGTTTCTCGCCCTCTGTTTTTCGCCCTCTGTTTCAGTCCCACTGTTTCTCACCCTCTGTTTCAGCCCCTCTGTTTCAGCCCCTCTGTTTCTTTCACTCTGATTCAGCCCCTCTGTTTCAGCTCCTCTGTTTCAGCCCTTCTGTTTCAGCCCCTCTGTTTCAGCCCCTCTGTACCTCGCCTTCTGTTTCAGCCCCTCTGTTACTCGCCCTCTGATTCAGCCCCTCTGTTTCTCGCCCTCTGTTTCTCGCCCTCTGTTTCAACCCCTCTGTTTCTCGCCCTCTGTTTCTCGCCCTCTGTTTCTCGCCCTCTTTGTCAGCCCCTCTGTTTCTCGCACTCTGTTTCAGCCCCTGCCTTTCGCGCCCTCTGTTTCAGCCCCTCTGTTTCTCCCCCTATGTTTCAGCCACTCTGTTTCAGCCCCTCTGTTTCTCGCCCTCTGTTTCAGCCCCTCTGTATCAGCCCCTCTGTTTCTCTTCCTCTTTTTCAGCCCCTATGTTTCAGCCCCTCTGTTTCTCACCCTCTGTTTCTCGCCCACTCATTCAGCCCCTCTGTTTCTCGCCCTCTGTTTCAGCTCCTCTGTTTCAGCCCCTCTGTTTCTCGCCCTCTGTTTCAGCCCCTCTGTTTCAGCCTCTCTGTTTCTCGCCCTCTGTTTCTCGCATTCTGATTCAGTGCCTCTGTTTCTCGACCTCTGTTTCAGGTCCACTGTTTCTCACCCTCTGTTTCAGCCCCTCTGTTTCAGCCACTCTGTTTCTCGCCCACTGTTTCCGCCCCTCTGTTTCTCGGCCTCTGTTTCTCACCCTCTCTTTCTCACCCTCTGTTTCTGGCCCTCTGTTTCTTGCCCTCTGTTTCAGCCCCCTGTTTCAGCCCCTCTGTTTCAGCCCCTCTGTTTCTCGCCCTCTCTTTCAGCCCCTCTGTTTGAGCCCCTCTATTTCACGCCCTCTGTTTCAGCCCCTCTGTTTCTCGCCCTCTGTTTCAGCCCCTCTGATTCACCCCCTCTGTTTCTCACCCTCTGTTTCATCCCCTCTGTTTCAGCCCCTCTGTTTCTGGCCCTCTGTTTCTCACCCTCTGTTTCTCGACCTCTGTTCCAGTTCCGCTGTTTCTCGCCATCTGTTTCAGCCCCTCTGTTTCACCCCCTCTGTTTCTCGCCCTCTGTTTCAGCCCCTCTGCTTCAGCCCCTCTGTTTCTGGCACTCTGTTTCTCGCCCTCTGTTTCTCGCCCTCTGTTTCTCGCCCTCTTTGTCAGCCCCTCTGTTTCTCGCACTCTGTTTCAGCCCCTGCCTTTCGCGCCCTCTGTTTCAGCCCCTCTGTTTCTCCCCCTATGTTTCAGCCACTCTGTTTCAGCCCCTCTGTTTCTCGCCCTCTGTTTCAGCCCCTCTGTATCAGCCCCTCTGTTTCTCTTCCTCTTTTTCAGCCCCTATGTTTCAGCCCCTCTGTTTCTCACCCTCTGTTTCTCGCCCACTCATTCAGCCCCTCTGTTTCTCGCCCTCTGTTTCAGCTCCTCTGTTTCAGCCCCTCTGTTTCTCGCCCTCTGTTTCAGCCCCTCTGTTTCAGCCTCTCTGTTTCTCGCCCTCTGTTTCTCGCATTCTGATTCAGTGCCTCTGTTTCTCGACCTCTGTTTCAGGCCCTCTGTTTCTCACCCTCTGTTTCTCGACCTCTGTTTCAGTTCCGCTGTTTCTCGCCATCTGTTTCAGCCCCTCTGTTTCAGCCCCTCTGTTTCTCGCCCTCTGTTTCAGCCCCTCTGTTTCTCGCCCTCTGTTTCAGCCCCTCTGCTTCAGCCCCTCTGTTTCTGGCCCTCTGTTTCTCACCCTCTGTTTCAGCGCCTCTGTTTCTCGCCCTCTGTTACAGCCCCTCTGTTTTAGCCCCTCTGTTTCTCGCCCTCTGTTTCAGCCGGTCCGTTTCTCGCCCTCTGTTTCTCGCTCTCTGTTTCAGCCCCTCTGTTTCTCGCACTCTGTTTCAGACCCTCTGTTTCTCACCCTCTGTTTCAGACCCTCTGTTTCAGCCCCTCTGTTTCAGCCCCTCTGTATCTCGCCCTCTGTTTCAGCCCTTCTGTTTCAGCCCCTCTGTTTCTTATCCTCTGTTTCTCGCCCGCTGTTTCAGTCCCACTGTTTCACGCCCTCTGATTCAGCCCCGCTGTTTCTCGCCCTCTGTTTCTCGCCCTCTGTTTCAACCCCTCCGTTTCTCGCCCTCTGTTTCAGCCCCTCTGTTTCAGCCCCTCTGTTTCTCGCCCTCGGCTTCTCGCCCTCTGTTTCTCGCCCTCTGTTACAGCCCCTCTGTTTTAGCCCCTCTGTTTCTCGCCCTCTGTTTCAGCCGGTCCGTTTCTCGCCCTCTGTTTCTCGCTCTCTGTTTCAGCCCCTCTGTTTCTCGCACTCTTTTTCTGCCCTTCTATTTCAGACCCTCTGTTTCTCGCCCTCTGTTTCAGACCCTTTGTTTCTCACCCTCTGTTTCAGACACTCTGTTTCAGCCCCTCTGTTTCAGCCCCTCTGTATCTCGCCCTCTGTTTCAGCCACTCTGTTTCAGCCCCTCTGTTTCTCGCCCTCAGTTTCAGCCCCTCTGCTTCAGCCCCTCTGTTTCTGGCCCTCTGTTTCTCGCCCTCTGTTTCAGCGCCTCTGTTTCTCGCCCTCTGTTACAGCCCCTCTGTTTTAGCCCCTCTGTTTCTCGCCCTCTGTTTCAGCCCTTCTGTTTCAGCCCCTCTGTTTCAGCCCCTCTGTTACTCGCCCTCTGATTCAGCCCCTCTGTTTCTCGCCCTCTGTTTCTCGCCATCTGTTTCAACCCCTCTGTTTCTCGCCCTCTGTTTCAGCCCCTCTGTTTCAGCCCCTCTGTTTCTCGCCCTCTGTTTCTCGCCCTCTTTTTCAGCCCCTCTGTTTCTCGCACTCTGTTTCAGCCCCTGCCTTTCGCGCCCTCTGTTTCAGCCCCTCTGTTTCTCCCCCTATGTTTCAGCCACTCTGTTTCAGCCCCTCTGTTTCTCGCCCTCTGTTTCAGCCCCTCTGTATCAGCCCCTCTGTTTCTCTTCCTCTTTTTCAGCCCCTATGTTTCAGCCCCTCTGTTTCTCACCCTCTGTTTCTCGCCCACTCATTCAGCCCCTCTGTTTCTCGCCCTCTGTTTCAGCCCCTCTGTTTCAGCCCCTCTGTTTCTCGCCCTGTGTTTCAGCCCCTCTGTTTCAGCCTCTCTGTTTCTCGCCCTCTGTTTCTCGCATTCTGATTCAGTGCCTCTGTTTCTCGACCTCTGTTTCAGGTCCACTGTTTCTCGCCCTCTGTTTCAGCCCCTCTGTTTCACCCCCTCTGTTTCTCGCCCTCTGTTTCCGCCCCTCTGTTTCTCGGCCTCTGTTTCTCACCCTCTCTTTCTCACCCTCTGTTTCTGGCCCTCTGTTTCTTGCCCTCTGTTTCAGCCCCCTGTTTCAGCCCCTCTATTTCAGCCCCTCTGTTTCTCGCCCTCTCTTTCAGCCCCTCTGTTTGAGCCCCTCTATTTCACGCCCTCTGTTTCAGCCCCTCTGTTTCTCGCCCTCTGTTTCAGCCCCTCTGTTTCACCCCCTCTGTTTCTCGCCCTCTGTTTCAGCCCCTCTGTTTCAGCCCCTCTGTTTCTGGCCCTCTGTTTCTCACCCTCTGTTTCTCGACCTCTGTTTCAGTTCCGCTGTTTCTCGCCATCTGTTTCAGCCCCTCTGTTTCACCCCCTCTGTTTCTCGCCCTCTGTTTCAGCCCCTCTATTTCAGCCCCTCTATTTCTGGCCCTCTGTTTCTCACCCTCTGTTTCTCGACCTCTGTTTCAGTTCCGCTGTTTCTCGCCATCTGTTTCAGCCCCTCTGTTTGAGCCCCTCTGTTACCGCCTCTCTGTTTCTCGCCCTCTGTTTCTCGCCTTCTGATTCAGTGCCACTGTTTCTCGCCCTCTGTTTCAGCCCCTCTGTTTCAGCCTCTCTGTTTCTCGCACACTGTTTCTCGCCCTCTGTTTCAGCCCCTCTGTTTCAGCTCCTCTGTTTCTCGCCCTCTGTTTCATCCCCTCTGTTTCAGCCCCTCTGTTTCAGCACCTCTGTATCTCGCCCTCTGTTTCAGCCCCTCTGTTTCTCGCCCTCTGATTCAGCCCCTCTGTTTCAGCCCCTCTGTTTCTCGCCCTCTATTTCAGACCCTCTGTTTCTCACCCTCTGTTTTAGACCCTCTGTTTCAGACCCTCTGTTTCTGGCCCTCTGTTTCTCGACCTCTGTTTCAGCGCCTCTGTTTCTCGCCCTCTGTTACAGCCCCTCTGTTTTAGCCCCTCTGTTTCTCGCCCTCTGTTTCAGCCCCTCTGTTTCAGCCCCTCTGTTTCAGCCTCTCTGTTTCTCGCCCTCTGTTTCTCGCCTTCTGATTCAGTGCCACTGTTTCTCGCCCTCTGTTTCAGCCCCTCTGTTTCAGCCTCTCTGTTTCTCGCACACTGTTTCTCGCCCTCTGTTTCAGCCCCTCTGTTTCAGCTCCTCTGTTTCTCGCCCTCTGTTTCATTCCCTCTGTTTCAGCCCCTCTGTTTCAGCACCTCTGTATCTCGCCCTCTGTTTCAGCCCCTCTGTTTCTCGCCCTCTGATTCAGCCCCTCTGTTTCTCGCCCACTGCTTCAGCCCCTCTGTTTCAGCCCCTCTGTTTCTCGCCCTCTATTTCAGACCCTCTGTTTCTCACCCACTGTTTTAGACCCTCTGTTTCAGACCCTCTGTTTCAGCCCCTCTGTAACTCGCCCTCTGTTTCAGACCCTCTGTTTCTCGCCCTCTGTTTCAGCCCCTCTGCTTCAGCCCCTCTGTTTCTGGCCCTCTGTTTCTCGACCTCTGTTTCAGCGCCTCTGTTTCTCGCCCTCTGTTACAGCCCCTCTGTTTTAGCCCCTCTGTTTCTCGCCCTCTGTTTCAGCCGGTCCGTTTCTCGCCCTCTGTTTCTCGCTCTCTGTTTCAGCCCCTCTGTTTCTCGCACTCTTTTTCTGCCCTTCTGTTTCAGACCCTCTGTTTCTCGCCCTCTGTTTCAGACCCTCTGTTTCTCACCCTCTGTTTCAGACCCTCTGTTTCAGATCCTCTGTTTCAGCCCCTCTGTATCTCGCCCTCTGTTTCAGCCCTTCTGTTTCAGCCCCTCTGTTTCTCGCCCTCTGTTTTTCGCCCTCTGTTTCAGTCCCACTGTTTCTCACCCTCTGTTTCAGCCCCTCTGTTTCAGCCCCTCTGTTTCTTTCACTCTGATTCAGCCCCTCTGTTTCAGCTCCTCTGTTTCAGCCCTTCTGTTTCAGCCCCTCTGTTTCAGCCCCTCTGTACCTCGCCTTCTGTTTCAGCCCCTCTGTTACTCGCCCTCTGATTCAGCCCCTCTGTTTCTCGCCCTCTGTTTCTCGCCCTCTGTTTCAACCCCTCTGTTTCTCGCCCTCTGTTTCTCGCCCTCTGTTTCTCGCCCTCTTTGTCAGCCCCTCTGTTTCTCGCACTCTGTTTCAGCCCCTGCCTTTCGCGCCCTCTGTTTCAGCCCCTCTGTTTCTCCCCCTATGTTTCAGCCACTCTGTTTCAGCCCCTCTGTTTCTCGCCCTCTGTTTCAGCCCCTCTGTATCAGCCCCTCTGTTTCTCTTCCTCTTTTTCAGCCCCTATGTTTCAGCCCCTCTGTTTCTCACCCTCTGTTTCTCGCCCACTCATTCAGCCCCTCTGTTTCTCGCCCTCTGTTTCAGCTCCTCTGTTTCAGCCCCTCTGTTTCTCGCCCTCTGTTTCAGCCCCTCTGTTTCAGCCTCTCTGTTTCTCGCCCTCTGTTTCTCGCATTCTGATTCAGTGCCTCTGTTTCTCGACCTCTGTTTCAGGTCCACTGTTTCTCACCCTCTGTTTCAGCCCCTCTGTTTCAGCCCCTCTGTTTCTCGCCCACTGTTTCCGCCCCTCTGTTTCTCGGCCTCTGTTTCTCACCCTCTCTTTCTCACCCTCTGTTTCTGGCCCTCTGTTTCTTGCCCTCTGTTTCAGCCCCCTGTTTCAGCCCCTCTGTTTCAGCCCCTCTGTTTCTCGCCCTCTCTTTCAGCCCCTCTGTTTGAGCCCCTCTATTTCACGCCCTCTGTTTCAGCCCCTCTGTTTCTCGCCCTCTGTTTCAGCCCCTCTGATTCACCCCCTCTGTTTCTCACCCTCTGTTTCATCCCCTCTGTTTCAGCCCCTCTGTTTCTGGCCCTCTGTTTCTCACCCTCTGTTTCTCGACCTCTGTTCCAGTTCCGCTGTTTCTCGCCATCTGTTTCAGCCCCTCTGTTTCACCCCCTCTGTTTCTCGCCCTCTGTTTCAGCCCCTCTGCTTCAGCCCCTCTGTTTCTGGCCCTCTGTTTCTCGCCCTCTGTTTCTCGCCCTCTGTTTCTCGCCCTCTTTGTCAGCCCCTCTGTTTCTCGCACTCTGTTTCAGCCCCTGCCTTTCGCGCCCTCTGTTTCAGCCCCTCTGTTTCTCCCCCTATGTTTCAGCCACTCTGTTTCAGCCCCTCTGTTTCTCGCCCTCTGTTTCAGCCCCTCTGTATCAGCCCCTCTGTTTCTCTTCCTCTTTTTCAGCCCCTATGTTTCAGCCCCTCTGTTTCTCACCCTCTGTTTCTCGCCCACTCATTCAGCCCCTCTGTTTCTCGCCCTCTGTTTCAGCTCCTCTGTTTCAGCCCCTCTGTTTCTCGCCCTCTGTTTCAGCCCCTCTGTTTCAGCCTCTCTGTTTCTCGCCCTCTGTTTCTCGCATTCTGATTCAGTGCCTCTGTTTCTCGACCTCTGTTTCAGGTCCACTGTTTCTCGCCCTCTGTTTCAGCCCCTCTGTTTCAGCCCCTCTGTTTCTCGCCCACTGTTTCCGCCCCTCTGTTTCTCGGCCTCTGTTTCTCACCCTCTCTTTCTCACCCTCTGTTTCTGGCCCTCTGTTTCTTGCCCTCTGTTTCAGCCCCCTGTTTCAGCCCCTCTGTTTCAGCCCCTCTGTTTCTCGCCCTCTCTTTCAGCCCCTCTGTTTGAGCCCCTCTGTTTCTCGCCCTCTGTTTCAGCCCCTCTGTTTCAGCCCCTCTGTTTCAGCCTCTCTGTTTCTCGCCCTCTGTTTCTCGCCTTCTGATTCAGTGCCACTGTTTCTCGCCCTCTGTTTCAGCCCCTCTGTTTCAGCCTCTCTGTTTCTCGCACACTGTTTCTCGCCCTCTGTTTCAGCCCCTCTGTTTCAGCTCCTCTGTTTCTCGCCCTCTGTTTCATACCCTCTGTTTCAGCCCCTCTGTTTCAGCACCTCTGTATCTCGCCCTCTGTTTCAGCCCCTCTGTTTCTCGCCCTCTGATTCAGCCCCTCTGTTTCTCGCCCTCTGCTTCAGCCCCTCTGTTTCAGCCCCTCTGTTTCTCGCCCTCTATTTCAGACCCTCTGTTTCTCACCCTCTGTTTTAGACCCTCTGTTTCAGACCCTCTGTTTCAGCCCCTCTGTATCTCGCCCTCTGTTTCAGCTCCTCTGTTTCTCGCCCTGTGTTTCAGCCCCTATGCTTCAGCCCCTCTGTTTCTGGCCCTCTGTTTCTCGACCTCTGTTTCAGCGCCTCTGTTTCTCGCCCTCTGTTACAGCCCCTCTGTTTTAGCCCCTCTGTTTCTCGCCCTCTGATTCAACCGGTCCGTTTCTCGCCCTCTGTTTCTCGCTCTCTGTTTCAGCCCCTCTGTTTCTCGCACTCTTTTTCTGCCCTTCTGTTTCAGACCCTCTGTTTCTCGCCCTCTGTTTCAGACCCTCTGTTTCTCACCCTCTGTTTCAGACCCTCTGTTTCAGACCCTCTGTTTCAGCCCCTCTGTATCTCGCCCTCTGTTTCAGCCCTTCTGTTTCAGCCCCTCTGTTTCTCGCCCTCTGTTTTTCGCCCTCTGTTTCAGTCCCACTGTTTCTCGCCCTCTGTTTCAGCCCCTCTGTTTCAGCCCCTCTGTTTCTTTCACTCTGATTCAGCCCCTCTGTTTCAGCTCCTCTGTTTCAGCCCTTCTGTTTCAGCCCCTCTGTTTCAGCCCCTCTGTACCTCGCCTTCTGTTTCAGCCCCTCTGTTACTCGCCCTCTGATTCAGCCCCTCTGTTTCAGCTCCTCTGTTTCAGCCCTTCTGTTTCAGCCCCTCTGTTTCAGCACCTCTGTTCCTCGCCTTCTGTTTCAGCTCCTCTGTTTCAGCCCTTCTGTTTCAGCCCCTCTGTTTCAGCCCCTCTGTTTCTCGCCCTCTGTTTCTCGCCCTCTGTTTCTCGCCCTCTGTTTCAGCCCCTCTGTTTCTCGCACACTGTTTCAGCCCCTGCCTTTCGTGCCCTCTGTTTCAGCCCCTCTGTTTCTCCCCCTGTGTTTCAGCCACTCTGTTTCAGCCCCTCTGTTTCTCGCCCTCTGTTTCAGCCCCTCTGTATCAGCCCCTCTGTATCTCTTCCTCTTTTTCAGCCCCTATGTTACAGCCCCTCTGTTTCTCGCCCTCTGTTTCTCGCCCACTCATTCAGCCCTTCAGTTTCTCGCCCTCTGTTTCAGCCCCTCTGTTTCCGCCCCTCTGTTTCTCGCCCTTTGTTTCAGCCCCTCTGTTTCAGCCTCTCTGTTTCAGCCCCTCTGTTTCTCGCCCTCTGTTTCAGCCCCTCTGTTTCACCCCCTCTGTTTCTCGCCCTCTGTTTCAGCCCCTCTGTTTCAGCCCCTCTGTTTCTGGCCCTCTGTTTCAGACCCTCTGTTTCTCGACCTCTGTTTCAGTTCCGCTGTTTCTCGCCCTCTGTTTCTCACCCTCTGTTTCTCGACCTCTGTTTCAGTTCCGCTGTTTCTCGCCATCTGTTTCAGCCCCTCTGTTTCACCCCCTCTGTTTCTCGCCCTCTGTTTCAGCCCCTCTATTTCAGCCCCTCTATTTCTGGCCCTCTGTTTCTCACCCTCTGTTTCTCGACCTCTGTTTCAGTTCCGCTGTTTCTCGCCATCTGTTTCAGCCCCTCTGTTTCAGCCCCTCTGTTTCAGCCTCTCTGTTTCTCGCCCTCTGTTTCTCGCCTTCTGATTCAGTGCCACTGTTTCTCGCCCTCTGTTTCAGCCCCTCTGTTTCAGCTCCTCTGTTTCTCGCCCTCTGTTTCATCCCCTCTGTTTCAGCCCCTCTGTTTCAGCACCTTTGTATCTCGCCCTCTGTTTCAGCCCCTCTGTTTCTCGCCCTCTGATTCAGCCCCTCTGTTTCAGCCCCTCTGTTTCTCGCCCTCTATTTCAGACCCTCTGTTTCTCACCCTCTGTTTTAGACCCTCTGTTTCAGACCCTCTGTTTCAGCCCCTCTTTTTCTCGCCCTCTGTTTCAGCCCCTCTGTTTCTCGCCCTCTGTTTCAGCCCCTCTGCTTCAGCCCCTCTGTTTCTGGCCCTCTGTTTCTCGACCTCTGTTTCAGCGCCTCTGTTTCTCGCCCTCTGTTACAGCCCCTCTGTTTTAGCCCCTCTGTTTCTCGCCCTCTGTTTCAGCCCCTCTGTTTCAGCCCCTCTGTTTCAGCCTCTCTGTTTCTCGCCCTCTGTTTCTCGCCTTCTGATTCAGTGCCACTGTTTCTCGCCCTCTGTTTCAGCCCCTCTGTTTCAGCCTCTCTGTTTCTCGCACACTGTTTCTCGCCCTCTGTTTCAGCCCCTCTGTTTCAGCTCCTCTGTTTCTCGCCCTCTGTTTCATCCCCTCTGTTTCAGCCCCTCTGTTTCAGCACCTCTGTATCTCGCCCTCTGTTTCAGCCCCTCTGTTTCTCGCCCTCTGATTCAGCCACTCTGTTTCTCGCCCACTGCTTCAGCCCCTCTGTTTCAGCCCCTCTGTTTCTCGCCCTCTATTTCAGACCCTCTGTTTCTCACCCTCTGTTTTAGACCCTCTGTTTCAGACCCTCTGTTTCAGCCCCTCTGTATCTCCCCCTCTGTTTCAGCCCCTCTGTTTCTCGCCCTCTGTTTCAGCCCCTCTGCTTCAGCCCCTCTGTTTCTGGCCCTCTGTTTCTCGACCTCTGTTTCAGCGCCTCTGTTTCTCGCCCTCTGTTACAGCCCCTCTGTTTTAGCCCCTCTGTTTCTCGCCCTCTGTTTCAGCCGGTCCGTTTCTCGCCCTCTGTTTCTCGCTCTCTGTTTCAGCCCCTCTGTTTCTCGCACTCTTTTTCTGCCCTTCTGTTTCAGACCCTCTGTTTCTCGCCCTCTGTTTCAGACCCTCTGTTTCTCACCCTCTGTTTCAGACCCTCTGTTTCAGATCCTCTGTTTCAGCCCCTCTGTATCTCGCCCTCTGTTTCAGCCCTTCTGTTTCAGCCCCTCTGTTTCTCGCCCTCTGTTTTTCGCCCTCTGTTTCAGTCCCACTGTTTCTCGCCCTCTGTTTCAGCCCCTCTGTTTCAGCCCCTCTGTTTCTTTCACTCTGATTCAGCCCCTCTGTTTCAGCTCCTCTGTTTCAGCCCTTCTGTTTCAGCCCCTCTGTTTCAGCCCCTCTGTACCTCGCCTTCTGTTTCAGCCCCTCTGTTACTCGCCCTCTGATTCAGCCCCTCTGTTTCTCGCCCTCTGTTTCAACCCCTCTGTTTCTCGCCCGCTGTTTCTCGCCCTCTGTTTCTCGCCCTCTTTGTCAGCCCCTCTGTTTCTCGCACTCTGTTTCAGCCCCTGCCTTTCGCGCCCTCTGTTTCAGCCCCTCTGTTTCTCCCCCTATGTTTCAGCCACTCTGTTTCAGCCCCTCTGTTTCTCGCCCTCTGTTTCAGCCCCTCTGTATCAGCCCCTCTGTTTCTCTTCCTCTTTTTCAGCCCCTATGTTTCAGCCCCTCTGTTTCTCACCCTCTGTTTCTCGCCCACTCATTCAGCCCCTCTGTTTCTCGCCCTCTGTTTCAGCTCCTCTGTTTCAGCCCCTCTGTTTCTCGCCCTCTGTTTCAGCCCCTCTGTTTCAGCCTCTCTGTTTCTCGCCCTCTGTTTCTCGCATTCTGATTCAGTGCCTCTGTTTCTCGACCTCTGTTTCAGGTCCACTGTTTCTCGCCCTCTGTTTCAGCCCCTCTGTTTCAGCCCCTCTGTTTCTCGCCCACTGTTTCCGCCCCACTGTTTCTCGGCCTCTGTTTCTCACCCTCTCTTTCTCACCCTCTGTTTCTGGCCCTCTGTTTCTTGCCCTCTGTTTCAGCCCCCTGTTTCAGCCCCTCTGTTTCAGCCCCTCTGTTTCTCGCCCTCTCTTTCAGCCCCTCTGTTTGAGCCCCTCTATTTCACGCCCTCTGTTTCAGCCCCTCTGTTTCTCGCCCTCTGTTTCAGCCCCTCTGATTCACCCCCTCTGTTTCTCACCCTCTGTTTCATCCCCTCTGTTTCAGCCCCTCTGTTTCTGGCCCTCTGTTTCTCACCCTCTGTTTCTCGACCTCTGTTCCAGTTCCGCTGTTTCTCGCCATCTGTTTCAGCCCCTCTGTTTCAGCCCCTCTGTTTCTCGCCCTCTGTTTCAGCCCCTCTGCTTCAGCCCCTCTGTTTCTGGCCCTCTGTTTCTCGCCCTCTGTTTCTCGCCCTCTGTTTCTCGCCCTCTTTGTCAGCCCCTCTGTTTCTCGCACTCTGTTTCAGCCCCTGCCTTTCGCGCCCTCTGTTTCAGCCCCTCTGTTTCTCCCCCTATGTTTCAGCCACTCTGTTTCAGCCCCTCTGTTTCTCGCCCACTGTTTCAGCCCCTCTGTATCAGCCCCTCTGTTTCTCTTCCTCTTTTTCAGCCCCTATGTTTCAGCCCCTCTGTTTCTCACCCTCTGTTTCTCGCCCACTCATTCAGCCCCTCTGTTTCTCGCCCTCTGTTTCAGCTCCTCTGTTTCAGCCCCTCTGTTTCTCGCCCTCTGTTTCAGCCCCTCTGTTTCAGCCTCTCTGTTTCTCGCCCTCTGTTTCTCGCATTCTGATTCAGTGCCTCTGTTTCTCGACTTCTGTTTCAATTCCACTGTTTCTCGCCCTCTGTTTCAGCCCCTCTGTTTCAGCCCCTCTGTTTCTCGCCCACTGTTTCCGCCCCTCTGTTTCTCGGCCTCTGTTTCTCACCCTCTCTTTCTCACCCGCTGTTTCTGGCCCTCTGTTTCTTGCCCTCTGTTTCAGCCCCCTGTTTCAGCCCCTCTGTTTCAGCCCCTCTGTTTCTCGCCCTCTCTTTCAGCCCCTCTGTTTGAGCCCCTCTGTTTCTCGCTCTCTGTTTCAGCCCCTCTGTTTCAGCCCCTCTGTTTCAGCCTCTCTGTTTCTCGCCCTCTGTTTCTCGCCTTCTGATTCAGTGCCACTGTTTCTCGCCCTCTGTTTCAGCCCCTCTGTTTCAGCCTCTCTGTTTCTCGCACACTGTTTCTCGCCCTCTGTTTCAGCCCCTCTGTTTCAGCTCCTCTGTTTCTCGCCCTCTGTTTCATACCCTCTGTTTCAGCCCCTCTGTTTCAGCACCTCTGTATCTCGCCCTCTGTTTCAGCCCCTCTGTTTCTCGCCCTCTGATTCAGCCCCTCTGTTTCTCGCCCTCTGCTTCAGCCCCTCTGTTTCAGACCCTCTGTTTCTCGCCCTCTATTTCAGACCCTCTGTTTCTCACCCTCTGTTTTAGACCCTCTGTTTCAGACCCTCTGTTTCAGCCCCTCTGTATCTCGCCCTCTGTTTCAGCTCCTCTGTTTCTCGCCCTCTGTTTCAGCCCTTCTGTTTCAGCCCCTCTGTTTCTCGCCCTCTGTTTCTCGCCCTCTGTTTCAGTCCCACTGTTTCTCGCCCTCTGTTTCAGCCCCTCTGTTTCAGCCCCTCTGTTTCTTTCACTCTGATTCAGCCCCTCTGTTTCAGCTCCTCTGTTTCAGCCCTTCTGTTTCAGCCCCTCTGTTTCAGCCCCTCTGTACCTCGCCTTCTGTTTCAGCCCCTCTGTTTCAGCCCCTCTGTTTCTTTCACTCTGATTCAGCCCCTCTGTTTCAGCTCCTCTGTTTCAGCCCTTCTGTTTCAGCCCCTCTGTTTCAGCCCCTCTGTACCTCGCCTTCTGTTTCAGCCCCTCTGTTTCAGCCCCTCTGTTTCTCGCCCTCTGTTTCAGCCCCTCTGTTTCAGCCTCTCTGTTTCTCGCCCTCTGTTTCTCGCATTCTGATTCAGTGCCTCTGTTTCTCGCCCTCTGTTTCAGCCCCTCTGTTTCAGCCCCTCTGTTTCTCGCCCACTGTTTCCGCCCCTCTGTTTCTCGGCCTCTGTTTCTCACCCTCTCTTTCTCTCCCTCTGTTTCTGGCCCTCTGTTTCTTGCCCTCTGTTTCAGCCCCCTGTTTCAGCCCCTCTGTTTCAGCCCCTCTGTTTCTCGCCCTCTCTTTCAGCCCCTCTGTTTGAGCCCCTCTGTTTCTCGCCCTCTGTTTCAGCCCCTCTGTTTCAGCCCCTCTGTTTCAGCCTCTCTGTTTCTCGCCCTCTGTTTCTCGCCTTCTGATTCAGTGCCACTGTTTCTCGCCCTCTGTTTCAGCCCCTCTGTTTCAGCCTCTCTGTTTCTCGCACACTGTTTCTCGCCCTCTGTTTCAGCCCCTCTGTTTCAGCTCCTCTGTTTCTCGCCCTCTGTTTCATACCCTCTGTTTCAGCCCCTCTGTTTCAGCACCTCTGTATCTCGCCCTCTGTTTCAGCCCCTCTGTTTCTCGCCCTCTGATTCAGCCCCTCTGTTTCTCGCCCTCTGCTTCAGCCCCTCTGTTTCAGCCCCTCTGTTTCTCGCCCTCTATTTCAGACCCTCTGTTTCTCACCCTCTGTTTTAGACCCTCTGTTTCAGACCCTCTGTTTCAGCCCCTCTGTATCTCGCCCTCTGTTTCAGCTCCTCTGTTTCTCGCCCTGTGTTTCAGCCCCTATGCTTCAGCCCCTCTGTTTCTGGCCCTCTGTTTCTCGACCTCTGTTTCAGCGCCTCTGTTTCTCGCCCTCTGTTACAGCCCCTCTGTTTTAGCCCCTCTGTTTCTCGCCCTCTGATTCAACCGGTCCGTTTCTCGCCCTCTGTTTCTCGCTCTCTGTTTCAGCCCATCTGTTTCTCGCACTCTTTTTCTGCCCTTCTGTTTCAGACCCTCTGTTTCTCGCCCTCTGTTTCAGACCCTCTGTTTCTCACCCTCTGTTTCAGACCCTCTGTTTCAGACCCTCTGTTTCAGCCCCTCTGTATCTCGCCCTCTGTTTCAGCCCTTCTGTTTCAGCCCCTCTGTTTCTCGCCCTCTGTTTTTCGCCCTCTGTTTCAGTCCCACTGTTTCTCGCCCTCTGTTTCAGCCCCTCTGTTTCAGCCCCTCTGTTTCTTTCACTCTGATTCAGCCCCTCTGTTTCAGCTCCTCTGTTTCAGCCCTTCTGTTTCAGCCCCTCTGTTTCAGCCCCTCTGTACCTCGCCTTCTGTTTCAGCCCCTCTGTTACTCGCCCTCTGATTCAGCCCCTCTGTTTCAGCTCCTCTGTTTCAGCCCTTCTGTTTCAGCCCCTCTGTTTCAGCACCTCTGTTCCTCGCCTTCTGTTTCAGCTCCTCTGTTTCAGCCCTTCTGTTTCAGCCCCTCTGTTTCAGCCCCTCTGTTTCTCGCCCTCTGTTTCTCGCCCTCTGTTTCTCGCCCTCTGTTTCAGCCCCTCTGTTTCTCGCACACTGTTTCAGCCCCTGCCTTTCGTGCCCTCTGTTTCAGCCCCTCTGTTTCTCCCCCTGTGTTTCAGCCACTCTGTTTCAGCCCCTCTGTTTCTCGCCCTCTGTTTCAGCCCCTCTGTATCAGCCCCTCTGTATCTCTTCCTCTTTTTCAGCCCCTATGTTACAGCCCCTCTGTTTCTCGCCCTCTGTTTCTCGCCCACTCATTCAGCCCTTCAGTTTCTCGCCCTCTGTTTCAGCCCCTCTGTTTCCGCCCCTCTGTTTCTCGCCCTTTGTTTCAGCCCCTCTGTTTCAGCCTCTCTGTTTCAGCCCCTCTGTTTCTCGCCCTCTGTTTCAGCCCCTCTGTTTCACCCCCTCTGTTTCTCGCCCTCTGTTTCAGCCCCTCTGTTTCAGACCCTCTGTTTCTCGACCTCTGTTTCAGTTCCGCTGTTTCTCGCCCTCTGTTTCTCACCCTCTGTTTCTCGACCTCTGTTTCAGTTCCGCTGTTTCTCGCCATCTGTTTCAGCCCCTCTGTTTCACCCCCTCTGTTTCTCGCCCTCTGTTTCAGCCCCTCTATTTCAGCCCCTCTATTTCTGGCCCTCTGTTTCTCACCCTCTGTTTCTCGACCTCTGTTTCAGTTCCGCTGTTTCTCGCCATCTGTTTCAGCCCCTCTGTTTCAGCCCCTCTGTTTCAGCCTCTCTGTTTCTCGCCCTCTGTTTCTCGCCTTCTGATTCAGTGCCACTGTTTCTCGCCCTCTGTTTCAGCCCCTCTGTTTCAGCTCCTCTGTTTCTCGCCCTCTGTTTCATCCCCTCTGTTTCAGCCCCTCTGTTTCAGCACCTTTGTATCTCGCCCTCTGTTTCAGCCCCTCTGTTTCTCGCCCTCTGATTCAGCCCCTCTGTTTCAGCCCCGCTGTTTCTCGCCCTCTATTTCAGACCCTCTGTTTCTCACCCTCTGTTTTAGACCCTCTGTTTCAGACCCTCTGTTTCAGCCCCTCTTTTTCTCGCCCTCTGTTTCAGCCCCTCTGTTTCTCGCCCTCTGTTTCAGCCCCTCTGCTTCAGCCCCTCTGTTTCTGGCCCTCTGTTTCTCGACCTCTGTTTCAGCGCCTCTGTTTCTCGCCCTCTGTTACAGCCCCTCTGTTTTAGCCCCTCTGTTTCTCGCCCTCTGTTTCAGCCCCTCTGTTTCAGCCCCTCTGTTTCAGCCTCTCTGTTTCTCGCCCTCTGTTTCTCGCCTTCTGATTCAGTGCCACTGTTTCTCGCCCTCTGTTTCAGCCCCTCTGTTTCAGCCTCTCTGTTTCTCGCACACTGTTTCTCGCCCTCTGTTTCAGCCCCTCTGTTTCAGCTCCTCTGTTTCTCGCCCTCTGTTTCATACCCTCTGTTTCAGCCCCTCTGTTTCAGCACCTCTGTATCTCGCCCTCTGTTTCAGCCCCTCTGTTTCTCGCCCTCTGATTCAGCCCCTCTGTTTCTCGCCCTCTGCTTCAGCCCCTCTGTTTCAGACCCTCTGTTTCTCGCCCTCTATTTCAGACCCTCTGTTTCTCACCCTCTGTTTTAGACCCTCTGTTTCAGACCCTCTGTTTCAGCCCCTCTGTATCTCGCCCTCTGTTTCAGCTCCTCTGTTTCTCGCCCTCTGTTTCAGCCCTTCTGTTTCAGCCCCTCTGTTTCTCGCCCTCTGTTTCTCGCCCTCTGTTTCAGTCCCACTGTTTCTCGCCCTCTGTTTCAGCCCCTCTGTTTCAGCCCCTCTGTTTCTTTCACTCTGATTCAGCCCCTCTGTTTCAGCTCCTCTGTTTCAGCCCTTCTGTTTCAGCCCCTCTGTTTCAGCCCCTCTGTACCTCGCCTTCTGTTTCAGCCCCTCTGTTTCAGCCCCTCTGTTTCTTTCACTCTGATTCAGCCCCTCTGTTTCAGCTCCTCTGTTTCAGCCCTTCTGTTTCAGCCCCTCTGTTTCAGCCCCTCTGTACCTCGCCTTCTGTTTCAGCCCCTCTGTTTCAGCCCCTCTGTTTCTCGCCCTCTGTTTCAGCCCCTCTGTTTCAGCCTCTCTGTTTCTCGCCCTCTGTTTCTCGCATTCTGATTCAGTGCC